>NC_030822.1:21634416-21947416 GCF_001704415.2 Capra hircus | reverse complement strand
TTTGAACTTCATTACCTCTTTAAAGAACCTATCTTCAAATACTGTCTCATGTGGAGATAATGGGGTCTAGGACTATATAAATTTGGGAGGTAGGGGAGAAGGGGAAAAATTCAACTCAGGACAATATCCACCCAGGGGGAGATTTTTCAGAGGATGTAAGGAATGTGGCTCTGCAGCTGAGCAGAGCACACGGCCCATAGGTAAAGACTTGGGGGTCTTTCCTGTATAAGTATCAATGCACTCACCCTAGGAGAGCCTGTAGCATCAGAACAGTCCATGACAGACAAAGGGGCAACAGGGAAACAGCCTGTGAAAGATATAGGGAAGGCCTGATCCAAGAAGGAGGAGGACAACAAGGACGGCCTGAAACACCTGTCTCCCTGTGTCTCCTGCATTGCAGCCAGAGTCTTTACCTGTGGAGCCATCAGAGAAGCCCAAGTGTTTGATCCCTGGGTTGGGAAAATTCCCCGAGTAGGCAACTGACAACCCGCTCCAGTGTTCTTGCCTGAAAAATCCCACGTAGCCTAGTGGCTACAGGCCAAAAGCTCCGAAAGAGTTTGACACAACTGAGCAACTATGCAGGCAGGATCATATTGTGCAGGGCCTTAAATGGTGGATCACTTGTTTCATCACCAGTGGGAGCCACGGCGATGACCTTGAGCTGACAGTAGAGGTGCAGTCCGTGAGGGGTCTTCAAAGGATTATTTGTAGGATGTGTTTTCAGAACCTACACTTGGACAATGCTGACCACTCTCCTTCTTGAAACTTGCATGTCCTCAGCCCTTCCTTGTTGTCCTCCTATGGCACCCCACTCCTGTACTCTTGCCTGGAAAATCCCATGGACGGAGGAGCCTCGTAGGCTACAGTCCATGGGGTCACAAAGAGTCGGACACGACTGAGTGACTTCACTTTTACATGTTATCTCCCTTTAGCCGTCTTCAAAATCATTCAGCATTAGTGATACAGAACTGTCCCTACATACTTGCCCAAAGTGCAGTGGGCTCTGTCCCTTCTTGCATGTTACCTTCACACCCAGAATAATGTTTCCATTATTTTGCTCACCCTGATTCTACCATCCTTCAAGGACAATTCCACCCTTAGCAACTTCTCCATATGAAGTTGATTTCTGTGTATGTCTAATCTGTTACACTGGGACTGTGGGCTCTTTAGGGAAATCTTGTCTATGATTTATCCCTAGCACCCCATGAAGCATGCCATGGTGCCTTGTATATAGCAGGTGCTCAAACAAGGGCCTTTTGAATGAATGAACTATTGCTGTTTTGAACCAAACAGGACAGAATCCAGCAGTTGACACTGTAAAATGTTGATGCTACTGACCCACCTGCCTGGGGAAGGGATGAGTTTTCTTTGAAGACTTAGTGACTTTCACATCTGTCAGATGTGTGGTATCCTCTTTAACGTGATCACTTACTACAAGAGAAACAGGTACTCAGGATTCCAGTATTTTTGTACAGTTGGATTATTATGTCTGGAAATTAATATTGTTCTGTCCTTTGATATTTACTTCAGGGTCAGTAGAAATGTAACCACCCTTACTCTCTACTCATGTTCAATATAATCAGTTAGCAAGAGGACTAGAGTTGGCACACACTGATTATTTTGAAGACCTGGGAGTGATTTTTTTTTTGATACAGTAAATATTTTCCAAATGTATTAATATATGATCATTATTTCTTAATATTTTAATCTTCTTAACATGTTAACATTCTTAACATTTTGTGAGTCTCTGAATATTGAGGATAATATATACACAAGGCTGTAGGCTTGTATTAGAAAATTTCTCTCAATGTTTTATTGTAGTTATATGTACAGATAAGGTACTGCTTCCTTCAAGACCTTCATTACAGTCAAATTGTAATTTTATTGTGGATTAAGGATATTAAGTCATTTTATTACTGTCAATTTCTTACATATGATGCTATTTAAAACATTTCCAAACCCATCAACTCATGTAACAACACTTTGAGATAGTCTGGCCAGTGCTACCACCACCATTTTATTTAAAAATAAGGGACATATTTTAAAAGGACATAAACAGATTAAGAAGATAGAGCAAGTTACCAGAACCATGAAAGAAACAGGCCTCCTTTCCTCAATTCCATGTACTTGCCAAAGACTATATAAACTTCAAATAATTTGATATTGAACTAAATGATCTTTAAGGTCTCTTCTAATTCTGAGATTCTATGAGCCCACAGATAAACATATTTCTTTAAATAGTCCTTCATATACCAACCTTTGTTTTTTATTAACTGTAGTGCTTAATGGTTAAGAGCTAGTGATCTGAAGTGAATCAGAATAATGGTCCAGCTAGAACAATTATAATGTTGGTTTAGTCAATTTAGATAATTTTTCTGAATTTCATTTTTCACATCTGTAATTCAGGGATAATAATAGTACTTACTTTCCAGAGTTATTATGAAGTTTCAATGAAATAATATCTATAAAGTCCTTAACAAAGTTCTTAGGTCATAATAAGCTCTCAACAAACACTAGATGCTATAATTAATGCTGCTGTTATTGTTATCAATATTATTAAATTTGAGGATATATTTTTACTTTTAGAACTACATCTTAAGGATATTAAGAATAAACTAGTTGAACATCTTCCCTCTATGAATTTTATATAAACCAGGGTCATGAAATATAGCTAGCCAATTGATCATTCATGTTATAGAATATAGAGCATGTTTTTCCTTTCAGCTGTTAGTTTAAAAAAAACTTTTTGCTTTGTATGGAAGTATATTGATTAACAATATTATGATAGTTTCAGGTGAACAGTGAAGGGACTCAGAGCCATACATATATACATGTATCCATTCTCCCCCAAAGTCCCCTCCCATCCAGGCTGCCACATAACACTGAGCAGAGTTCCATGTGCTATTCAGTAGGTCCTTGTTGCTTATCCATTTTAAATATAACAGTGTATACATGTCCATCCCAAACTCTCTAACTACCCTTTCCCCCCATTCTTCCCCTCTTAGAATCCATAAGTTTGTTCTCTAAGTCTGTGAGTCTCTTTCTGTTTTGTAAGTTCATTTGTATCATGATGACAGAGCGTTTAGATGCCCTGAAACTGGAATTCAACCATGAATTAAAATACACAGTCTCTTGACTATAATACAGACAAATGCTCTGGTGGAAATAGTTCACCAGGGATTTATTAAAACTTTCCTATAGAAGGAAAAGATTCAGAGGTTTTTCACTCTAAGTAGAAAATACACAGAATCAGAACTTAAACCTCAAAACTTTGATCTTTCTTTATAAAGTTCAACAGAAGTCCTCTTAAGAAGTGTTAATCCAGTTAAATATTTAGCAAACATTCTCAGCGGCAATGGGTGTCAAATCTCACATTAGAAAATTTCCTTTTGGTTAGCTCCCATTGGATTCAGCTGCAATATTTCCTGTTACTTGCATTGTAAGACAAGCATTAGCACAAAAGCTTCAGAATCAGTGTTGGAAATCTACAAACCAGTGAAAAGCAAACCATGACAGCCAAAGACAGTGGATTTCCTGTGTGCTCTTAAAAAGAGAAAATCATTTATTTGACTATTAAGAATACAATAAAGAAAAGCTTTAAGATGATGTTTCTATCAAAGACTGAAGGAATAAATATTAAATCTCTATATTAAGGCAAATATGGAGAAAGAAATGGCAACCCACTCCAGTATTCTTGCCTGAAGAATCCCATGGACAGAGAAGCCTGGTGAGTTACAGTCCATGGGGTAACAAAGAGTCACACACGCCTTTAGCAACTAAACAACATGAGGCAAATATACACAGATACTATCAAGTTTTCTTTACACAACCTTGTAACAAGGGGATATTATTCCTTATCAACATAAAATTGTGCAGAGACAAAGAAGTGAGTAGGTTGTGGTCACATAGCTGGTGAAATATAAAAGTAGATTCAAGTCCCAGAGCCTGAGACCCCTCAGCTGGCTCAGACTGTTCTTTTTCATGTATTCAGCAAAAGTTTATGGAACTATACGATTTTAAGTTGACTAGGAATCAGATGGAGAAACAGTGGTGAATGAGACATAGTTCCAACCTGCTGTGAATTTATAGTCCTGGAAGACAGATAAACAAATGTGCTAAGACAGCAGTAAGAAAAGTGGAAAAAGGATGAAAAGGGGAGGTTACTAACTTAGATCTACTCTCTCATTACAGGTCTCAAGGGAGTTGCATTTTCAAAGAAGCACATAATACAATATACAGGTTTACAAGTATACACACTGCGAGTATATCGAGATTTAATTCCATTAGCAGGACCTTAGCGGTCCAATCCCCAAGCAAACACCCAAGGCTGATCTCCAGAGATGTTTCTGAATCTTAATCAAAACCTCCAGAGTTCCCAACCCAGTATGAATTTCAGCATGAGGATGAAAAGAAGAATGAGAAGGAGGGGAACTGAATGATTCTACAGCTTTAAGCAAAAAATCAACTCCTCTGTCAGAGATACGTATTAATTTACAATATCCCACTTACATTTTAAAGGACACTGTTCTGTTTTGGTTAAAGGAAAGTATAGACCCACACAACAATGTCAAACATATTAGAGCTAATTGCTTTATACCCTTTCCCACATCAGTGCACCAGCCAGAAGTGAAACTAAGGGGGCTAAAGCTATGTTGAAACTAGAATGAGTTCAAAATTATAAAAGCTCACATATAGTTTCCACATCTAGAAATTCTCTCTTTCCTTGTCACACTGACCCCATCCACAGTCCTTGTGTCCTCCCTACAATCACTGTCCTTTATGCCACATTCCTTTACCTGAGCTGGGGCACTGGGATGTTCAACTCTCCGTGTTTATTCATCATCAAACCTTTATTGGGCTTCTATTACGTGCCAGGCAACACTGTGGGCTGGAAATACCAGAAACAGAATGAAGGATCTCATCTTCTCCCACATACATACTAAGAGTTTACCGCTTGAGCAAACATACCTGCTTAAGTGGTGGTAGCAAAACATGGCTAAAATGGTTGAACTAGCCCAGGAATGGCAAATAAGCTAGGTGAGGAAAATGATTAGGACCATTAGAGTCAACACTCAATTCTTGATTCCACTCAGTTGTTTGACCTTGAGCAAGTCATTTGTGTCCTCTGTGCCACAGTTTCTCCACCTGAAAAATAATGATAATTCCTAGTACATAACACTGCAAGATGATTTTAGAACAAACTGAATATTATCTAGAACAATTCCTGGCACATGATAGGCACTCAGAAAATATTGGCGTGTCTTTCTCACCGAGCTGATTAGTAGTTAGGTCTGTTGGGGTTACTTGGATCTAGATGTGATATGAAGTTAAGAATGCAAAAGGTATATTAGTGACTAACACTTGTAAAAGGAAGTGGGATGGAACAGAGGGAGCCATCTGAACGTCCATCTAGGAGCTCTAGAGCACAGACTGCCCCTTAGAATTGTCCCACTTCACACACAAATGGTTGGGCCCTTATACCACAGCCTTGCTCAGGGATTGAAAGAGTACAGCCTCAGCTCTAAAGCTGAGACAGACACTGAAAGACCAAACAGCAGAAGGCCTCTTGTTCAATCTCTCAGTCATGTCTGACTCTTTGCAACCTCATGGACTGCAGCACACCAGGCTTCCCTGTCCTTTACTACCTCCCAGAGTTTGTTCAAACTCATGTCAATCCATTTGATGATGCCATCCAACCATTTCATCCTCTGTCGCCCCCTTCTCCTCCTGCCCTCAATCTTTCTCAGCATCAGATTCTTTTCCAATGAGTCAGCTCTTTGCATCAGGTGGCCAAAGTATTAGAACTTCAGCTTCAGCATCAGTCCTTCCAATGAATATTCAGAATTGACTTCCTTTAGCGTTGACTAGTTTGATCTTCTTGCTGTCCAAGGAACTCTCAAGAGTCTTCTCCAGTGTGACAGTTTGAAAGCATCAGTTCTTCAGCACTCAGCCTTCTTGAAGGTCCAACTCTCACATCCATACATGACTACTGAAAACCTATAGCTTTGACTATGCAGATCTTTGTCAGCAAAGTGATGTCTCTGCTTTTTAATATGCTAGTCTAGGTTGTTAACTAACCATAATCTCAGCAGCTGGACAGCAAGTCCTTTCCTAAAGGGAGACCTGGGCAGGCATTTTCACATTGGCCATAGCAGTCAGTTTGAGGTGCTGACTCAGAAGGATTCAGAAAAGTGTTAGAATTCAATGGGCAAAGGCAAGTGGTAAATCACAACTGATTAAGGCTTGAGCCATGGGTCTCGAGCAAGGAGAGGCCCACCCACCAGGAATTTGTCCTACTCAAATCAATTATTTCAGAAGGCTCCTCCACCTCTGACAAAATTCCTTCTTCAGCAGTTTCTTTTAGACCCCAAAAATGCCAGGAAACCCTGGCCCCAGGTCTCTGCTGCTCCCTAACACAGTACTATATAAGCCATGCTCTTTTAAGGGAGGGAAATCTGCCAACTATCCAGAAGCTCCAGATTCCCAGAATCATAGAGCACTAGTGGCCACCCTTAGCTCAGGCTCTGTGTTTTCTTCTCAGAACCTCTCCCAAGGCCAAGAGTTTCTCAAATGCATTCAGACTAAGTCTGAAAGAATGACAGTCTGACTTAGAGCACCACTAATTATTTACATCCCAACCTTATTCCAAAATGGATTTACAGACTCTTCAAAAACAATATCAATAGACTATTTCTTCTAATCAAGGCTTTATCTAAATTAATGATGCACTTGTAAGGGAAACAGAACATAGATAGAGTATAACTGTAGGGAAAGTTTCTGGAAAAGAGGGGTTCTGGATGAAAGTAAAATGCTATCAGTGAAGAAAATCAGAGTTATCAGCTCAAACAGGTAATGGATCTTTTAGCACTTAAATATTTTCTCGTTGTTTTTCAATTGTGCTTTCAGTAGGGGGGAATCTATGATTTAGTAATAGGGCTCATTTTTGCTGTCCATCGTATTTCACTTATGGTTAAGCACAGTGAGGATCCGGGTGTGTGTTCAGCTGCACCTGGCAGAGAGCAAGAAAGCTGAACAGCTGATGACAACAGCCAGTTCCATCTCTCACCTGGTGGCAGCCACCTGCAGGGAGGTAAATCTCCTAGGAAGAAACTAAAAATCTCAGTTGCAACTTTAAAGTCTTAAACTTCAGAACTCTAAGTGCACAAAAAAACTGAAACAACCTCTGATGTTGATACCTGAATTTTGGATTTAAAACATTTTCAAATTTTTAAAAATATTTCTTCATGAAATATAGTTGGTGGTCATGAACAGAATGCAGAAAATAAGGCAAAGCTGTCTTCTATCCTGGAAGTTCATGAAGCAGATTTATCAAGTTTAAGACCTACAGTGCTCACACACTGTATGTTGGTCTTAATGTCCTCTCTGTGATTCCAAATCATGGAATCATCACTCTTTTCCTACTTTACCACCACTTCCATCTCCCTTAACATCATCAGCTTCTATAACACCAGCCCTAGATCCTTGCTTACAGAAGTTCAACAGAGACACTCACCAGGGCCCCTAGTTGGAGCTTCATCTTTCACCTCACCTTGGAATTTAGATTGCAACTCATTTTGAAAGTCAAGAATGTAAGTGATCTAGAGGTGAACCTTGGGGCCATTCCAACTGGATTGGGAATTCGATTCCTCCAAAATGCCACAGCCATGGCCAGAGACACCTTTCTCATTTCCAGGCAACAAAGTCCCAGGGAATACTCCATGACTCATCCTCAACAGCTGTTTCAAGGGCACTGAGTTCTGCAGGCTGAAGAGGTGGGGGTCTGTCTTCTCTCATTTATTTGACAGAATTTTTCATAGTCAAATGCCAGGAGAAAAGGAAATCACAGTCATAGCTCTTAAGAACCCCCTAAAGAAACATAGGGTTGGCCTTCGGCAAATTTTGATATTAGAAAATTAGCTTTAAGGCTCTCCAGTTTCATTTTTTAACAATCCTCTTGCTCTGTGATGCTGTTGATTATCATATTGCAACTTTCCCCTAATTTATATAACTGTGTGTGTGGGGGGGGGGGGGGGTGTGGGTGTGGGTGTGGGTGTGTGGGTGTGTGCACGTCTGACTCTTTGTGACCCCATAGACTGTAGCCCACCAGGCTTCTTTGTCCATGGGATTATCCTGGTGAGAATACTGGAGTGAGCTGCCATTTCCTCCTCCAGGGGAATCTTCACAACACAGGAACCGAGCCTGTGTCTCCTGCTTGGCAGGCAGACTCTTTACCGTGAGCCACCTGGGAAGCCCATATAACCATGTACCTATTAGGAAATCTCTGTGAGCATCTGAGAAGGGTTCTATGACTCTAGCTGGGACTAGTTGCTCCCTTTTCTGTGGTCTTATTGCAACATACTGTAGTACAAATCATATTGCAGTATTGCCTATGATCCATGTATTTATTTATCTTGATAGACTGTAAGATCCCTAAAGGTAGGCACCAAGGATTACTCACCTTTATCTAGCACATGGGAAGCTAGTTGAATATTAAAAATCTAAAGATTTCTTCATTAAAACAGATATCATTTTATGCACATTTTAAAATAAGGAAATCAGATGAGCCAAAGAAATGCAAATAAAAACGGTTCAACCTTACTAGCAGTTAAGAAAATACAAACAAATTACAATTTTCTGAGTTGTAAGCTGTCAAATATATCCCCTCCCCACACACACACACAAATATTCTTTCAGGATTTTCAATATAAACTGCCAGAAGTGTAAGGTTCGTATTACTATAACCTCCTCAACTTTGTGCGTGTGTGTATGTATGTGTGTGTGTGTGTATATATATTTATATATACGCGTGTGTGTGTATGTGTATCTCATGTTTGGGAACATTTGCCCTTTAATTTGCAATTAAAATCAGTTTCTTTAAGTATGTTAGTTACAAGCTCTCAATAGTGAAGCCAGGCCTTGCTTCTGTGCTCAAGACACAGATGAGTACTCTGTCCTAAACAGCAACCTCAGGGTCAAGTGTCAGTAGTCTCAGGCCTAGAAGCAGTTGGATATTCCAATGACTGTGCCCAGACCTAATTTTCAGTACCTGAGAAGTGATATCAGCCATTTACCCAATGTGTACTAACAAGGTGGGGCTGGTTTCTGCCATAGGCCATTCCTCCCCAAACCTATGTTTTAAAGAAGAACTAAGGCCCTGCTCCCTAAGGGTCATAATGCAGGAAGGAACAGAAATGCCTCTTTAGGCTACTTTAGTGCTAATACCAGTGAAATTGAAGCTCAGGTCAATCTGAACTAGTCCATAGACCTCCCTCACCCCCCTCACTATAGAGTCAGGCCCTCCACGATGGCTATTGTCTTGCTCTCTGTACATCCGCTACTTGACCAGGCCCGGCTTCACTCACGTGACTATCCAACCTTCTTAATTATAGGGCTTCATTAGTGCCTGATAACTGATTAGCCCACCTGAAGTCAATTCCCCCTATAAATGGTAGCCTTCCTCTTCCCCAGAATAGTGGAGGCTACTGTCATGTCTGGCTCACTCTCTGCTGCACACAGTGAGGGTGTTGCTCCATGACCTTGCTTCACACTGATAAGATTCCCTATCCACTAAACCACTGATGTCTCCGTCACTGTCTCTAGGTTCTTTCCTTGGTCTCCAGGCTGGGCAACTATAAGGCATGCAGGCCCGTGGGGTGTCATGCAACAATATATATATACACATATAGTGAAAGTGAAGTCGCTCAGTCGTGTCCGACTCTTTGCGACCCCATGGACTGTAGCCTACCCAGGCTTCTCCGTCCATGGGATTTTCCAGGCAAGAATACTGGAGTGGGTTACCATTTCCCTCTCCAGGGGATCTTCCCAACCCAGGGATTGGACCCGGGTCTCCCGCATTGGAGGCAGGTGCTTTAACCTCTGAGCCACCAGGGAAGCCCCATATACACATATATATGTCCCCTATTCTCCTAATCCTACCTATAGAAAGCTGACCCTAGGAAAAAAAAATCAGATACAGATGAATAATACTATGATATACTGGAAATATTGCTTGTAATAGTGGGAAAAAAAATGGAAGTGGCTTATCCAAATTTCTGTAGGAAAGTGGTTGTTGGATCAACCAAGTTCATCCAACAATTGAAAACAAATTTCATAAGGATATCTAATGACATGAATGAAAGCGAATGATAAAGTATTGAGGGGAAACTACAGGGGAAAAACAATTATTGTAAATAGAGGAGAGCAGCCAACAGGAAAAATGATATACAAATGTCATGGAAAATAAAGTGAATATTAATAGCATATTGCTTTGGCAACTTAAGTCAAATTTATTCTCAGCAAATGTATTTCTTTGTCTATATCTTTAAAAACAGCCAGTTGCTTCTCTGAGTGTTTAATTTAACCAGCTCTAGGGCTCTCTGAGAGCTAGCGGCAGAAGACAATGCACAATGATGGAGTCAGATATGGGTTTAAGGTTTCAATTTCACCACACATTACATATGAGACCCTGAAGTCATTACTTAAACTTTGATCCTCAGTTTTCTTATCTTTAAAATGAGCATAATAGTTATAGTCTATCCAGCACAGTAACTAGCAAACTAGCAAATACTGATAATCTTTTCATTTCCATTTCTTACATATTAAATATATTTATAGTTACCTGTCCCATTCAGTTTCTGCTAACTAGCTATCAACCAGATGAAACTAATCCTTGACCATAGTTGACAGGCTAACTGATCCTAGAGGAGATTCATTTATAAACAAATATGATTCAATCAAAATTTCTCATCTGAAAATCCAAATAATATGGGAAAGTTTCAGTAATTGGAAGAGGAGCTATAATTGGAAAGAAGCAGAGCTAAAACATCAGAATATAGACTTGAGGCTGATAGCTGTTGAAAGCCCATTAAGAGAGAAGAGGAGTAGCACACATGAAAAGAAAGGAGAAGAGTGGCTATAGTTTATCGTAACAACTTATCACAGACAGGCTTCTCAGGCATGCCAGCCCACAGCCAGGCGGGGCATGAATGGGAGCTTCTGCAGAGCTGTTCTCCGCTATTGGCCTCAGTTCAGTTCAGTCGCTCAGTCGTGTCCGACTCTGCAACCTCATGAATTGTAGCACACCAGGCCTCCCTGTCGATCACCAACTCCCGGAGTTCACTCAGACTTACATCCATCGAGTCCATGATGCCATCCAGCCATCTCATCCTCAGTCGTCCCCTTCTCCTCCTGCCCCCAATCCCTCCCAGCATCAGAGTTTTTTCCAATGAGTCAACTCTTCACGAGGTGACCAAAGTACTGGCGTTTCAGCTTTAGCATCATTTCCTCCAAAGAACACCCAGGATCGATAGCCTTTAGAATGGACTGGTTGGATCTCCTTGCAGTCCAAGGGACTCTCAAGAGTCTTCTCCAACACCACAGTTCAAAAGCATCAATTCTTCAGTGCTCGGCTTTCTTCACAGTCCAACTCTCACATCCATACATGACCACTGGAAAAACCATAGCCTTGATAGGCCTGCTGCTGCTGCTGCTAAGTCGCTTCAGTCATGTCTGACGCTGTGTGACCCCACAGATGGCAGCCCACCAGGCTCCCCCATCTCTGGGATTCTCCAGGCAAGAACACTGGAGTGGGTTGCCATTTCCTTCTCCAATGCATGAAAGTGAAAAGTGAAAGTGAATCTGCTCAGTCGTGTCCGACTCTTAGCGACCCCATGGACTGCAGCCTACCAAGCTCCTCCCATGGGATTGTCCAGCCTAGTGATCCCTTAAACTCATGGAACTTCACTTGTGGTCTGCCATATCAGAACACAGAGAGAAGATGGCTCTCCATAAACCAGAAAGCAGGTTCTTACCAACACCAAATCTTCTGATTCCTTAGTCTTGCGTTTCTAGTAGCCTCCCAAACTGAGAAATCTGTTTATAAGCTACACAATCTGTCATATTTTGTTATAGCAGCCCAAATGGACTGATATCCACAAAACCTAAAATACTGACTACCTGGCCCTTTTCCTGAAAAGACTACTGACCTCTGATACAGACCACAGTGAAACTGTTTTCCTTATATTAATATTATCCTACAACTACAGAATACTGATTTACTTGAGTATATTCATTTATCATTCTCTACTTTATTTAACTTATATGCAAAGTACATCATGAGATACACTGGGCTGGAAGAAGCACAAGCTGGAATCAAGACTGCCGGGAGAAATATCAATAACCTCAGATATGCAGATGACACCACCCTTATGGCAGAAAGTGAAGAGGAACTAAAAAGTTTCCTGATGACAGTGAAAGAGGAGAGTGAAAAAGTTGGCTCAAGGCTCAACATTCAGAAAACGAAGATCATGGCATCTGGTCCCATCACTTCACGGGAAATAGATGAGGAAACAGTGGAAACAGTGTCAGACTTTATTTTGGGGGGCTCCAAAATCACTGCAGATGGTGATTGCAGCCATGAAATTAAAAGATGCTTACTCCTTGGAAGGAAAGTTATGACCAACCTAGATAGCATATTAAAAAGCAGATATATTACTTTGCCAAGAAAGGTCCATCTAGTCAAGGCTATGGTTTTTCCAGTGGTCATGTATGGATGTGAGAGTTGGACTGTGAAGAAAGTTGAGTGCCGAAGAATTGATGCTTTTGAGCTGTGGTGTTGGAGAAGACTCTTGAGAGTGCCTTGGACTGCAAGGAGATCTAACCAGTCCATTCTAAAGGAGATCAGTCCTGGGTGTTCATTGGAAGGACTAATGCTAAAGCTGAAACTCCAATACTTTGGCCACCTCATGCGAAGAATTGACTCATTGGAAAAGACTCTGATGCTGGGAGGGATTGGGGGCAGGAGGAGAAGGGGATGACAGAGGATGAGATGGCTGATGGCATCACCAACTCGATGGACGTGAGCTTGAGTAAACTCCAGGAGTTGGTGATGGACAGGGAGGCCTGGTGTGCTGCGGTTCATGGGGTCACAAAGAGTTGGACACGACTGAGCAACTGAACTGAAATTCTACTATGCCATTTTCCACTTTGACAACAACCAAAAAAATTCTTTGAGAATTGGTATTTGCTATTGTTAGTTCCCAAATAAGACTGTTTTGGGGGCTTCCGAGGTGGCACAATGGTAAAGAATCTGTCTGCCAAATGCAAGAGATGTAAGAGATGGGGGTTCAATCCCTGAATCAGGAAGATCCCCTGGAGGAGGAGAGGGCAACCCATTCCAGTATTCCTGCCTGGAAAATTCCATAGACAGAAGAGCCTGGTGGGCTACAATCCATGGGGTCGTGAAGATTCTGATACGACTGGGAAACTGAGCACACATAAGACCGTTTGTTATTAAGTCTCTTCAATATGGAACCAAAAGATTCTGGGGAAGCAATAGGATTTTCAAAGAGGTTCTTGTGTGAAAGCTGGGAAAGTCAGGGTTGTTTTTAGTATATCTGAATGCTGAGGTGGAAGAAGTGTTGCACAAATGAAAACCAGGCTTTTTCCAATGCTATGAACACTCTCATGGTTACCTCATGGTTACCTATTTATTACCTATATGCCTGAGTTACGAATAAAAACAGGCCTCTATGTTTTAGAGGCCTCATCATTTAGGGTCAAGTTAGTTTATTAAACTGCCTGTCATCTTCCAGAATGGTACATAAGCCTATAATATATGCTCTTTCCACCCACTTCAAAAGCCCTATGACCCATTAAGAAAAAAGCAAACCCTTAAATGTGCCAACCCACACACACAAAGGTACTTTAAAAAAAAAAACTATTCTTTCAGGCTTATGCCTTTTAAAATAGTAGTGTCTGCAGAAATGTCACATCAAAAGAAACTGCCAGAGGTAGAAGTACTTCACTGAAACTGCTTTTATTAGTATATTGCAAGAAATCTGCTGGCCTAAGAATGGAAAAAGGACTAATACTGAATAAAAATATCATGGTGCCAAAGGGAGATTTTTTATATTAAAAAAAATCCCACCTCATATTTTAAACTCTAAATGAGAAGATTCTCTGACTAAAGCCAGTTTCTTTTTGTTTTTAAAAATAGTAGCCATTTCTGATGGAGAAGGCAATGGCACCCCACTCCAGTACTCTTGCCTGGAAAATCCCATGGATGGAGGAGCCTGGTAGGCTGCAGTCCATGGGGTCGCTAAGAGTCGGACACGACTGAGCGACTTCACTTTCACTTTTCACTTTCATGCATTGGAGAAGGAAATGGCAACCCACTCCAGTGTTCTTGCCTGGAGAATCCCAGGGACGGGGGAGCCTGGTGGGCTGCCATCTATGGGTTCGCACAGAGTCGGACACGACTGAAGTGATTTAGCAGCAGCAGTAGCAGCAGCAGCCACTTCTGAATCTGCCCCAGAATTCTGATCCCTAAATGAAGTTTAGAGCTAACCCATTAAGTTAGTTAGCTGGCACATATACTAGTCTCTAAAGCCAGTCTCCACTATACAGCTGTCAACCATGTCAACCTCCCTCATACCCCTTTCAGAGCTGCTCACAACAGAGCTCTTAGTAGGCACTGTACCCTCACTTGTCTCTGGGCTATGCACAGATTCTTCCCTTTATTTGCAAAGCCTTAAATCCAGTATTTTGATTAATCCTCATTTTACTACCTTATGACTCACCATGTGCCAGGATTTTAATGACCCATATCCTCCTCCCTTACCCACCACCTCAGGAAGACTCCTAACCCTCACATCCTCCAAAGCACCCCCAACTTTTTAGGAAGTCCACAAAGGGGTGCCTCACATGCCCATAGAATGGGCATCTAGTTTCACCCTTTACCTAGTGTCTGCCATGTTTTCTCAGGCTCTGGCTCCCTGTGTCTAGGGCTTGAGAGCAGTCCCCACCGCAGGTAATGCCAATTGTATGAACGCCAAAGTTCTAGCCAAGGATACTGTTGCTGAACCTGCTAAAATGGGAAAGACAGGGATGCTGGCTTCCCTTAAATGCTCCTCTTCCTCTAACTCTACACCACTTTGTCATGTGGCACCAAAGAAAACATCTGTCATCTTCCTGGCATACTATGTGCACACTCAGTCACTCGATTGTGTCCGACTCTTTGTGACCCCTTACTGTAGCCCATCAGGCTCCTGTGTCCATGGGATTTCCCAGGCAAGAATACTGGAGTGGGTTGCAATTTCCTCCTCCAGGGGGTCTTCCCAACCCAGGAAGATTGAATCCCCATGTCCTGTGTCTCCTGCATTGCAGGCATATTCTTTACCACTGAGCCATCAGGTAAGCATCCATCTTCCTGGAGCAAGTCCCCAAACAAGAACTCACACATCTTTCTCCAACAATATGTAACAGTTCTGCCTCCTCAGGACAGTCTAAAATCTAGTCATTTAAAAACATATATCCTCAAGTTCTCATTTTACTGATTTCCCCTCTCTCTCCCAAATCAAGGCCAAACATATCTTTTTTCATGGCTCTTCCATACTTATATTTTGGAGTTTTCAAATTCAAAATTTTACAGATTTTCAAATTGTAAGCCCAACATTCCTTTCTTGTCTCTGACAGCCTCACATTGATACATTACGCCAAAAGACCCTTTTCCTACCAGCACCAAGAAGGAAAATGAAGGAAATGGAAACAGGAAATCCCTCACATCACGTGTATGTTTGTCAAACTAAAAGGTTCTGCACCAAAAATGAATTAAAATCTCCATCTTTCTAGAAGACAATAACCTGTAGTTTTACAATGGCAACTTCCCCAGTTTTGAGGTTTCTAAGATCTTAGGGCCAAGACTCAATCTCAGGTTCATATCCAGGTACCAGAGGCATCCCCCACCCTCTACATTCTCTATGAAAGCTGGTTTCCTCAGCATTTGACCTAAGAATGGGAGCTCTGCCCAGAGATAATGACTCTAACCACATGTATTAGTGAGATGCATTCAGCTTCAGGTAACGGAGACCCAAAATAACAGTGGCCTAAACAAGATAGAGATTATATTCCCTTCTTCGTAAAATTCTGAAGTTTGGTAGTCTAGGGCTGGAACTGTTCTGGAAGTCCTCAGCAACTCATGTTTCTGGGTCACTGTACCACCAACTCTAAAGTATAGCCTTTGCCCTCTTACTCCAAAATGACCCAAATTATAAGGAACAGGATGGAGGAAGGATGAAAAAATGGCAAAAGCTGCTTGCTACCTGTCACCTGAAGTTACCAAAGACTGCCATACAACATTCTACTTGTGTATCTTTCTGTTCAGAACATGGTCATTCCTGGCTGCAACAGGCAGGCACTCTATTCTTTGTTCTAGGCAGACACATACCCAGCTACCAAGTCTATTCATGTGGGAGACCAGAAAGAGGATGGATATCAGGGGACAAATAGAAGTCCTTGTCATAGTGCGCTCCCGAAATCACTCTTTCTCTGTGCTAAAAATAAACCCAGAGTCACTTAAAATAGAATGCTTTGTATTCCCTGTTTTTATAAAAAGTTGACCTACGAGTCCAAATTCTGCCACTCAATGTAACTGTAGGCAAGTCACTCGGCAGTTTCTTTCCCTTTCACCTTAAAAGATTGTTATTCTGAGGACTGACTGGGAATGAACTAAGAAAATAAAGGTGAAAGTAATTTTTTTAAATGTGATATAAATAACTCGAGGCAAAGTAGGATTCAAGCATAAATTATCTTTTGTATTCTTTAAACATATGTCTCTCATTCAAATTATCTCCATTCTTCGTTTAGGTTTCTTAATGAAATGTAGCAGATAGATGTCAAGAGAGCAAAGGACCAGAAACAAAGGCTTTGATACCAAGTGATTCAGCTAAGGTTATTTGTATACTGAGAAAGAAAAGGAAATTCTCTAGAAATTGTCAATATTTATGAAAACTCACACCATTAACCTGGTCTTTCAACATTCTGCATGTATGCATGCTTAGTGGCTGAGTCGTGTCTGACTCTTTGCAACCCCATGGACTGTAGCCCCCACCAGGCTCCTCTGTCCATGGGGATTTTCTAGGCAAGAACACTGGAGTGGGTTGCTATGCCCTCCTCCAGGGGATATTCCTAACCCAGTGATTGAACCCAGGTCTCCCACATTGCAGGCAGATTCTTTACTGTCTGAGCCACCAGGGAAGCCCAAGAATACTGGAGTGGGTAGCCTATCCCTTCTCCAGGGGATCTTCCCAACCCAGGAATCAAACTGGGGTCTTCTGCACTGCTGGCAGATTCTTTACCAGCTGAGCTACCTGGAAAGCCCCTCTCAACGTTCTACCCATATTTACTTGTTATTATTAGATATGGTATTAGATCTTCATAACAGAAGTTATTATTCCTCAGACAAATACTAGGTTCTAGCAATCTGTCTTGCCAAGGAAGCTACCGTAGACATTTAGAACAAATAGAGGAGCTATAAAATCAGCTGGTGTTTTTCAAATAATTTTCTAAAGGCTTTACTTTTGCTGATATTGTTGTTATTTCTGTTGTTGCTTGTTGAAAAGTGATGGAGAGATGGACTGTCTGAAAAGCACCTAGGAATTCTAAACTACTTCAAAGAAGGAAACAAATGAAGGCAAAGGGAGTCTTGTTAGTGGTAACTTATACAGATGCTATGGTTTTGCCCCACTCTGCTGGAGAAACAGAACATGGGGGATGCAGGGATGTTGTTGAAAGTTTGGGGAAAGCAAGGACAATTCTGAAAATCATGTTAGAACAGATTCCAGCCTCCAGCTGTATGTTTTTATCCTCTTCCTTCGGTTTGGCATCATACAAAGTCAAGCTGACTGTAATACACTCTAGGTAACCTGATAAAAGACTTGTCAGAATAGGCTGGGTCGTGTGTATGTTTCTTCAGTCATGTCCGACTCTGCAACCCCATGGAGCATAGCCTGCCAGGTTCCTGCCCATGGAATTTTTCAGGCAAGAATACTGGAGTCGGTTGCATTTCCTCTTCCCGACCCTGGGATCAAGCCTGTATCTCTTGGGCATCCTGTATTGGCAGGTAGATTCTTTACCACTGTGCCACCTGGGAAGACCCAGGTTGAGTTATGGTGCACCAACAAAAGAACCTCAAATTCTCAGTGACATAACACATTATTGTTAATGTGTTAATTTCTTCACCATGTTACACATCTAGCATGAGCTAGAGGAGACTGCTGCTCTATATATCTGTCCAAGGACACAGGCTGTCAGAGTCTCTAGTAACTTCTGGGTACATTAACAGGAAGAGAAAGCCTCTGTTGTACCCACAGAAAGGAGAGAGAGCACTGGAGTGTCATCTAAGAGATTTTTACCACCTTAGCCCACAAATAATGCAATTCACTTCTGCTCATAGCCCACTGAACAGAATAGGTCATGTGGCCCCAAACTAAGTGCAAAGAAGCCAGATAATGTGAGCAAGTACATGGAATATTTGGCAATTTTTCTACGCCATGGTAATGGTTGAAATGCTTCCTGCCCATTTATTCTTCATGCTTTCTATAAATGACAGGTTTTATTTTGAAGAACTTTCTTCTTTTGTAGAAGGTAAGACAATATCTTGGCCTTCCAGTATGATTCTCTCTATGCACGCACAGTGAAGGAATAAAAATTTATTCTAAAGGTCATGAAGGTACACATATATTTAAGTCTGAAGTGTGTTCCAATGAGAGTGGCTGATAGAACAGTATAACAGGCAAAAGCACAGGCCCTAGACAACTTGGGTTTGAATTTCATTTCCCCCATTTACCAGCCACATGAAACTCCAATACTTTGGCTACCTGATGCGAAGAACTGACTCATTTGAAAAGACCCTGATGCTGAGAGAGATTGAAGGTGGGAGAAGTGGACGACAGAGGATGAGATGGTTGGATGGCATCACCGACTCAATGGACATGAGTTTGAGTAAACCCTGGGAGTTGGTGATGGACAGGGAGGCCTGGCATGCTGCAGTCCATGGGGTCGCAGAGTCGGACACGACTGAGCAACTGAACTGAACTTGGTAAAGATATGTGAACTTCTATGTCAAATAGAGAGTTTTCTCATCTCTAAAATAAAGATGATTATAGCACTTATTTTGCGGTTCCTGTAAAGATTAAATTAATTAAACTGGTATATATAAAATATTTACCACCAAGGTTAGTACTTACACGTTCAGTGAAAGTTAACTCATTGTTTAGTGTCCTGGCTTTTTATTTCATCGATTCAGTTTCAGGCTCTAGTCTCCTAACATGTCTCCTTGGATTAATGATTCATTGTATAGTTTCCACATCTTTCTCCTCTCTCTTCTTTCAAAGTCTCTGCTTTTTCTAATCTCCTCAGTTGCTGGTTCTCTTTTCTCCCATATCAAATGGCACCTCTCCAAAATTCACATACACACACAATGTTAACGCAGAGCAGTGACAATGCCTTTTAGTTCCTGGGTGCTTCTCCTCCACTGGTCCAATCTGTCTAGCAAATAGTTATGTGACCAAAGGAAGAATACCAGGAACCCTGGAGTCTCCTTGCCCGGTCTGGACTTAAAGCTCTTTTGCTTATTTACTGTGACATTGGATATCTTAATACACTGCTCTGACCTTCGTTTCTTTATTTATAAATGTATGGATAATAGTAATATGTAATTCATTAGGCTGCTGATATATGCATTTAGTACAGCGATTGGTATAGAATAAATGCTCAATAAATTACTCTGTAAAAGAGGACAACAATACTTGAAGGACATGCATGAGCTTAAGGAAGCTGTGAAAACATAAACTGTTATGTCAGTGTTTTCTATGCATGTATATATCTATATGTGTGTTTGTATGCATACATATATGTGTGTATACAAAGGTGCTCTTTACCAAAACAAAAAGATGCAAAAACAACTAGAATCAGCATTTTGTGCTAGGGATAACTGCTGGCCCATCACTAGATTACTATCCTTTCAGCACAGATCTCATCAAGCATCAATATATTGTTACTTACTTAGATGTACATCCCATTTCTAGTGCATTATGCTTTAGTGTCTAGAAAGCTGCCAACTAGCATCAAGACAAAAATAAAATGTATAAGTATTTACTGAATGCTTACTCTATGCAAGATACAACTGCTGTGAAACCGATGAAATATTTTTAGCTTCATGCATTATCAGTTGACTGATACCAAAGATACTTCTTACTGGAACATTATCATGGAATATTGAGTGTCATTTCTGTTTTTAAAGAGTTCCTATCAGGAGAGCTCTATACTGTTTTGTTCTATTTTGCTCTGAGAAAAAGAAAATGCAACAGAGATGAACATCAGATTTTGTTTTGTTGTTCACAGTATGGTACTATCTTGTCTGATGAAATGAATTAGGTTTCCATCTGACTGCTCCTGTGGATGAGAAGAAGTTTACCTGGTAATATGAAGACTGACCCTACTAACCCCTTCTCTGAAAAATATAAAGTACATTGTTGTGTTTTTATATTAATAAACATTGGCAACCAGTGGATTTCAGTTTATTATTTTTTCAGAGTTTTTCCAATTGACCTGGCCTGGCAATATTTAATGTACAAGGGCCAGGCATGAGACCAACAAGCAAGCCTTGTGACCTCTGAAAATTTACTCATTAGCCAGTAAGTTCTGTACTAGTGCTATGCAATAGAAATATGTGATCCAGTCACATTATTTAGAATTTTCTAGTAACCACATCTTAAAACAAAGTACTTTTAAAGTAAAAGAAATAGGTGAGATTGACTTAATGAGGTGTTTTAGTTAAAATAATGTCATTTCAATGTAATCAATACAAAAATCATTGAGATAGCTTGCATGCACTCTTATTTTGTCTCTGAAATCCAGTGGGCATTTTCCACTTACAGTATATCTTAATTTGGACTACCTGCATTTCAGCTGCTTAACGGCCACATGTGGCTGGTGGCTGCGATACTTAGACAGTGCAGTTCAACTCAGACACTCAGTTGTGTCCGACTCTTCACGACCCCATGGACTGCAGCATGCCAGACTTCTCTGTCCATCACCAATTTCTGAAGCTTACTCAAACTCATGTTCATCAAGTCAGTGATGCCAGCCAACCATCTCATCCTCCGTCATCCCCTTCTCCTCCTGCCTTCTATCTTTCCCAGAATCAGGCTCTTTTCCAATGAGTCATTTCTTCATATCAGGAGGCCAAAGTATTGGAGCTTCAGCATCAGTGCTTCCAATGAACATTCAGGACTGATTTATCTTGCAGTCCAAGGGATTCTCAAGAGTCTTCTCCAACACCACAGTTCAAAAGCATCAATTCTGGACAGTTCAGTGCTATACTATTGTTGAGTAATCTACTAGGTTAAAAACAATAAAAATTTAGCACTATATATGGAATTATTATATCATATATTATATATTACTTTGTAATTTAAATAAAGGAAACAAATTCAAATGGCTAAAACAAATTCAGATTTAAAATTTTTAATATAAATTTATTTAATTGGAGGCTAATTACTTTACAATATTGTGTTGGTTTTACCATACATCAACATATATATTAAACATTTTTTTAAATTTTACATTATAAATCATTTTTCATGTGGCCAGAAGAAAAGGAGGAAAAGAATGCTAGACCATAGAAGGAGCAAGTCGAGATATGAGCACAAAGGTACTTCCCTCGTGGTCTAGTAGTTATGAATCTGCCTTGAAATACAGGGGACTTGGGTTCAATTCCTGGTCAGGGAACTAAGATCCCACATGCCACAGGGCAACTAACCCTGTGCACCACAACTACAGAGTCTGCATGCCACAACTAAGACCCAAAATAAATAAACCATTTTTTAAAAAAGGATGTGAGGAAGGTACTTAATTTCCTATTTTTAAACACAACCATAAAGGAATGGTTGGGAAAAAAAAAAAAAACATCTGTATAAGGGAAAAAAGGATATAGTCATTGAGTATACACAGAGGTAGAAATTCTAAGGATGCTCACACAGTTGTGGACACTGGTTCACCAGAATTCATGAGAGAAGTCTGCTGTTCATTTAAAATACAATGTGATGAGTGTTAACATTGAGATATGTACTGGGAACTAAGGAAACAAAACAAAGCACTGGGAGGAGGATCGAATATTGAATAGCTTAGATGAAAAGAAGAGAAATGTATCTCAGGCTCTCATTTTTCTTTCAAGTAAGAGAGAAAAAAATACACATGATTTTGGAAAATGGGGAGGTGTCTCAAGTAAAGAAAATAAGAATCTGATGTAAAGTCTCCTCAGTCAACATTTTGTTAAATATTGAGTCAATATTAGGATACTAAAATCCAGTAATAATAGGGCTAGAAATAAAGATGGGTGTTATCACTCAGTTTCCAACCAGGAAAACTGAAACCACTCCTGATATGTAAAACAGAGGGAATTTATCCAGGGAATGCATTGTCCAAGTGTTAGAATTACAGAGAAACCAGAGAGGAGAAAGGACAGGACTCAAAGGTCAGCAATCACCAGAAGCCCCACTCATCTTCAGGATTAGAAGAACACAGGTGGGTTTCCAGAGCCAAAACATGAGACCACTTAGCAGAAGCTCAAACCACAGAGGGTTTTCCTCACGAAAGCTGGGAAAACTAAGAGAAAAGCTTCCTGTGTGACCTGGACTCGGAGAAAATGCAGCTACTAACCAGAAAAGAAAAATGTAAAGGGCCCAGGTTTGATCCCTCATCAGGGAACTAAGATCCCACAAGCCATGCAGAGTGGCCAGAGAAAGAAAAGGGAGACAGATGCTCTTTCTTCCTTCTCCTTCTATGCTCCCGTCTCCCTCCCCAGAGGCTTCCGAGAGCAGAACAGAGCAAGAACAAGAAATGCATCAGCTAGCAAACAGGTTATGGACCAGCAGAGCGTTAAGGGAAACTATGAGTGATTTGTGTTTCAATTTGTTCAACAAAAGTGAATCTGTGCCTACTGTGGATTAGAAACTCTTCCTATTGGGAATACAAAGGTGAATAAGAAAGACCTCTAAATTTTCATCAATAAAATATTTCCAACAACCTTTGTGAAAACAATAACACCTAATTAGGAAATACACTAGTCAGATAAATCAGGCTCTAAGAGGCTTGATGTTAGGAGAGAGGTCTGGAAGACCTCTTCTCATCTCTTGATCCTCAGCAAATTCATCCACCATCCTTATTCTCAAATGCTAACCTTACTTCCTACTTTATTGAGAAGATGAAATTCATCACAGGAGAGCTTGAACAGAGACTGTCACCACATCTCCCTATCACCATCATCTGTCTGCACCACACCTCCCCACCCAGCAGCATCTACACTCACAACTCTGCCTGATACAGGATATGAGCTCTTCATCCTCCTGCCTAAAGCCAGTCCCTCCAGCTGTGTCTGAAATCCATCTCTTCCTCCAACACCATAATTTTTCACTCTCTACTCTATCATTTGCACCACCATACAAACAAGCAGTTATTTCTCCCATCTTAAAACATAAAAATGAAAAGAAAATTATCTTTACCCCACTTCCAATGCATCACCTGCTTTTCTCCTCATCTTTGAATCAAAATTCCTGGAAAAAAGCTTTCTATATTTGTCTTTCTTTGGGCTTCCCAGTGGCACTAATAGTAAAGAACCTGCCTGTCAATACAGGAGATGTAAAGAGATGTGGGTTCAGTCCCTGGGTTGAGAATATCCGCTGGAGGGGGGCATGGAAACCCACTCCAGTATTCTTGTCTGGAGAATCCCATGGACAGAAGAGCCTGGCAGGCTACAGTCCATGGAGTCACAAAGAGTTGGACATGGACTGAAGCAACAGCACACGTGACATTCATCTCATTTTTATTCATCTCTTGCCAATCACTAAAACACACACCAGTCAGGATTTTGTTCCCCTAACTCCAAAGGAACTTCTCAAGCCAAGGGTATTAGTGATCTTTACAACTGCCACGGTATTGTGCAGTTTCCCCTAACTTAACCTGTGAGCACTGTCGGGTACAGTTGTCACTCACTCCTCCTGATACACACACTTCACTTGACTTCTGGGATACCACATTCTCTTCATTCCTGTCTTTCCTCAACGACCCTTCTGTTTCCTTTGGATAAAGGAAGAAAAAAAGCTTCATCTTATCCTCGACCTCTTAGTGCTGGAATACACCAAGCTCTACCCTCGGTCCTTTTATCTTCTCTATTTACATACACCCAATGTCTTGGTAATCTTTTCAAGGCTTATGTCAATGACTCCCAAATTTTTGCCTCAGCCAATGTATTTCTCCCCAAATCCAGATTCAGCATTCTACATGGATGTCTTAAAGATACCTCAAGTTCAACATGTCCATACTAAATTCCTTATCTTTTCAAAAAACTTACCGTATCTCTAGCCATACCATTTCAGCTGGTGGCATATTTATCTTTCAAGTTTCTCAGGCCATAATCCTTAAAGTTATCCTTGACTCTTCCTCTCACGCTCAACATTCATCCATCAAAAAATTGTTTGCTCTACTTTCACAATATATCCAGAGTCAAATTATGTCTTGTTAATTGCTACCACACTAGTCTGAATAAATATCGTTTCTTACCCAGGTTGATGCAATAGCATATAATGGGACTTCCTGTTTCTACCTTTTTACCCCTACATTAGCAACACGGCAGTCAAAGGGACCCCTTCAGACCTAAATCAGATGATGTCACTCCTCTACTCAAATCCCTGCAATTGGTCCCTAATCAACAGTAAAAATCAAAGTCTTTATATTGGCCTAAACCGTCCTACATGACTTGGCTTCTGTTACATCTCTGACATCATATCCTAATATGTTCACCATTGTTCCTTTGCTAGAGCCACACTGCTTAATTAGTAAATATTTGTTAAACAACTCAATCCCAGTCTCCATGGAGCTCTTAGTCTACTGGGAGAAACAAAGATAAAGGATTAAAAAGAAGTTGATAATTAAAGCTCTCCTCTTCTTCCCAGTCTAAATGCTGTCAAATGAATGTTGAAGGCTGAGGATTTGCCTGGGGTGGCAGTGCTGTAGGAGACATAGTGGGGAAGCAAGGACATTTCAGGCAAGATGAACACTGCATATGCAAAGAGCTAGAGAAATGAATCAGCAGAACATATAAAGAATTACAAGTAAAGCATCAAAGAATAACATTTGAAATTAGAGGATCTGGATGTAAAGAGGAATACAGTCTATATTTTAGACAGGAGCCAGATCATGAAAGACTTTCTATTTGTTTTTTCTCTGCTAGTTTTCAATCTACCTTCAGAGTAATTATTAACCATATCTTTTTGATTCACCTCAACAGAGCCAAAGCAATACTTGAAAAGAATTCTGAATTCCCCAAGTTAAAGGTACAAAAGAAAAACCCAAAGTCAAATTTAATTTGACAAGGTAAAGGAGTGGGTGTTCTACTATATCAAATTTAATCTGTACAAAATCATCTCTGGTAACATTATTTGTCCTGATCTACTGCGTTTAGACTACTTTAGTAAGGCTTGATCTCCCTGTCTATCCAAACACTGATTCACTTACAGCAGGCTTCAGGCTAACCCCGCTCTTACTAATACCCAACAAATCCACAAGGTTTAGTTTAGTTTCACACAATTTTGTATAAAAGGTGAACTGAGACTAGACTCAGCTACAGCTTTCCCCAGACAAGGCAGCTGTCTACGGAAAAGTCTCAGCATCCACAGTTACCAAGTGGTGAGTTACTTCTGCAATTCGCAGATTTTTAAGGATCTAGAGAACAAATTTAGAGCTTTTTAACTTCTATCATATAGGGAATCTGTGCTTTTCAACCTGGCTTCTTAAATACACTGTAATCAATGTTAGCAAGCAATTGACTTTATATAGATCAATTCATCTGGCCTCTGAAATAGTCTCATTTTAAACAAAGGGGGGCAAAAGCAAATGATAACATTTATGAGATGCTAAGAATGATGAACTAATTTTGTAATACAGAAGTTTCTTTTTAGTCTTTTAAATAGTAATAAAGGGACAAATACAATGATCATGATTGCTTGCTTCAGAGTAATCACTCTAAAATAGACAGCAATAATGTTCTAAACCAAACACTGCTCTGCTTAACTCATTATATTGGAGTTTTGATCTGTAATATGTTTCTACTTTAACAACAACAAAAAAAATTGAGGAGCATAATTAGAAATGCTTGTTCAAGAAACAAAGAAGTAAAGCAAAGAAAAAGGAAGGAAAAAACATTGCTGGAGCAAAATATGATGGGAGACGATGGATAGAAAAATTATTTTTGGTTTGGTCAGCATATATAAATGATTATAATTCTTTGGTTTTTCAGTTTCTCACAGTCCTTAATTGTTTGTTTCCCAGCCCAGGATGAAGTCCATCCAGTTCTGCTTCCTTTTCTGTTGCTGGAGAGCAATCTGCTGCAGAAGCTGCGAGCTGACCAACATCACCATCACGGTGGAGAAAGAGGAATGTAGCTTCTGCATAAGCATCAACACCACGTGGTGTGCAGGCTACTGCTACACCCGGGTAGGCACTTTGCTTTGCTGGAAGTGAGGGTGCTGAGGGTCTGGACAAGACAGGCTTCATTGATTCCACTTGTCAATATTTTAAGTTTCCCAAGGAATAGCCATGAGTCCTTTAGCCAATACTGTTTTATGACTGGCTTTTTTACCACGATATAAACTAAATGTTTGGGCTTAGATTTGATTACAGTAAATGTAAAGAAGAGTAAGGTTTGATCTGATCAATTTGGTAATATGCTACTCTATTTTTAAAATTTTTAATTATTTCAAAAAATAGTTCTATGATAGATTTTACATATGGAGAGATTAAAAACATAAACATACATACATTTAATAATAGAACAGCTACAGTAGTCCCCAAAAGCTAATTTCTGTAATTGAAGCCACATCTTTACAACAGAGATAGTAACAAAATGTTTGCAAGCCACATAAAAGCACAGCCACATTATAAAAACTGTTTTATTGGCCTGCTGAATACAAATGCCAACAAGCAGCCTGAGAACACAATCAATCCTTGTAGACTGTTATAACCAAAGTGAATTAGTAAACCCACTCAGTTCTTTATACTGTTGAGAAAATCAAGGCACAGAGGCAAAAATCAGTTTGTATTCACACAGCTTCTTTGAATTAATCCAATGGGCAGTTTCTACTGTCTCTTTTTCCCCCTAAAACACCTGGCTATCTATGCAGAATTTCATTCTATTAGCTGAAATTGAAAATATCAACTTTTTAATGAAATATACTTTATGGGGTGATAAATGAGTTTGAACAAAATCCACTTATCACATCTTCTTGGGATATAGACTTAGTGGCATGATATTGAAATAACTTAAACAGAAGTAACAACTTTTTCCCTCAGTGCAAATATATATACATATATATTTTTTTACTAGAAAGTGCTACAAAAAAACCTATTCTGCCAGGATTAAAGTTCTTATGTACAAGCCATGTAACCTTAGAAACTGTGACTTGTGCAAAATATATAACCTTCAAGGTGGAGAGATGTCTACAATACAGCGAAATATTTAAAATCTTACATAAGCTTTCATAGTCAGGCTAATCTAAGCATTATCATTCCACATTATATACTTTTTGACTTTTTATAAACACTCAGGGACAATGCATTTGGAAAAAATTTCTGAGGAATTAAACTCCACTGATTCGTGGTTCAAGTTGTCATTAATACAGCTCTCAACTAAGTAAAAAAGTCAAATTAAAATTTGTCAATTTCTCTTTTAATCATTTTCCTCTATTGAAATTCAAATTGCTTGATAGTTGAAAAAATAATTAACATTTTGACAAAGACACAGGAAGTAACAAAAGAAATAACTTGTATTTTCTGAAATATCTGTAGAATAATCAGGAAACATGATATAGCATATAGGTCATTTATGAGATATGTTTCCTTGATTAGGAATTTCATAAAATAATTTTAAAGTGTAAATATTAGAGTAAGCAGTATTCAATCCCTGTCTCATTTTGATTAAGCCAAACAGAAACTTCCAGACTACTGTAACTCATCTCTCTCTCTCTGTCTCCTAAACCACTCAGGACTTGGTGTACAAGGACCCAGCGAGACCCAATATCCAGAAGGCATGTACCTTCAAGGAGCTGGTGTACGAGACGGTGAAAGTGCCTGGCTGTGCCCGCCATGCAGACTCCCTGTACACGTACCCAGTAGCCACTGAATGTCACTGCGGCAAGTGTGACCGCGACAGCACTGATTGCACCGTGCGAGGCCTGGGGCCCAGCTACTGCTCCTTCAGTGAAATCAGAGAATAAAGAGCAGCAGATGCTTTGAGCTGCCTACCCTTAAAGGACCAAAACATCCAAGATGTCTGCGTGTACATGCGCCTAGGCTGCAGACCACCACAGAAGACCCTACTGATCTCTGCTCTCCTGAGAAGGGGAGCTCCAGGAATGGAGAGGGCTGGGGTCTGGCACCACTCAGACCTGTATTCTACATCTGGTTCCATGAGTCTTACTCACTCTCACTTAACTTACAGACAAGAGGGTGCTTTTCCATTTAATAATCTTAGAAATCCTCTCAGGCAATCCCTTCCTCTTAAAGCTAGGGATACGGTCCCAGGGGAAGGAAGTGAGCTAAAAGTAGGTGAAAGTCCTAAATGCAGCATTCTCCTGCCAGACTCAAGAGCCCTCAAGAGAAGGGCCAACCTCTTCTTCATGATTGTAGCCTCAATGCCTAACACTCCACATAGAATTTAGTAAGAAACTCAATAATGGCTTCCTTAAAGAAAGTAAGATCAGAAAGTTAGGGATAGGAGAACACTGAGAGAGGATGTTAGAGGCTATCTGATGAGGCTGCGCTCCACGGAAGGGGGGCATCAGCTTCAGTTCTGTCTCGGCTCTCCTCCTCTGGCACATGGAGGATGGAGACAGGATAAAACTCTCTGAATCATTCAGGCAGGTGGCAGTTACCAAGCTCAGGATTTCCAAGCTATTACTGCCGAGTTCTTTAGTTAAGGGCAAAAGCAAGAAATGTTAATACGGGTTTGTGGAAATTAGCTGCATCTATTCACTTTTCACTTTCATGCATTGGAGAAGGAAATGGCAACCCACTCCAGTGTTCTTGCCTGGAGAATCCCAGGGACGGGGGAGCCTGGTGGGCTGCCATCTATGGGGTCGCACAGAGTCGGACACGACTGAAGTGACTTAGCAGCAGCATTCCATCATTTAAATAAACGGAACAAATGCTGTCAGGCTCCTGCAAAACTCCCTTCGGGAAGTACATAGATCTATATCACCCTGCCCTTGAATGTAGGCTCTACTCCTTTGGAAAGAGGTGGATTTGAGAGCAGGTTTGAAAGCAATTTTGACAACTTAATAAGTACATTTATCTTATCTTCAAATACATTTATGTAAAGAAAATGCTCTTTTAGAAAGAATTAGCCATAACAAAAAAAAACTCACTGCTGTTTTCTTAAGTCCTCTCCTTGTCAGTACTCTTTTTTGTCTATCCATGTTCTCCCAGATCTGTTTCTTTCAAGAGGATAAATATTAAGACTATTTCACGAGTTGATTTTGAGATGTTACCTCTCAGTTATGTACTTGTTTCATACTCATATTAACTAATTTATTTAAATATTATTTTTTTAAATAAAGATGCTACCAGAGTCATAGGTTTGGATTTTTTTCACATGTAAGCAGATGACTAAAATGTCTGTATGTTTATGATATTAATAAAATAAATCTTACCAAAAAATCCCTAGTGCTTATATAATATTCACTTGTACTCACCTTTGAAATATTAAGTTTGTTACATTTCTAAAAGTATTTCCTCATTTAAATTTTGGGTCACTTTTTAAACTCTTTTTCTGATACAGTGGGGGTGGGGGGAAACCAAAGAGAGAATCACAGAGTGGATGGGGATGCTGGAAAGTCTCTAGCTCATTCTTTGGATTTTTGAGATGAAAAGTTGAAGGCCAAGAATGTCAAGTGACCCAACTTAGATCACAAAGACCGTATATGCAGGCAGGATAAGAACCCTGGATTCCCATCTCTTAGCTCAACTCTCCTATGATAATCTGTCATATTATGTCATTTTGGCAAGGACTGATGCAAAATTGCAGGTACTGGTAATCAGCTGCTGCTGCTGCTAAGTCGCATCACAAATCTGGTATTGAGTGTGCCTTATAGCTATATTCTCTACAATATTTTGACATGTTTAAATTAGGGCTACAATGTCTAATAAAATGCTTTAAATTATAACCTTTTTTCCCTCAGTGGCCTCTTATCAGCAAAGAACAGCCTAATGCTGTTTTCTGAATAAGGGAGTAGTGAAAAAGCAATTGAATCTGGAAGGGGAAGTTGAACATGGCAGGCACATTGACTGCTATATCTCAAATAAATATTTATCTAAAGTCAGACCCAACAATTTTAATGGCATTGAAAAGCTCTAAGTTGTTGTTCTATGTTTGCCAAAAGAAATAGATATGTGTGTGTGTGTATGTGGGTGGGTGGCTGTATATGATTCATCCTTTTAAAGAGAGACATATTGATCTGAACTCAGTCTATTTTCTGTACATTGGCTCCAGGGTATGAATATTACATGCTATTGGACTTCCCTGGTGGTCCAGTGGTTAAGACTCAGCTTTCATTTTAGGGTGTGTGTGTTCGATCCCTGGTTCGAACTGAATGGAATTAAAAGTTTTAAAAAAAAAAAACAGGAAAGATGAATACTATATGCTACTGTCATCAGTACAGATATACCAAACAAGCAGGATTCAAGGAGTGTATTCCTACAAGCAACTTTATTTTGTTCCTCCCTGTCCTTTTGAATTTGCTCAGAAGTAGCTGTCCTGACTCATACTCTGCATGAAAATTTTTATCAGGCTATAGAGCCTCACTGATCACTCTTGAGTTATAAAATCTCCATTATTAGAACAGTAACCCCAAATCTCCAGTTCCAGCTAATGAAAACATCAATGGGAGTTGATATTATTTTCCCATTCTTAGAGGAGGGGAGGCAGGATTCTTAACTCCCCCTCCATCTGGGATTTGCACCCACAGGTTATTGATCCCTCTGGACTAGAATGCAGAGTAGTACTGAAAAAAATAGCACAAAAAAGATGATTATGAAACTGTTTACCTCAGACTGGGACTCAAACCCATGTGACAAGGATTTTAACCCAGCCAAAACCCAACGGACTTCCAACTAAGATCGCAGACCTTAGTTCAGGTTCTTGATGTCTCACTGCAGAAAGAATTCAGTGAGAGACAAAGTGATAGGTAAAATGTGGATTTATTCAGAGAGAAACACACTCCATAGACAGAGTATGGGCTATCACAGTGGGCGAGTGCAGCCTTGAAATGTGGCATGGTTAGCTTTTATGGGCTGGTGCAGCCATGAAATGAAAAGACGCTTGTTCCTTGGAAGGAAAGCTATGAACAACCTAGACAGCATATTAAAAAGCGGAGACGTTACTTTGCCAACAAAGGTCCATGTAGTCAAAGCTATGGTTTTTCCAGTGGCCATGTATGGATATGAGAGTTTGACTATAAAGAAAGCTGAGCACAGAAGAATTGATGCTTTTGAACTGTGGTGTTGGAGAAGACTCTTGAGAATGCCTTGGACAGTAGGGAGATCCAACCAGTCAATTCTAAAGGAAATCAGTCCTGAATATTCATTAGAAGGACTGATGCTGAAGCTGAAACTCCAATACTTTGGCCATCTGATGTGAAGCGCTGATTCACTAGAAAAGACCCTGATGCTGGGAAAGACTGAAGGCTAGAGGAGAAGGGGATGACAGAGGATGAGATAGTTGGATGGCATCACTGACTCGATGGACATGAGTTTAAGTAAGCTCCAGGAGTTGGTGATAGGCAGGGAAACCTGGAGTGCTGCAGTCTATGGGGTAGCAAAGAGTCAGACATGACTAGGCAACTGAGTGAACTGAAATGAACATTGTGAAAAATCAACTGATTAAAGATGAAAAAGAAACACTGTGCTCATGCATTATGGCAGAAAGTGAAGAGGAACTAAAAAGCCTCTTGATCAAAGTGAAAGAAGAGAGTGAAAAAGTTGGCTTAAAGCTCAACATTCAGAAAACGAAGATCATGGCATCTGGTCCCATCACTTCATGGGAAATAGATGGGGAAACAGTGGAGACAGTGTCAGACTTTATTTTGGGGGGCTCCAAAATCACTGCAGATGGTGACTGCAGCCATGAAATTAAAAGATACTTACTCCTTGGAAGAAAAGTTATGACCAACCTAGATAGCATATTCAAAAGCAGAGACATTACTTTGCCAACAAAGGTCCATCTAGTCAAGGCTATGGTTTTTCCAGTGGTCATGTATGGATGTGAGAGTTGGACTGTGAAGAAAGCTGAACGCCGAAGAATTGATGCTTTTGAAGTGTGGTGTTGGAGAAGACTCTTGAGAGTGCCTTGGACTGCAAGGAGATCCAACCAGTCCATTCTGAAAGAGATCAGCCCTGGGAGTTCTTTGGAGGGAATGATGCTAAAGCTGAAATGCCAGTACTTTGGCCACCTCATGCGAAGAGTTGACTCATTGGAAAAGACTCTGATGCTGGGAAGGATTGTGGGCAGGAGGAGAAGGGGATAACAGAGGATGAGACGGCTGGATGGCATCACTGACTCGATGGAAGTGAGTCTGAGTGAACTCCGGGAGATGGTGATGGACAGGGAGGCCTGGCGTACTGCGATTCATGGAGTCGCAAAGAGTCGGACATGACTGAGCGACTGAACTGAACTGAACTGAACTGTGCTCATGACTTTTATTTCTGCCCTGTCTTCAGTTCAATGCAGGAAGCTTCTCCTAACTGCACACTCATCTAGACTGACACAGGCACTGTGAGATGGCTACATCTTCACTCAGAAGCAATTTCACCATCTCCTAAATTATATTTTCCCCACCAGTTCACTTAATATGCACCTGCAGAATGCTGTTCCCAATTTAATTTTCCTTTGGGCAAAATGTTACATTCTCATCCAGGCTTGAACATGTTTTATGACCTTTTTTATTCTCTTAAATAAAAGTTGGGACAAAGACAAATGGGTAGAAGCTGCAAGGAGACACACAGGCCAGTGAGTGAAAAAGGAAGAAGAAAACAGAGCAGTGTGGGAAACTGCCTTAGTTCAGGCTGCCATAAAGAACTTACCGCAGACTAGGTGATTTTGTTGCAGGAAAGGTGATCTCTTCTAGGGCCTGAGAGTGGGCTCTTGTCTAACATTTAGAAATGAATTGTCTGAGGAAATACACTTGCTGACAAAGAAAAGGACAGTACTGGGAAGGGTGCCCAGGTGGAGAGCAGCCGGGTAAGGGAATCTAGAACTGTTCTGCCATGTGGCTCAGCCTCAGGTTTTACGGCTAATGGGGTGAGTTTCTGGGTTGTCTCTGCCTAATCATTTGGCCCATAGGCTGACTCAGGGTCCTTCCTGGTGGTACTTGCATCGCTCAGCCAAGACAGATTCTAGTACAAAGGATTCTGGGAAGGTGGTCATTTCCCCCCTCTTTTGAACTCTCCTGAATTCTCCAGGTTAGTTTTCAGGGGCAGCACCTTATTCCTTATCAGGACTTCCTGTTGTGGGACAACTCATGCAAATGGTTATTATCATGCCTGGCCAAGTGGGGAAGGAGGGCTTCAGTCAACAGTTACCTAACAGTTTAAACAACAGAAATTTATTTTCTAATAGCTCTGGAGGCAACACTCTTTCTCTCCATTGTTTGAAAAATGGTTCTATTACTAAAATTGAAAATTTTAAATACAGATCATTAAACTAGGTAATCCAAATGACTTCCTGTTCTAATAGATATTTAATAAGAGAATGTTACTCACCCAGAGAAAACAACATTTAAAATGTATTTCCATTTACATATGAGACATCTCCAAAGATACACCAACAGACACTCCAAAGACACAAAATAGAATTTATCATATCCATTCTTAAAGATATTCATTTCCCACACTTAAAGTCAACAGATACAGAAAATTATTTGAGATAACTATATCATCTTTAAGATTATAGTACAAATTTGAATCTGCTATAGGTGAAATTATCTCCCTTCTTTCCTCTCCCCTATGTTGTAGCAACAATGGAAATATAACAGTGGAAATGGAAACAACAAAAATATAATAATATTTTATTCCCTAACATCCTATAATGTAACTGGGTACTAAACTAGGCACTGTGGATGTGATGACTATATTTTCTGAATTAAAAATTGGTCTAAAATATATCAATGATTGTCTTTGTTAGCTCCATAATTAGAGCAAAAACAGTATTCTTGCAAATACTTAATAAAGTTCATTTTGCCAAAGAACTGCAGTTTTACTTAAATTATGAGATCCAATTCATTGGATCTAGTTCAAACACTGTAGTGCTGGAAATTTGAGACATGTTGATGGTTTGTGGGATAGCATGGTAGAACATTTAAAAGTATGACTGGCCAGAAAGTTTGGAATATAAGATCATATCAAAAGGAAGAGTTGAAAGGATAAAGGAGAGAGCAGATAAATTATTTTATGACTTATTCTAATTTATAAGCAGCTTGTACATAATGTCAAGTAAAATAATACTTAATCAGAGAAAATAATAAGCACTAGAAAACAAAATCAATAAAATCAAGTGTCAAGTCGTACAGCACTTCCTACCACTGTGCTAGGCTGTGCAGACGATGAAAGCTGAAGAAGAAAGAAGAAACACATGTCCACTTCAGAGGGTTCATGTTAACTTCCATTTGAGTTCTGAGTGATTTTATACATTTTCTCTTTTCACATCCATTCATCTGAGCATTCTGGTCTTTTCAGTAACTGGCATACTTGTTAAGCAAAAAACTGACCCCTAATCTCCTTTATCTAAATGACTTTTCATCCTACTCACTTGGAACACAGCCACCATTAAAATTACTTCAGCAGATCCAAAAGTTAAATCATTTGAAGGAAATGTATTTATGAAAGAAATGTGGCAACTGTAATATACAGTCACTGGTCATAATAAGCAAGTATATACTAGCTACCAGGGTGGAATGGGGGAGAAGCATTTTGGCCCACTTAAAAAATACATTAAGAAAGGTTTAGAGTTCTCTGAAATGTGACAGGCAAATGAACTACTGAAATTGTTATGGGAAAGGTAATTATATGTGACAAGTTATAATTTGTGAGGTAAGGTCAGAATAGCAAACCAGTGTATCTCACTCAACTCCAGCAGAGATCAAGTCAAGTGCATTCAATGATGTTAAACCAACCCATATGCTAATCAACTTTGAGTTTAAAACAGTGCTTTTGAAAGCCAAGTTTTTATGCTATATTTTCAAGATCTCTAGATCTTTTCCTCTGTCTTCCTACAGCTGATTCTAAAATAAATATTTCATCTATTTCAGAAAGTAAATTTACTTTAGATCCTGCTAAACTAAATATGGAAAATATTTAAATATCCTTTTTCCATATTAACAGTTTACCATTATGACCTTTGCTTACAGGAGCTACAAGTAATCTGAAAAATCCTGAGGTTGAAGTCACTAGTTTCAACACACAGAAATCCGAAAACAGTGTAGGATAAGCAATGTCCCAGTGGTGGTGACAACACTTTGCCAAAATGACAGAGAAGCATTCAGTTAATAACCAATAAGGATGACTATTTTCAGTATTAAAACAATTACAAATGGACATTTAAACCCACAGTTACTGGGTCTAGAAATAACCAAAAGTTCACAACTTTAAACATTCCCACTTAAAGTTGCAAATATTTATTGAAAAGCTATAATACACAAGAAACTGTACTATGGACTGTGAAAGACACTAAGAAGTATAAGGCAGATCTTGCATTTAGTGAATTTATAACCTAGTAATTATGACATACAAAATATATTGACATTTGGCCTGGACAAGATGGCATCAACTCATTTCTCACTGCTTTTCCCCACTGAGCATAACTATGAACCCTGGAAATAACATAAAAGGCAACCAAAACAGAATTCTGAAAGATGGTAAGAAGAAAGTAAACTTATGTGGAATCCCAACTGGAGGAACCACACAGCAGCAAGACATCCACCTAAGAGAAGAAGGCAACCCAGATCTGTGTTTACCAGCCCCCAACCTAAGGAGGCTCAATCCTCCCCATGATTAAACTTGGGTCCCTCTGGCATCAGGCAAGCCCAGCAACACTGGGGTGATCAGGAACTCTGACAGCAAAAAGTGGCCAAGGCCCTCCACCACCCCTTTAAGAATATGTTAAGAAATGACCCAACTGTTTATAAGACACTCATTTTTAATTCAACAAAATAGGTAGTTTGAAAGTAACAGGATGTTAAATAGTATTCCATGGAAACAGTAATTTAAAAAAAAATGTTAAGCAGGAAAGGCTACATTAATATGTAATAAAGCAGGCTTTAAAACAAAGAAAATTAGTTACAGACAAAGGGGGGTGACATAATGACACATTTACAATTATACTGAGTACCTCAACACCCTCTCCTCAGCAAGTATTAGAACTACTAGAAAGATAGCAGCAAGAATTTAAAAGATCCACATAACACAATCAACTAAGAGATTCTAATTGACTTATACAGAACATTCTACCACTATCAGCTGAATACATCCTGTTTTTCAAATGCCTATGGAACATTCACCAAGACATACTATATCCTGGGGTAAAAAACAAACCTCAGCAAATTTAAAACAATTTAAATCATTCAGAGAATGTTTCTCACCATAATGGAATCAAGCAAGAAATCAATTACCAAAAAAAGACGATAGGAAAATCTCAACGCGTGAAATTAAACAGAAAACTTCTAAATAACAGCTGAGTCAAGAGAGAGGAAATCTCAAGAAAAATGCAAAGTACATTGGACTAAATGAAAATGAAACTATGACACATCAAAATTTGTGGGGAACAAGCAAAGCTAAGGGGCTATTTTTTTTAATCACTAAATGCTTGTATTTAAAATGGAGAAAGCCTCAAATCAATAATCTAAGTTCTCACCTCAAGAAACTAGAAAAAGATGAGTAAACAAACTGAAAAAAAATAAGAAATATAAAACATAAAATAAAAATCAATGAAATTGAAAAAAATCAATGAAACAAAAGCTGATTCTTTAAAAAAAAAACAGTAAGTTGATAAACTTCTAGCAAGACTGAAAAAATAAAGAGAGAAAACACAAATAACTAATATCCAGAATTAAACTGAGGATGTCTCTACAAATCCAACTGACATTAAAAACCAATTCCTTAAAACCAGCAAACTACCAAAACTCAACCAAGATGAACTATCTCTTATGAATAACTGTATAACCATTAAAAAATTGAATTTATAATTTAAAAGCTCCCCAAAACCAAATTTCTAGGCCAAGATTGTTTCACTGGAGAAGTCTATCCAATATCTGATGAATTAACATCAATTTTACATAATCTATCCCAGAAAACAGAAGATAAAGGAACACTTACAAACTTGCTTTATTAGGCCAGTATACCAAATGAGACAAAGATAGCTTAAAGAAAAAGGAAAAAAAAAAAAAAAACTATAGACCAATAATTCTCATCAACATAGAAGCAAAAGTCTTTAAAATATTAGTAAATCAATTCTTAACAAGTATAGAAATATTTATACACCACAACCAAATAAGATTTATTGCTATGGAGGAAACACAAGCTGGAATCAAGATTACCAGGAGAAACATCAATAACCTCAGATATGCAGATGACACCACCCTTATGGCAGAAAGTGAAGAGGAGCTAAAAAGCCTCTTGATGAAAGTGAAAGAGGAGAGTGAAAAAGTTGGCTTAAAGCTCAACATTCAGAAAACAAAGATCATAGCATCCGGTCCCATCACTTCATGGGAAATAGATGGGGAAACAGTGGAAACAGGGTCAGACTTTTTTTGGGCTCCAAAATCACTGCAGATGGTGACTGCAGCCATGAAATTAAAAGACATTTATTCCTTGGAAGAAAAGTTATGACCAACCAAGACAGTATATTCAAAAGCAGAGACGTTACTTTGCCGACTAAGGTCCGTCTAGTCAAGGCTATGGTTTTTCCTGTGGTCATGTATGGATGTGAGAGTTGGACGGTGAAGAAGGCTGAGCGCCGAAGAATTGATGCTTTTGAACTGTGGTGTTGGAGAAGACTCTTGAGAGTCCCTTGGACTGCAAGGAGATCCAACCAGTCCATTCTGAAGGAGATCAACCCTGGGATTTCTTTGGAAGGAATGATGCTAAAGCTGAAACTCCAGTACTTTGACCTCCTCATGTGAGGAGTTGACTCATTGGAAAAGACTCTGATGCTGGGAGGGATTGGGGGCAGGAGGAGAAGGGGACGACAGAGGATGAGATGGCTGGGTGGCATCACGGACTCGATGGACGTGAGTCTGAGTGAACTCTGGGAGACGGTGATGGACAGGGAGGCCTGGCGTGCTGCGATTCATGGGGTCGCAAAGAGACTGACACGACTAAGCGACTGAACTGAACTGAACTGAACTGAAGGCTGGCTCAACATTTAAAATCAATGTAACTCACTGTATCAATAGACTAAAGAAGAAAAATCATATGACCATATTAACTTATACAAGAAAAAAATCACCTGACAAAATCCAACAACCATTCATAGTAAAAACAAAAACAGCAATTTAGGAATAGAGGGGAATTATCTTAATTTGATAAAGAGTATCTATAAAAACCTACACTAAGGTTAGACTTACTGGTAAAATTTGTATCTCTCTCCCTAAAATCAGGAATAAGGCAAGAATGTTCACATTTAACCACTTTTATTCAACATAATACTGGAAGTTTCAGCCAGTGCAGTAAGAAAAAGAAATAAATGGCATATAGATTGGAAAGGAAGGAACAAAACATAAACATTTTGTTTTGACAGATGACGTATTGCTTACATAGAAAATCTCAAGGAATCTACAAAAACATCTTTTTAAATTATCAAGGTTTTATAGATCAATGGAACAAAATAGAAAGCCCAGAAATAAATCCACACACATATGGACACCTTATCTTTGACAGAGGAGGCAAGAATATACAATGGAGTAAAGACAATCTCTTTAACAAGTGGTGCTGGGAAAACTGGTCAACCACTTGTAAAAGAATGAAACTAGATCACTTTCTAACACCGCACACAAAAATAAACTCAAAATGGATTCAAGATCTAAATGTAAGACCAGAAACTATAAAACTCCTAGAGGAGAACATAGGCAAAACACTCTCAGACATAAATCACAGCAAGATCCTCTATCATCCACCTCCCAGAATTCTGGAAATAAAAGCAAAAATAAACAAATGGCATCTAATTAAAATTAAAAGCTTCTGCACAACAAAGGAAAATATAAGCAAGGTGAAAAGACAGCCTTCTGAATGGGAGAAAATAATAGCAAATGAAGCAACTGACAAACAACTCATCTCAAAAATATACAAGCAACTTATGCAGCTCAATTCCAGAAAAATAAACGACCCAATCAAAAAATGGGCCAAAGAACTAAATAGACATTTCTCCAAAGAAGACATATAGATGGCTAACAAACACATGAAAAGATGCTCAACATCACTCATTATTAGAGAAATGCAAATCAAAACCACAATGAGGTACCACTTCACACCAGTCAGAATGGCTGCGATCCAAAAATCTGCAAGCAATAAATGCTGGAGAGGGTGTGGAGAAAAGGGAACCCTCCTACACTGTTGGTGGGAATGCAAACTAGTACAGCCACTATGGAGAACAGTGTGGAGATTCCTTAAAAAATTGCAAATAGAACTACCTTATGACCCAGCAATCCCACTTCTGGGCATACACACCAAGGAAACCAGAATTGAAAGAGACACGTGTACCCCAATGTTCATCGCAGCACTGTTTATAATAGCCAGGACATGGAAACAACCTAGATGTCCATCAGCAGATGAATGGATAAGAAAGCTGAGGTACATGTACACAATGGAGTATTACTCAGCCGTTAAAAAGAATTCATTTGAATCAGTTCTGATGAGATGGATGAAACTGGAGCCAATTATACAGAGTGAAGTAAGCCAGAAAGAAAAACACCAATACAGTATACTAACACATATATATGGAATTTAGGAAGATGGCAATGACGACCCTGTATGCAAGACAGGAAAAAAGACACAGCTGTGTATAACGGACTTTTGGACTCAGAGGGAGAGGGAGAGGGTGGGATGATTTGGGAGAATGGCATTCTAACATGTATACTATCATGTAAGAATCGAATCGCCAGTCTATGCCTGATGCAGGATACAGCATGCTTGGGGTTGGTGCATGGTGATGACCCAGAGAGATGTTATGGGGAGGGAGGTGAGAGGGGGGTTCATGTTTGGGAATGCATGTAAGAATTAAAGATTTTAAAATTAAAAAAATAAATAAATAAATAAATAAAATTATCAAGGTTGAATGATATAAGATCAACACACAAAGAAATCAACTGCATTTTTAAACATTAACAATGAACAAACAGAATACAGAATTTTAAAACAATATAGTTTATAGTCACTCTGAAGGAAATTATTTTTTAGGTACAGAATTAACAAAACATGTGTAGGACCTGTATGCAGAGAATTACAAAATGCTCATGAAATCAAAGAAGGCCTAAATAAATGGAGAGACATACTATATTCATGACTTCGAAGATTTAACATAAAGATATCAATTCTCTACCAAAGTGATTTATATGGATAATACAATTCCTATCAAAATGCTAGTAATATCTTTTTGTAGACAGACAAGCTTATTCTAACAAGTATATAAAAGAACACAGGCACTAGAATAGTTAAAATATTGTTGGCAAAGAATACAGTGAAAGAATTTACCTGATATTAAAGCTGACTATATAGCTCCAAGTAACCAAGACCGTATACTCTTGGCAGAAGGATACACAGACCAATGGAACACAGGTCAATACAACAAAATAGAAAACCCAGAAACAGACTCACAGAAATAACGAATATGCTCAACCGATTTTTCACAGAGGTGCCAAAGCAGTTCAAAGGAGGGAGAACAGACTTAACAAAATATGGTACTGGGCAACTGGATATATATAGACACACAAACAAAGAGAGAATCCCCACCTTATACTATACAACTCAAAAGAATCACACAATTAAATATAAATACTAATCATGTGATCTTTTTAAAAAAATGTCAAGAAATCAGCCATTGAGGTGTTCAAATAGGATAATGGACCAAACCAAAAGTAAAAATCAAACTTTAATTTACTTAATGTGACAACATAATCAAAAGGTGCTGGTTCCCTAGTGTCGTATTTTCATCCATGAGATGGCCCAAGGTGAGGGTAAGGTGAATCCTGCTCAGCCTGAGAAAATCATGTCACTGCTCAGGAGCCCTGAACAACAACAGGTTCTTGCCTTTTTTCAGATTCATTGGGCTGGAGAAGGAAGAGAAAGGCTAGGATTGGAAAGGTACTGAGGCAAAGTGGAGAAATGTAATTCAGCCAAGGAGCTCAATAAAGAGGTCTCAGCAGAGGTGCCTGGCAAGGGTCTCAACCAAGCTGCCCATTAAAGAGGCCTTGACTGGAGATGCCTGGGCTAGGAATGCAGAAAGGCATATGAGCATGGCTAACCAATGGGGGCCTTGACAGCAAATCCCTCAAGGAAACTAGAGTACACTGGCTGTATGCCAGCTGCTGTGGGGACAGCAATTTCCTCCTCATGTTGGCTGCCAGTCACACGCAACTCTGTAATTGTCTATGGTTGGGCCTAAAAGACCACACATAGGATATTTTGTCCTGGAGTCAGACTCATTAGAACAGAGGAGACAGTCTTTTAGATGTAGGGACAGGCAAAGATTTCTCAGATGACACCAAGAGCATAATCCACAAAAGGGAAAAAAAATGATAAACTAGGTGTCATCAAAATTAAAATTTTTGTTTTGCAAAAGACTGTAATGAAAATTAAAAATCAAGTAATAGATTGGGAGAACATATTTGTGAATCACATACCTGACAAAAAACTTACATCTGGAATATGCAAATAACTCTCAAACTCAACAGTAAGGAAAAAAAAATCAATAAAGAATGGGCAAAAGACTTCAATAGACACTGCACAAATATAGATATGCAAATGGTAAATAAGCACTTGGAAAGATTTTCAATATCGTTAGCTATGAAGGAAACTCAAATTAAAACCACAGTGTGATATCACTACTCATCTGTCAGAGCGGCTGATAAATAAAGAATAATGACAATACCAGATGCAGGCAAGCAGTTGGTGGCTCTTGTATATATTGCTGGTGGGAATGTAAAATGGTATAGCTATTCCAAAAAACAGTTTGGCAGTTTCTTATAAAATTAAACATGCAATTACCATTTTACACAGCAACTTCACTCGAGTATTTATCTCAGAGAAATGAAAACATTTTTAATAGAATTATTTAAATGACAAAATTTTTGAAATGGACAACATGAGTGGTAAAGATAATAATGGTAGGAAGAGATGGGTATGGTTATAAAAAGTCAACACGAAGGTTTCCTGTGACATTGGAACTTAGTACTCTGACTATGGTGGAGAATACCTGAGCCGATGCACTTGATAAAACTGCAGAAAACTAAATACACATTTTAAAATATGAGTACAAGTGAAACTGGAAAATCTTAAATTAAATAGGTGGATTGCATCATCTTCAGAATCCTAGCTGCGACAGCATACTTTAGTTTTGCAAAATGTTACTCCTAGGGGAAACTGGATGAAGTATACACAGATCTCTTTGTATTATCTCTTATCCTTACACTTGAATCTACAATTATCTCAAAAAAATTTTCTCCCAAAGTATTACCCATCTTTGCTGCAAAGCACATATTTGTTCTCAAAGCAAATGTGTGTCATAACGACTCTCAATGCACTTTAGAAACATAGGCTCCTAGGAATTAAAGGACCTTGACAGATTACCTATAGATTACATTCAGTTTTACCAATATCTAGTTTCCCTTCCTTGAAGTAAGACTTGGCCATAAGACTAGTTTTGATCAATACAATAAGAAAGAGAGTGAAATGTGTCATTATGGGGCAAAGGCTTTAAGAGCCAACCCACGCTTCACCATCTTCTCTTTTTCCATTGCCATGGCCATACCAATGTTTCAGGTGGTAGCTGCTCTATCAGCCTGAGAATGATGATAACTTGGAAGCAGAGAGCCAATTGATTCATGATGGTTATCAATTGTAGAAACAAGAGATAAGTTCTGATTGTTTCAAGCCTTGTGATATGAGTGTTCTTTATTACTATAGCATAACTTAGCCTATCCTGACCATAGGATAGTCCAACACTTCTCATATTACAGGTAGGAAAACCAAGACCCAACCTCAGAGCCCAGCCTGCCTAGGAAATCAATGACAGAGATAATACTATGACTAGTATAGCCAGAGTCACTGAATGGTGCCATTTCCAACACATATTTCATCAATGTGCTTCAGGCTATTTGTCCATAAGAATAAAATTAAAACACAAATAAAAGTTCTGTAACAAACTGAATATTCAAAGTAGTTTGCAACTGATGCCAAAAATGAAAGAACAGCTTTTTTAAAAGTAAACACCCTCCTTGTCATTGCCTCACAGTATAATTACTATTGCTCAGTAAATATTTGTTGAATTAAACTTGGAAAATATGGAAAAAAAAAAAATAAATAAACATAACTATTACTGAAAATTATGTAAACTTAAAATTCAAAAACTGTGTTGAAAATAAACAAATATCAATGTTTAAAAAAAAAAAGTAAACAATGAAATATTGGCAATTCTAATTTTATCATATAGTTCTGAATCAGCAGCTCATCATTCAGAGAGGAAGAAAAACAATTGATTCAAATGAGTCACATTGGAGAAATCCTTGATACTTTGAAATTTCAAATGTCAACAAGCCACATAATACAAGAAACAGGAGGCACTGGCTCCATCCTTTTGAATATTTCTACAAAATAAATTAAAATCAAATATCAACCCTAGAGTTTTATTAACCTACAAAATGATGGTTGGCAACTCTGTAAAGAGATGCTTCAGTGGTGGTCATGAATATTCGTGGAGTTTAAAAGGGAATCTGTACGAGTAAGCAGCATGTTTCCTTCTAAGGAAAAGACTGTTTTACTCAGGATGATTTTTTGTGAACATTCTAAGGACCTGAAAGATTTCTCATGGTATATGTGAAAAATTCAAAATTTGATTTAAAACAAAATTAAGAGCCAAACCTATTCCAGAACCATTTAAGAAATTAGCCATCCACCCTCATTTGCAACATGTCACACTGGAAGAAAGTGCACACCTCTCTGACTGCACGACAGAACCTTTTAAAAACTGCCAGTTACCCAGTCAGTCAGGCATTAAAGCTTTACTGCAAATATTCTACTATGAAACACTGAGCAGTTCACAAAGAGAAAAAGATGTAGCTGATATTTTCTTCAGGAAAAAAACTTCACCATGTCCTTGATTAAGTATTCTATTATTTTTTACTTCTTGAAACTATGAGTTTCTTCCCTTTTAATTTTAACTCTGATGATAAATAATATGGTCAGTGTAGAAAAATTAGACACTTTAGGCAAGATCATATCAATAAATGCAAAAACTGTTTTCCTACAATCCCACTCCCCAAGCAAATAATAACATTGTTGTTGTTTAGTCGCTCAGTCGTGTCCGACTCTCCGACCCCATGGACTGCAGCACGTCAGGTCTCCCTGTCCATTGCCAACTCCTGAAGCTTGCTCAAACACATGTCTTTTGTGTCAGTAATGCCATCCAACCATCTCATCCTCTGCCATCCCCTTCTACTCCTGCCTTCAATCTTTCCCAGCATCAGGGTCTTTTCAAATGAGTCAGCTCTTCACATCAGGTGGCCAAAGTATTGGAGCTTCAGTTTCAGTCCTTCCAATGAATATTCAGGACTGATTTCCTTTAGGATGGACTGGTTTGATTTCCTTGCAGTCCAAGGGACTCTCAAAGTCTTCCCCAATACCACAGTTCGAAGGCATCAATTCTTCTGTGCTCAGCTTTCTTTTTGGTCCAGCTCTCACATCCATACATGACTACTGGAAAAACTATAGCTTTGACTAGACAGACCTTTGTTAGCAAAGTAATGTCTCTGCTTTTTAATACACTGTCTAGATTTGTCACAGCTTTTCTTCCAAGGAGCAAGTATCTTTTAATTTTGTGGCTGCAGTCACCATCTGCAGTGATTTTGGAGCCCAAGAAAATAAAGTCTGTCACTGTTTCCATTGTTTCTCCATCTATTTGCCATGAAGTGGCAAATAATTTTGGCAAATTTTCTTTGTCCTTTGAATGTATCAAATACAGTTGAGTTGATAGTTTATTGATAATTCTGAATCCTTATGTTCCAGTCATCACTATGTCAATAATTTCTTATATTATTAAAAACTCATTATTAAGCTCATTTTAATAGATGCACAAAATCCTATTGTAATGTGTACAATTGCTAATTTAATTGGTCCCCCAATATAGGATATCCTGGTTATTTCCTCTCTTTCATCATCATAGGGTATCCGAGTTAATTCAACTTTATTCCATCGTCTCTTTTCATCATTATTTTTATCTATCTTGAGCTTTGAAAGATTAGTTAAAATGGCCTTTTAATTTCCAGGTTGCCCTGCTTCTCCATTTAGCTGCTTCCTCTCTAGATTGTCCTAAGAAGCTTGAACAAGCTTCTCCCCACAGACACACTTCAATTTTGCATTCCAGTAAATGCCTTCTGATTCTCTTACTGATCTCTCTCCTGATAGGTTGGTAGATAGGTAGGTAGGTAGATAGATAGAGAGACAGATAGATAGAAAGAAACATCCATAGACAGGGACTATCTCACATTCAGAAAATAAACGAATGCATAAATAATTGGCTAAATTTTTAAAATGCCTCTTTATTTTTGTGCATTTTTACAGTGGCACTAGTGGTAAAGAACACATCTGCCAATGCAGGGGACATAAGAGCCTCTGGGAAGCTCCCAACACAAACTTGTTCTGTCTGCTCACAATCAAGAGTTGAGTCTCAAGAGTTCACTCTGAAGCTATTAAGTATCCTAGGAACCTCATGTAATCTCCCACAGACCAGCTCAGTCTATAGGACTAAAGGACACAAGCTTGCCTAAAAGCACTTGGGCCCTCTGTTGGCCTACATATCTGCCCTCAACTGCCCCTGGAGCTTCTCCTCTTCCACCTCAGACTCTCACTGAACCACGTAGTGAGGTGGATTCTGGGAAATATATTCATGGCTTTGACAGACTCCCACCTTCATCTTTAAAATATCTCTTAAACATATAGTTTAGTCTCCCTTGGTGGCTCAGACAGTAAAGCGTCTGCCTACAATGCGGGATACCTGGGTTCAGTCCCTGGGTTGGGAAGATCTCCTGGAGAAGGAAATGGCAACCCACTCCAGTATTCTTGCCTGGAAAATCCCATGGATGGAGGAATCCGGTAGGCTATAGTCCATGGGATCGCAAAGAGTCAGACAGGACTGAGCAACTTCAATTCACTTCATAGTCATGGTACTAGGCTTGATACTACCAACTAGCATAACAGGAATAATCACTGCCCTCAGAGTGGTTAAAGCCAATTCAGAAGAGAAGATACCTTTAGAAACCATAATCAGATGGACGTTGAGCTACACATTCAAGGGGTAGGGGGCCCACATTTCTTTTAGTGCTATACAAAACCCATGCTTTTAAGATACTAAAAGTTACTCACAGAGAAAGGAGTAACAGGAGAATATCAGGATACACCCCCAGCACTTCCCTGCTGTGGGTCTCCCCTGCATAAAGAAAGCGCAAAGTAAAATAGCATGTGGAATCCCCCCATAGGGAGCCCAGGAGACCTATACAATGGGACTCTTCAAGTTGGGCTTTGGATGCCTGGTGCTTTGGAGACTGGCGCTTCTTTGTAATCCAAGTTTATTGTCCTTGAAACATTCTGAATAATGTAAAGGACATGAGATTTTGTCCCAAGTCACCTTTTATGATTCATTTCTCAATAACCTAAGAAATAGCACTTTGGATGCTCAGCAGATGCATGGCAGGGCGCCGTGGAAGGGCAGGGCGCTGCATTATGGCTGCCCCATTTTGCATTTCCACAGCAATGCACGAGTGTTACAGTTGCTCCTCATCCTCGCCAATGCTCGTTATTTTAGACATTTTTAATTTTAGTCATTCCACTAGGTGGGCAGTGCCATCTCACTGTATTCCCCTGATGATTAATGATCTTGAGCCTCTTTTCACATGTGTTTTTGCCATTTGTACACTTATTCCATTTAAAAAAAACTGAGTTATCTTATTATTGGGTTGTGAAAAGTTTTCTCTTTATTCTGGATACAATTTATCAGCTATCCATTTTAAAAATATTTTCTCTCAGCCTATGGATTTCTTTTTCCTTTACTTGACAGTGTCTTTTCAAAATAAGTTTTGGAGACATCAAGATAGTGCTATCAATTAATTCTGACTCCTGTTCCTCTCGCAAGAACTAGCAATTATCTGTAGACAAAACACCATTGCGAAACCCCAGAGACCAGAGGTGAGCCTGAAGCACCTGCCTGGACCACACAGATCAAGAAGGACAGCATTAAAAGGGTGAGAAGAGAGGCTATACCCTGACCACATCACCGCTCCCCCAGGCTGACACAGTGCCGATCTGAGAGGGCCCCCGTGGGCTTACTGTTTCTGCAGGGGAAAATGAGAGACCAAAGTTGACCCCCTCAGACTCCCCAGCACTGCAGGGGAGTTCCCAGGAGGGGCACTCAGGTCTCACCTCTCAGGAACTACTGGGGTAATCTGCAGGGCTCAGCTTCAGGGATCTGATAAAGATGAGGAAGAAGGGCGGGACTTACATCCATCAGACCTTGGTGGACCACACTCCTGCTTGAAGTGATATCAGAGCAGAAATCTTAGCCAGTGGCTCTGCCCAACTGTAAAGCCAAGCTGGTGGCCCCGTCTGGTCAGCAAGCTAATCTGTCATGCAAAGGGACTTCAATCTAAAATGGAACCGGAGATAAGAAATGGAGAATCTCATGCATATACCCACAAGAAAATGAAACTTAACCGAAACAATGCTTTCCCCCAAATACCTGACTTAAAGAAACCCATAACTTATCTCCCGACCAATGAGTATCCACAAGAATCTCACCCTGCACACAAGCCAATGAATTTGATGCTCGAACCCTAACTGCACTCCCCCGCCTCTTTGGATGCCTTCCTCATTAACACAGCCTGCCCCAAACCTTCAACAGACTCACCTGTAGCTTGCTACAGTTTGTCTCCTGAATTGCAGTTCCTCTGCTGTTCTGTGCTGGGTCTTTTCAGCCATGTCCAACACTTTGAAACTCTAGGCACCGTAGCCTGCCAGGCTCCTCTGTCCACAGGATTCTCCAGGCAAGAATACTGGAGTGGGTGGCCTTCCCCTTCCCCAGGGGGTCTTTCCCAAGCCAGGGATCAAGGTCTCCTGCAATGGCAGGCAGGCTCTTTACCACTAGTGTCACCTGGAAAGAAGTCCTCTGCTGTTACCTACAATTTCTGGTCATTTTTCAGCTTACCTCTTTTTTTAGGTTAACGGGCAGTTCTGCCTGACTTGGGTGTCCAGATAACAGGCCCATTCAAGGAGTACAGACCATTCTACCACCCGGCAAGGGTCGGGAAGCACATTTGCACACCCGCCCAGTTGTTGAACATAACCTCCAGTCCATCTATCCAGCAGGCATGGCCAAGAAACAGCCCATCCTATAGCCCCACTCCAGCAAAGAGCTAAGCCAGCAGCCCTGCCCAGCTGTGAAGCAAAGCTTCTGGTCTGCTTAACCAGGGAGACTGAACAGTACCCTGGGCAGTCTCGGAACCCAGCCTACAGCCCTGCCCAATCACACACACCACCCAGCAATACGCTTAAATGCACAGGCTAGCCAGCAGGCCCAACTGACTATACAACCCTGAATACTTGCATCTGAGCTCTCAACTGCACAATTTCAACAGCAGCAGTAAATGAAAGTATTGAGAAAAGAAAAATGACCCCTGCTTCCTTTCCATTCTGCAATAGCAGTTCTGTTTCAAGTGAGAGAGGTCACCGTTTCAAGGATTAATTTGGTAATCAAAAGAAGTATAATTTCCTTTTCTTTTAAGGGCTTTCAAAGACACATGCATAGTTACCAATCAGGCTCTCTTGACTTACTCTTTTTAAGGTTTCTTACTTGTCTGACATAGCAGCAGGAGAAAGACACTAATTTTGGAATCTGGCAGTCTTAAGTCAAATTCTGAGTTTCTCCCTACCGGATAACCTTTAAAAATCAGGTAAATCTCTTCCTTGCCACTTTCATCTGTCAACTAGGGTTTAAGAACAAATATTTACTGGTTGCCTACCACATGTCAAGAAATCCTCTAAGTAAACAAAACAAATTCCGAGTCTGTGTGCGTTTACATTGCTGCTGCTGTTGTTTAGTTGCTAAATCGTGTACAACTCTGCAACACCATGGACTGCAGCTGGCCAGGCTCCCTTGTCCTTGAGATTTCCCAGGCAAGAATATTGGAATGGGTTGCCATTTTCTCCTCCAGAGGATCTTTCCGGCCCAAGGATTGAACCCGTGTCTCCTGTGTCTCTTGCATTGGTAGACAGGATCTTTACCACTGAGCCACCTGGGAGATCTAGCAGTTTACGTAGTAGTAGTTAAATAATTTACCTAGTCATATACTTACTAACTGACTGAACCATAATTCAAAAATGGTAGTCTCTGTGTAACATATTAACTCCAAACCACTAAATTATATTACCATTTTATTGTGAGATTAAATGACATAGCTTGTAACTAGATGAAAACTCAATCATAGCAACTGAAATTACTCATTTTGCTTTTTTCAATCACTTTTAATGAGATATAATTTACATACAATAAAATGCATTCACTTACTAATTGTTATGGCCTCAGAGTTGTCCATAATATTACCTAATTATTCCTTGAATATTTACAGTATCTGGTAATTGGCAATTTGTGTCCTCAAATTCCTGATCAGTCTAGCTAGATGTCTATCACTTTTGCTATTTTTTTTAAACTAGCTTTTGGTACTAGTGATTTTTTTCTATTGTTTTCCCAGTTAATATTTTATTGTTTTCTATATTTATCTTTATTGTTTCCATACCTCTACTTATTGGATTTAACTTTTTTTTTCTAACTTCTCAAATTGGAAGCCTAGATTATTGATTAAACCTTGTTTCTTTTCCAATAAATGCATGTAAAGCTAAAATTTTCCCTCTAAACACTACTGTAGCTCCATTTCACAAATTTCAATGTTATATTCTCATTTTCATTCCATTTATTTTCTCATTTCCCTTGTAATTCATTTTCTGAGTGTTTTTATCTTTATCTTTTCCATCATTCCTCTAGATTTACTGAGTATATTTTAGTTTACCATTTTATTTCCACTATTGGATTGTTTGCTATACATTTTTTTTGGACGAATAGTTTGTTTGGGTATAGTACTTAAGTTGGAGTTTTTCTTTCAGTACTTTAGAGAAATCATTCCATTATCTTCTACATTGCATGTCTGTGTGTGTAAAAAATCTCAATTTTTCTTAATTTTGTTCCTCTGTACAGAACATATCTCCTTATACACAACCCAACTGCTCCTAAGAAATTTTTTTGAATCACTTAATTTTAGCTATTTGATTATGATGGGCTTCCCATGTGGCTCAGTGGGAAAGAATCTGCCCACCAGTGCAGGAGACACAGAAGGTATGGGTTCAGTCCCTGGGTTCAGCAGATTCCCTGGAGAAGGAACTGGCAACCCACTCTAGTATTCTTGCGTGGAGAATTCCATGAACAGAGGAGCCTGGCGGGCTACAGTCCATGGGGTCGCAGGGAGTCAGACACCACTGAGCACAAACACAACAAAAACAAAGTGCCTCTGTGTGGTTTTCTTTGTGTCTAACTTTCCTGGGGTTCTTGAACTCCTTGGGACTGTTCAAATATGAACACTTTTCAGCCACTATTTCTTCAAGTATTTTCTTGCCCTCTATTCCCTTTTCTACAGCTCCAAATGGATGAATATTTTCCACAGGTTACTGGGGCTCTGTGGAATTTTTTTTTCAGACTTTTTTCTCTCAGAGTTTCACTTTGTACAGACTTATTCATATATCTTAAAGTTCACTGTTTTTTTTTTAATTTTGCAGTATCAAATGTGCTATTAATCTCATCCAAAAAACATACTAAATATTGTATTATTCTTCTCCAAAAGCTACATTTGGTTCTTTTTTATAGTTGAATCATTATTGTCATAGTTTCCATTACATCTTTAAGCAAATTCATAATAACTGTTTTAAAGTTCTTTACTGAGTTAGTATCTTTTATTGGACATTGGCCATTGTTAATTTTACATTCTTGAATGCTAGATTTTGTTTCAGCTTTTAAATTGTATTGTACATTTTTCTGCCAGGTGGTAAATCTGCTTGCCTATAAGGTTGATCTTTTCAAAACTTCTTTTTCAGCTTTGTTACGAAAAGTCTAGAGTAGCCTTTACATTATGGCTAGTTTTGTAATACTTCTAAAGTATGACCTTTCTGGAATCACTACAGAAATGTCATAGGTGCTAAATGAGCACTCGGCATTCTAGTGGTTAGAATATTAACATCTCCCAGCCCTGAGTGAGCTATGGGAGTTTTTGGCTAATAACTTTCCAATTACCTTTCCCCAGACTTATTGGTTTCTACCTTATAAATCTCTGGATTTGTATTCAGCATCACACCCAAGGGACTCATAAGCAGACTTCTGGAGCTTTTTTTCTGCACAGCTCTCTCCTCTCCTGTACTCTATCCTGCAAACTCCAGCTACCTCATCTCCACACTGTGATCTCTGTCTCCTGAAATCAGCAGAATCATCTTGCTCATCCTGGGATCTCCATCTCTGTTTATCTGGCAGAAAATCAAAGTGATTTTAGGATTCACCATATTTGTTTCCCTTCTCAGGGATGAGAGTTCTGGAATGCCTATTATCCACTGTTTAAAAAAATAAATGTTGTTCCATAAATTTTGTCCAGTTTTCTAGATGCTTAAAGTTGGAGAACAAGGCTAGTTCTAATTACTCCATCAAATCTAGAAGTCAGAATTCATCTTATTTTCTTTTTACAAATATTACAAATATGTCTTCTTACAAATACTACAAAACACATCATTTCCAGCCATCAGCAACCTCAAGAAAATCTTCTAAGTAAAGGTACACAAGAAATGTATCTCTGGGGCCTTCCCTGGTGGTCCAGTAGTTGAGACTCCACACTTTGACTGCAGGGCACATGGGTTTGATCCCTGACCGGGGAAAGAAGATTCCACATGGTGCAGTAAAAAAAAAAAAAAAAAAAAAAATTGTATCTCTGGCACATGAATTTCAGGAACTAATGCTACAGAATCATGAGACAATCTTTTAGAGAAAGTTCAGAAGAAGAACAGCTGTTTTGGAGTTCTTTGCTGCTACCAGGGAATCATAAACAATTACTTTTTGGTTTGGGGTTTTGTTTTGTTTTGTTTTTTTAGCCTGTAACTATTTTTGGCTTAGGTCACTGAATCCAGGCCTTTTTTTGTCAGTATTTTTTCTTCAGTTAGTAGAGCAAGTATATTCCACAGTTTGGCAGTTGGGGTAAGCTGCTGACAAGCACTGTCATTTGGTTTGCAACTTTGGTGATGGCACAGGGAAAAATCCTTCATCTAGGGTAAGCAGATGGGATATTCAGAGACAGAGAAACAGAGAAGACATGATGAACTGAAGATGAATTTATTCCCTCATTGTTTTTGTCTTATTGAAGAAATGCCATGGGAGGTGTTGGCAGAAGTCTGACAAGGAAGAGCTGAGGATAATCATTTCCCTTCTCTTGGCATAGGGTAAAGAACTTGGCTGCTCTTGGAAAAGGGAGTAAAGCTTCAGGGAAAAGCAACAAAAATAATTAGGCAATGGGGGGAAAAAAATGACCTGTAGGGGAAAGGGCTTAAAACTGACATTGTTTATACTGTGAAGAACACTAAGTTGTCTTCACATATAGATGCGTTTCCATTTATGAAGCACATTAAAACTCCATAAAACACTGCCAGATTGTCTGATTTCATCTTCATAATAACCTGTGAGCATAAGGTATTATTTATATTTTATAAGACATAGACTAAGAAGCAGAGTTTAAGGGATTTGACTTAAATCACAAAGCCAGTTGATGACACAGACCAAACCAAAAAAAAAAAAACACTGTTCAAATCCAATCAACAAGTGTATTTTGGCATAATATTTGATCTCCATAATAGGTGCCACCAGAAAACTGCTTTAATAAGTAAAATCAAAAGCACAGCAGCATCACAAAAGTCTCTAGAAAGCATTTCCTGGCATTTTTCTGGACTTCTGGGTAAAGACAGAAAACTGAATACACATATTTACTTTAGCACCTATCAAAAATCCATTAAAATAGTAAAGGATTTTTTTTAAAGGCACAAACCCACAAAAACATGGAGAACAGGAAATGAAACAAAAACAAATTCTAAGAGAATATAAAACAGAAGGAAAAGAAATTATGACTTAGCAGAGATAAGAAAACTGAATCCTTAGCTGGCAGCAATAAACCCTGGAAATTCTGGGCAGGAGGAGAAGGGGGCGACAGAAGATGAGATGGTTGGACAGCATATCGCCTCAATGTACATGAGTTTGCACAAACTCCAGGAGACAGTGAAGGACAGGGAAGCCTGACGTGCTAAAGTCCATGCGGTCACAAAGAGTCAGACACGACTGAGCAACTAAACAACAACAGATATCTTTGGGAATGTGGGTAAAGAGAGAACTTTTAAAAAGAAAATTATTTGAAAGTCTAATTGGGCATCTGAAAGTCTCAGAATGCAGAAGCAAAAGATTGGAGGTCTTTTCCTTTAGAAGTGTAACATAGAAGTACCTCTCTTCTGGACTGATATCACTGAAAATAGCTCAAGGGTCAGCTACTAAAAATAGCTTACTAGAAATAGAGGAAATTGCTATCCCACTGGGCTTACAGAATGCTGTCAGCCAGCCATCACCCTCCAGGAAGGAGACTGAAGATTCTCCTCTGCAGAATCTCATCAGCCCCGGAGGATACAAACATCAGAGGTCCCCCACTCCAAACGCCTAGTTGGAGTGGGGGAGCTTGACAATCTGCACTTGTATTTTCACATTTTCAACTGGCTTTTTAATTCCCTTTGAAAACTGAGAAGAAAGCTACCTATCAGCACACATCGAAGGAAAACTTCTCCTATAATGTGTTTTTTCCAGCACCACGGAGCAATTGTCCAACTCTCAGTGGACCCTGACCGGGTGTCCTACAATTTACTCTATTCTAGCCCCATCTACCTGAAAAGCATGGGATTCTCTGCCTTAAGGATTCAACCCTTTCCTTTCAGACTCCAGTCATCCTGGTTGTCACCTGTGCTTCTGACCAAATGACTATATATCAGAGGTTCCCACAACCCACTCCTTGGTTTCATTTAGAAACCAAGAACCCACAGAACTCAGAGGAACAATTGTTTAATTTACCTGCTTATTATAAAGGGCACTGAGAGTGAGGAGGTTCAGCCACTGGACCACCAGGGAAGTTCCAGAAATATGATTTTAATTTAAGAATAATGAATATATTAAACCAAAATTAGATCATCACTGTATTGAAAGTATACGAGATAAAGTTGCATGTGTATGGTGAGGCAGAGAGAGAAAAGAATTATATCCTTAACTTTCATAGACAGATATCAATAGCTTGGATAAATGAGAATATATCAATGAAATCATATTAGTTAGAGACACAGACACTGAAGTAAATGTGAAACCAAGTAAGTTGTGTGTCTCCAGCTCTGCTAGAAAATATGGAGCCTACCCACTCCATATGATGTCAAAAAGGCAACACAGCACGGTTGTTGAAAAGCATTTGAGAGGTGAACAAACCTGGATTCGAGTCTTGGCTCCACTATCTATACAGTTGAGTTCAGTCGCTCAGTCGTGTCTGACTCTTTGCGACCCCATGGACTGCAGCACACCAGGCCTCCCTGTCCATCACCAACTCCTGGAGTTTACTCAAACTCTGTGATACAATGGGCAAGTTCCTTAACCACCTAAAAATGCAGTTTACTCATTTATAGCACGGAAATAATGATAATAATAGTATTTAATACATTATTAGATACACAGTTGGTACTACATATTTGTAGAATGACTATTAATAAAGAGACAGCATATGTAATATTTTAGCCTGACATATAATAAATGCTCAATAAAAATTAGTTTTGTGTTTAGAGCTAGTCTGAGTATAAGCTTTTATAAATCTAAGTTCTCTTCCTTCTAATCAAGTTAATGGGAAAGAATTGGTTATTACACTGACTTTATTCTTAGAAACTCTGGAGGCATGTTTAACTCCTCTCTTTCTCGGCCAATCTCTCAGAACAATCACTTCAGTTCAGTTCAGTTCAGTTCAGTCACTCAGTCTTGTCCGACTCTTTGCGACCCCATGGATCACAGCACACCAGGCCTCCCTGTCCATCACTAACTCCAGAAGTTCACTCAAACTCATATCCATCAAGTCGGTGATGCCATCCAGCCATCTCATCCTCTGTCATCCCCTTTTCCTCCTGCCCCCAATCCCTCCCAGCATCAGGGTCTTTTCCAATGTGTCAACTCTTCCCATGAGGTGGCCAAAGTATTGCAGTTTCAGCTTTAGCATTAGTCCTTCCAATGAACACCCAAGACTGATCTCCTTTAGGATGGACTGGTTGGATCTCCTTGCAGTCCAAGGGACTCGCAAGAGTCTTCTCCAACACCACAGTTCAAAAGCATCAATTCTTCAGTGCTCAGCTTTCTTCACAGTCCAACTCTCATATACATACATGACCACTGGAAAAACCATACCCTTGACTAGACGGACCTTTGTTGGCAAGGTAATATTTCTGCTTTTCAATATGCTATCTAGGTTGGTCATAACTTTCCTTCCAAGGAGTAAGCGTCTTTTAATTTCATGGCTGCAGTCATCATCTGCAGTGATTTTGGAGCCCAAAAAACACTGTTTCCACTGTTTCCTCATCTATTTCCCATGAAGTAATGGGACCGGATGCCATGATCTTAGTTTTCTGAATGTTGAGCTTTAAGCCAACGTTTTCACTCTCTTCTTTCACTTTCATCAAGAGGCTTTTTAGTTCCTCTTCACTTTCTGCCATAAGGGTGGTGTCAGCTGCATATCTGAGGTTATTGATATTTCTCCTGGCAGTCTTGATTCCAGCTTGTGCTTCTTCTAACCCAGCGTTTCTCATGATATACTCTGCATATAAGTTAAAGAAGCAGGGTGACAATCTACGGCCTTGACGTACTCCTTTTCTTATTTGCAACCAGTCTGTTGTTCCATGTCCAGTTCTAACTGTTGCTTCCTGACTTGCATACAGGTTTCTCAAGAAGCAGGTCAGGTGGTCTGGTATTCCCATCTCTTTCAGAATTTTCCACAGTTTTTTGTGATCCACACAGTCAAAGGCTTTGGCATAGTCAATATAACAGAAACAGATATTTTTCTGGACTTCTCTTGCTTTTTCAATGATCCAGCGGATGTTGGCAATTTGATCTCTGGTTCCTCTGTCTTTTCCAAAACCAGCTTGAACATCTGGAAGTTGTTCATGTATTGCTGAAGCCTGGCTTGGAGAATTTTGAGCATTACTTTACTAGCATGTGAGATGAGTACAATTGTGCGATAGTTTGAGCATTCTTTGGCATTGCCTTTCTTTGGGATTAGAATGAAAACTGACCTTTTCCAGTCCTGTGGCCACTGCTGAGTTTTCCAAACTTGCTGGCATGTTGAATGCAACACTCTCACAGCATCATCTTTCAGGATTTGAAATAGCTCAACTGGAATTCCATCACCTTCACTAGCTTTGTTCGTAGTGATGCTTTCTAAGGCCCACTTGATTTCGCATTCCAGGATGTCTGGCTCTAGATGAGTGATCACACCATCGGGATTATCTGAGTCGTGAAGATCTTTTTTGTACAGTTCTTCTGTGTATTCTTGCCACCTCTTCTTAATATCTTCTGCTTCTGTTAGGTCCATACCATTTATGTCCTTTATTGAGCCCATCTTTGCATGAAATGTTCCCTTGGTATCTCTAATTTTCTTGAAGAGATCTCTAGTCTTTCCCATTCTGTTGTTTTTCTCTGTTTCTTTTGCATTGATCACTATATTCTATTAATTCTACTTTTATACCATCCCCCACAAGATCTTCCTCTTCTGACTCCCCTTATTTACTCTTGCTTATCTTCAGCAGGTTTCCTAAATGGTTCCACTGCCCAAATCTCCTACTCTTCAACTATATCTTCTACCTTGCTGCTAGAGTTACATTTCTAAAAACACAAATCCAATCATATCACTTCCATGCTCAGACTTCCTAGAGCTTCTCATCACTTGGAGCAGATGGCCAGGCTTCTCAGAGCACCCCTACTAAGCCACTAAACCATCTCATCCAAACGCACATTAGTCTTATCTCCTAATAGACTCTAACCCTCCTCTGCCCAACTATCTTTCCTCCCCTGTATAGCCCAGGCACGTGCTGTTCCACAGTCCCTACATATGCTATGCTCTTTCTCACATCTGAGGCTTTACACACACTGTTCTACCTGGGAATCTTTTCCTCCTTCCCCTTTTCACTTGGCGAACAAGCTATAAATGAATAGCTTGCTGGTCACCCCAACTATAGTTCGGTTCAGTTGCTCAGTTGTGTCCGACCTCATGGACTGCATGCAGCACACCAGGCTTCCCTGTCCATCACCAACTCCCAGAGCTTGCTCAAAGTCATGCCCATTGAGTCGGTGATGTCATCCAACCATCCTTTCCTCTGTCGTCCCCTTCTCCTCCTGCCTTCAATCTTTCCCAGCATCAGGGTCTTTTCCAATGAGTCAGTTCTTCGCATCAGGTGGCCAAAGCACTGGAACATCAGGTTCAGCATCAGTCCTTCCAATGAATATTCAGGGCTGATTTCCTTTAGGATTGACTGATTTGATCTCCTTGCTGTACAGGGATGCTCAAGAGTCTTTTCCAACACCACAGTTCAAAAACATCAATTCTCCAGCGCTCAACTTTCTTTATAGTCCAACTCTCACATCCATATGTGACTAATGGAAAAACCACCGATCTGACTATACGGACCTTTCTCAGCAAAGTGATATCTCTACCTTTTAATATGCTGTCTAGTTTGGTCATAGCTTTTCTTCCAAGGAACAAGTATCTTTTAATTTCATGGCTGCAGTTACTGTCTGCAGTGGAGCCCAAGAAAATTATTTTGGAGCCCCAACTATAGTATAGGTTCATTAAAGTCTGCAGTCTGTAAACTTGTAGCCTGCCCAACACCTCCCATAGAGCCTGGCCCATGGTAAGTGCTAAATAATTCTTATTGACTAAAGGAAAGAGACAGCCCTATATGAATAGTCACTCTCACTATGGGGTTTTGGCTTACCAATAATCAATAGGAGTTGATTATTTCATATTATTAAAATCATACTCCTTTTCCAAACAAAAGAATCAGATTTCCAGTTTCCCTTATTTACTGTCCAATACTGAAGGTATTAAGTATGGAGAAATCTAATTTACTCACCATTCAATAAATGAAGAAGACCTTCCGCTGTACCTGAATTCTGTCTCCTCTAAAGACAAAGTCAATTGGTACAAACATGCCCATTTTAATAAGCATAAAATTTGCATTTTAAGGGAGTGTTTACTATCTTTTAATTTGTTTATTGATTATATTGCCACTCAATCTCTCTCCCTGGGAAACCCAGATTTAACAATTAGTGTGTTTGCATCTTTAGATATTTCTACATGTCAAAATGGGCTTCCCTGGTAGCTCAGGTGGTAAAGAATTTGCCTGCAATTCAGGAGACCTGGGTTCTATCCCTGGCTTGAGAAGATCCCCTGGAGGAGGGCATGGCAACCCACTCCAGTATTCTTGCCTGGAGAACCCCCATGGACAGAGGAGCCTGCCAGGCTAGTCCACAGAGAGGCAGAGTCAGACATGACTGAACAACTAAGCACAGCACAGCACATGTCAAAATATTTAGACATGCAGGTATATACACATATGACACACCTGTATGCACATGCAATAACCCTCTTTACATGCTTTTGCACATATTACTTTTCTCACTCAGTGGAATCTATGAAGAGTCCTCTAAGCATTACATTAATTCATGTTGTGTTTATTGGCTACATTATTACCCATTGTCAACTCAGAGTTTTATGAAAGTTTTACCACCCTCTCATTTAAGTTATCTTCTTGGCCTGGCCAGTCCAGGCTATAATAACAGAACACCATAGACTGAGTGGCTTATAAACAATAGGAATTTATCTCTTAGATTCTAGAGGCTAACACGTCTAAGATCAAGGTGCCAGCAGATGTGGAGTCTAGAGAGAGAGCCTGCTCCCTACTTCATAGACAACAGTCTTTCTGTTGTGTCCTCACATGTTAAAGGGGTGTCCCTGGTGCCTCAGATGGTAAAGAATCTGCCTGCAATGCAGGAAACCATGGCTCGATCCCTGGATCAAGAAGATCACTTGGAGAAGGAAATGGCAACCCTCTCCAGTATTCTTGCCTGGAAAATTCCATGGACAGATAAGTCTGGTAGACTACAGTCCATGGGGTAGCAAAGAGTCAGACACAATTGAGCATGCTTGCCTGCATCACTTGGTAGAAGGAGGTGGAGGAAGGAGCTCTCTGGGGTCTCTCTTATTAATATAAGGGTACTAATCCATTCATGAGGGCTTTGCTCTCTTGACCTAATCACCCCCAAATGTCTCATTTCCAAATACCATCACATTGGGGATTAGGTTTCAACTTGTGAACTGGGGAGGGAGTGGGGGTGGCACATTCAGTCTATAGCATGGCCAGTGAGAAGGGAGCATGAAGAAACTTCCTCACCAACCAAATGAAAGGAAACCTGTAATTCAAAATGATTGGCAATTTCAAATTTCTGCCAGGATTGAGCAGATGTAAACTAACAAAACCTAAGCTGAATGTAATCAACAATGAAATTGAGGTCAATGATTTAAATACATATGTTGCTAGACAAACTGTCTTAGGAATTTGTATTTTATTCATTTATATTCACTACAACAAAAACACTACTGCAATTTATAAGGTACCTCCAGGCATTTCATTTGTTAGACTAGTTTACAGTAAATTGGATTATTCCAACATAATAAAGAATAGTCTTTGCTACATGCCACTAAAATAAATTAATCAAGCAATGTAAAATTGAGTTTTCACACCACAATCCTGTTTTGTTTTCCCTCTTACCTAAAGTAATAGCATCTATCATCATTTAAAACCAATAATATGATTTGTGCTTTGCAGAAACCAACAAATTAAAAACCAAACCTTCACATTAGGAGCAACAGAAACCGCCAACAGTGTTTGAGAAATGAGTATGATTTTTCCTTCACTATTACTATAGCACATGAAATCTGGGAGCAAATGGAGCTTCATACTATCTTGTGATTCATTTAAAGGCTGTAACACTTCAGGACAATGCAAATGGCTTCTTACATTAAAAAGACATTAAATAGCTCAACAATTTAGCAGAAAAGGCGCACAACTGCTCTCGAATATTAAAATACATTTCTGTGAAAAATGACCCTGGGGTGGCAGGAGACCCTGAGGCTACTGTAATGTATCTTTTCATGTGTGCTGTAAGTGATGAGAATGTTCCCCAGGCTCTCCAGGGAAAGGCAGAAGTCTTATTGTTCAAAGTATTTAAAATGAGTGATTAATCACAAGCTGTGTCATAGGCATAGGAAGCTATGAAGATGGAAAACCTGAAAAAAACAAGTGGCTTTGTGGAGGAGGTGTAACCATCCCTTGATTAATTCTGCTAATGGAAAAGAGTGTTGTGGATAACACAAACATAATTAAATGCCAAAGGAAAACCAGCCTGACTTTGTCCCAAAAATATAAACTGAAATTTCAAGATATGAAACACACTTTACTCCCACGGAACTGTTATCCATGGGGATGGGTCGATAATTTAACCAAATACTATCTTCAAAAGAATAAAACTTTACAATGTTATAGAAGTTAGAGTAACAACATTTGACAAAGGGAAATACAGTCTAGATACATTCTTTCTAGAAGAAGCACAGTTTTCTCTGTATTGCCCTAGGACCCCTACACCTATCCCCTGGCCTTTAACATAGAGAGGTGAAAACTTAAATTATTGGAAATTTTTAAAAATCTACTAAAGTTTCCCATAGTCACCGAGACACTCTGATAAAACAGAATACAATAATCCAGGTTTACCGAAGCTTTTATAGGGATACAAACTGGTCTGTTCCATAAACACACTCACCAAGACAGGGACAGTATGAATGTTCATTCAAGCTTTCTACCAAATAATATTCAGTGGGGATTATGGCCCAAGCAGCACACTGGATACTGAGGATGAGCTGGTAAACAAAACAAACATGGCCCCTGCCCTCATGGAATAAAGCACCCAGCAACTCTTAACACACAGTAAGTATGCAATAAATATAATTTATATTTTTCCTCTCTCTCAGCTTCTCTTAGCTTGTTTACACTTCTGTTAAACGAGAATAATAATATATACCAGAACGTTACTAAGATTGAGTTTTAATAAAAGTTCCAAAAAATACTCATTGATTTTGAAATCTCTCCAGCTGCTCAGCCCAGCTGCTAAAATATCAACTTACATTAAAAGGTAGGGGTGGGTGGCAGGGTGGGTAGAGCACAAGTATTTAGGGAAACATGCTAGCTGTTACTTCCACTATAATGGGAAGTGCAAATAAAAGAAATCAAATCTAGTGGAAAATCCATGGGGGAAGAGATTTTTAGGAGTTTAACTGGTGGTTGTCAATATTTAAGAACTTTTAAAGAGTGAATGGAAAGGGCATCAGATTCCCAAAGAGATTTGTTCTAAGTTTAGTGCCAACACAGTGGAAGATTTTAAAAAAAGGTTGAGAAAATGTCAAATAAAAAACATGCAAAATTAAAAATGATACTTGCTTATACCAAGTATACTTTGGGAGTTGGGAAAGAAGGCAGGAAAATATCTAGTCAATAAATCAGAATTATTCTTAAATATTTTTACTGGATCCCTTATTTTTCCCACTTACTGGTTGACTCTGTCACTGTAGAAACAAGAATCACATGATTTTGACAACTTACACAGGAGCATCCATGCCTCTAGAATTCCATCTAAAGAATTTTGCTATTCCCTGTTTAGGGCTACAAGTATTGGAATCAGTTTTCCCCAGTTTCCACCATCATTCATTCTGAGCATTGCAGAGATTTCTTTAGACTCCTCTCTATACAGATTAAAGCTTTACAAAGATTGAATTTTAAAGTTCAACTGGAGAAAAAGAACATATACCAAAAGCCAGGTATATTCTAAAAAAGAAAATGAGAAGGACAAGCTCACCTTGATAATTAAACATGGTGAGAAGCTACAGTTTGTGACTGAAGAACCAGCATATGGGTCAACAGAATAAAGAGAGAATTCAAAAATTGATGCAAACTCCATTTGCTAAGTGAGTATTTCAAATAAGTGGTCAAAAAGAATAGATTATTCAATAAACGATCCATTTAAAAAAGTTAAGTCAGATCTGTATTTGATATGCAGCAATTAAATAATTTCCAGAAATATCTAAGATTTAAACACTTAAAAAATGAAACCATGAGTGTTCTAAAAGAATCAATGAATGCATTCAAAATCTCAGAGTGGCAAAGGCCTTTCTAAGCAAGATACAATTCAGAAATCATGTACTGCTGCTGCTGCTGCTGCTAAGTGACTTCAGTCATGTCAAACTCTGTTCAACCCCATATGACTCCATTTTTAAAAATCAGTCATTAAAAATTATATTCAAGACTGGGGAGGATATTTGTAATACATATATGAAAGGAATAATTTCTTTAACATATAGAAAAGTTTTATGAATCAAGATTAAGGCAGTCTAATAAAATTAAGCAAAATATGTGAAAAAATAATTTATAGAAAAAACAAATAACCAGTATGCATGGAAAAATCCATAATTCATAATTAAAGAAATGCCAACCAAAACAAGACATTCAGTTCAGTTCAGTTCAGTTGCTCAATCGTGTCCAACTCTTTGTGACCCCATGAATCACAGCACACCAGGCCTCCCTGCCCATCAATAACTCCCAGAGCTCACTCAAACTCATGTCCATCAAGTCAGTGATGCCATCCAGCCATCTCATCCTCTGTCGTCCCCTTCTCCTCCTGTCTCCAATCCCTCCCAGCATCAGAGTCTTTTCCAATGAGTCAACTCTTCCCATGAGGTGGCCAAAGTATTGGAGTTTCAGCTTCAGCATCAGTCCTTCCAATGAACACCCAGGCCTGATCTCCTTTAGGATGGAATGGTTGGATCTCCTTGCAGTCCAAGGGACTCTCAAGAGTCTTCTCCAACACCACAGTTCAAAACCATCAATTCTTTAGCGTTCAGCTTTCTTTATCATCCAATTCTCACATCTATACATGACCACTGGAAAAACCATAGCCTTGACAAGACGGACCTTTGTTGGCAAAGTGATATCTCTGCTTTTCAATATACTATCTAGGTTGGTCATAATTTTCCTTCCAAGGAGTAAGCATTTCAGTTCAGTTCAGTCGCTCAGTCGTGTCCAACTCTTTGAGACCCCATGAATCGCAGCACGCCAGGCCTCCCTGTCCATCACCATCTCTCAGAGTTCACTCAGACGCATGTCCATCGAGTCCGTGATGCCATCCAGCCATCCCATCCTTGGTCGTCCCCTTCTCCTATTGCCCCCAATCCCTCCCAGCATCAGAGTCTTTTCCAATGAGTCAACTCTTTGCATGAGGTGGCCAAAGTACTGGAGTTTCAGCTTCAGCATCATTCCCTCCAAAGAAATCCCAGGGTTGATCTCCTTCAGAATGGACTGGTTGGATCTCCTTGTAGACCAAGGGACTCTCAAGAGTCTTCTCCAACACCACAGTTCAAAAGCATAATTCTTCGGCACTCAGCCTTCTTCACAGTCCAACTCTCACATCCATGCACGACCACAGGAAAAACCAGAGCCTTGACTAGACGGACCTTAGCCGGCAAAGTAATGTCCCTGCTTTTGAATATGCTATCTAGGTTGGTCATAACGTTTCTTCCAAGGAGCAAGCATCTTTTAATTTCATGGCTGCAGTCACCATCTGCGGTGATTTTGGAGCCCAAAAAAATAAAGTCTGACACCGTTTCCACTGTTTCCCCGTCTATTTCCCATGAAGTGATGGGACCGGATGCCATGATCTTCATTTTCTGAATGTTGAGCTTTAAACCAACTTTTTCACTCTCCTCTTTCACTTTCATCAAGAGGCTTTTTAGCTCCTCTTCACTTTCTGCCGTAAGGGTAGTATCATCTGCATATCTGAGTAAGCATTTAGTACTGCTCAAAAAATTGGTCATAATTTTTTAAATTTAACAGTTGGACCAAGACTGACACTATTGGTAGCAGTGTAGATTTATACAACATTTTGAAGACAATTAACCACTATCTTCCAAAATCTGAGGAATTTGATTCATTTGATCCAGCAATTCATTGCAAGGAATTTATCTACAGCCACACTTGTAAGACATGATAATAGGGTGCTTACTGTAGCCAAAAATGGAAACAACAAATCCTTTTAGTATTACAGTTCTTATTAAACAAAATATGACATCTATACCATGGAATACCATACAGCCCATGATATAAGAGGGGAAACTTACATTAGCTGATAATGGAAAGATGGCCAAGCCATATTACTGAGTTACAAAAGCAAGTGTAGAATAAAGTGTAAAGTATGATCCTTTTCTGTGAATAAAAACCAGAAATATTTCTAGCTGCTAGTGTAGGCATAATTTCTTTTCTGGAAAGAAGCACAAAAAACTATTTATAGTTAGTACTTTTGGATAAGAGACTGGGAGTCATTTAGAACCTTTCTATACCATTTGAACTAGGTTTACTATGAGCACATCTTCATTTTTTTTATGTCATAGACATCATGGGCAATTTCCTAAAATACATTTCACCTATCTTTAAAAATAAACAATGTTATTTAACATTTTAAAATTTTTAAGTCAGTTATTTGGAACTCAGGATAGGTCATCCACTTAGCAAGATGAGGCTAAGAAACTTCCATCTGGTTACATGTGATCACATGTTCTAGTTCCTATTTTCAGCTGACCATTGAAGGAAAAAGGGACATGGATAGGATTTCTGTTAATAAGGAAATAGTTCTCTCTTTGTGTTAATTAAGATATCTAAAAACACAAGCATATACCTATGAGTTTACCTGTAGAATTTCCTAAATTAAGAAATCCTTGGAGAACTAAGTGAGGCCCAACTCTAGCATGCAAAAGGGCCTCTGCACAAAGCAAGTGAGTGAGTTATAATCAGGTTAAAAGACTGCCCCCAGCAACAGCAAGAATCAACAACACATATCTGACGTTTAAGCGAGGAAAGTGCAGTTATTTATATTCCAGGCATTTGTTCAACAACAAACATTGATTGAGCACCTACCACATACAGACAGGTCAAAAGCATTTTGTAAAACAAAGTCTTGACCTCATGGATCTTATATTCTAACCAGAAGAGACAGATAAAGACTGAATAAAGACAAAGACTAAATAAACGTGTAACTAATAAAATGTCAAGCAAGAGCCCGAGAAAAAAATAAAGTAGAATAAAGAGACTGAGAGTGAAAGAGTGGTTATTAGGGAAAGATTTCCTAATAATTAATGTTTAGGTAGATTCTTGGACTTCTTAGGAATAAGCCAAGATAAACTGAAGAAGAGAATTCTACGCTGAGGGAATGGCATGTTTAAAAACGCTGACATGGACGTTAGATTTGTGTGTTCAAGGGACACAGCAAGGAAGACAGCCTAACACTGGGGAACAACACAGAGAGTGTCAATGAGACACACGGGGGCATCAGGGAACAAGGCAGGCCAGCTCATACAGGGCCCTTAAGGAGATACCTTAGAATTTTACTCCAAGCATGAGGGGAAACCGCTGGAATATTTTGAGCAGGAAACTGATGTGATCAAATTTATTTTCTTAAAGGATTCCCCTGGCTGCTTTGAAAGGATAGACTTATGGAGTGCACCAGTCAGGGTTCTCTAGAGAAACAGAACCAATAAAAGATTAGATAGACAGATAGCTAGGAGAGAGATTAATTTATTATAAGGAATTTACAAGATTACAGAGGCTGAGAAGTCTCAAGATGTGCAGTCAGCAGGCGGAATGGAGACCCAGCAGAGCAGGTAGTATAGTTATAGTTTAAGTCTGAAGGCCAGGAAAACCAGAAGAGCTGATGGCATAAAATCTAGTCTAAAAGCTGGCAGGATCAAGACTCAAGAAGAGATGATTTGTCAGTTCAAATCTGAAAGCAGGAAAAAAGCAGATGTCCCAGCTCAAGACATTCAGCAGGAATTCCCAGTTACTCACAGGAGGGTTTACTTTTTATTCTAATCAGGCCTGTAACTAACTGGATAAAGATCACCAACATTTTATGCAGAGCAATCTGCTTTACTCAGTCTACCAATTCAAATGTTAGTCTCATCTAAAACACCGTCACAGATACACCCATGATAATGTTTGACTAAATATCTGGGCACCCATGGCCCAATTAGGGTAACACATAAAGTTAATCAACACACAGGCAAGAAGAGAGGAGGCAGGAAGACCATGAGAAGGCTCTTGTCATTTACCAGACAAGAGATGAGGATGTCTTGTATTTGGGTTGCAGCCTCTGAAGTGATGGAAAGAGGCAGGATTTGGGTACTTTACTTGAAAGTAAAGCCAAAGGAAATTGCTGCTCAACTTCATACAGGATATGAGGAGGAAGATTCAAGGATGACTCCAAAGTATTTGGCCTGAGCAAGTAGCTAAAGGGAAATGTACTCATAATCCTAATAACACTAATAGCTGCTTTTCTTTACTTTCCTTTTTGGTGGGAGGAGGTGGGTGGTAAAGTAAAAATCAAGAATTTGGTTTAAGACATGTTAAGAGTTAAGAAGTTTTTTAGATACCAAGTGGCAATGTCAACAGTTTTCATATAAAAGCCTAGAGTTTAGAAAAGAGATCAGAATTGGAAATGTGAATTTGAAATTTATTTAGGTGGTCTTTAAAGTTAAGGGACTGAATTAAGTCACTAAGGGAATGAGTACAGACAGAATAGAAGAGGTATGAGAACTGAACGTGAGGAACCCCAACATTTAGAGGAGGAATGATGGATGAGCCCATAAAAACAAATGAAAGCCAAAAGTATTCCAAGTAGAAGAAACATCATGAGAACAAAGTACCCTGGAAGCCACATAAAATCTTTTAAGAAAGAGATCACATTTGTGGGAAGACACTAAGAGGTAAGAGGACTGACCACTGTATCTTGCAACCATGAGTTCTTGGGTAATCTTCCAAAAAAAGTTTTACTAAATTTTATTACAATTTGTATTTCTTGTTTATACACATCCTGTAAGCAGGAAAATATATACATTTTTGTTTGTTTCATTTTTATTTTTAGATATCAAGAACTGGTTAGCCACTGATGAACTTCACATTATTATATGTTGGTGAATGGAATAAGGTCTTCAGTTTTGATGGCCTCTATTTTATCAGTTCACACAGAAATGTTTAAGTTCCAGAGAACCAACTCACCCTGAAAGTTACAAAGTTACTGATAAAATCTGATTTGTTAATCAAAAGCCAGTTTACCCATTTTTATTAGGAAATACACTATTCTAACACCAATGGAAAAGAGTTAATAGTAAAATGAACCCTCTCAGGGTGGTATTACTTTGAAGAAGTTACCATAGTCCAGAATCTAGCCCTTATTCTGCCCAGTATTAAACTCTGTGAGCAGATTTGACGTGAGACATTTGGCTTTTCACTAATCACATTCAAAAAGACTCCTGAATGAACTCAAATGAAGTTTGTTTGACCTTGAAGATCTATTATTCTTTGACTTGCTTCACTGTCAAAGACTGAACACTTACTGGCCATATATCAAATTTCTCAGGACACCTCGCTGTAGCTCTTTATGTTCTATATTCATCTACACAGATACCTGAATAAACTTAATGAGTTATGTTTTATAGATAAATGCAAACCTAAACATGGAACTGCACATTCTGTCTCTAATGTATCAGGAATGTGACTAGTGCCCCCCACTTGCAACTGCCACTGCCTGAGCCCACAGTACTGTCCATATTGACTCCCTGCATCGGCCTCCCCCAAAGTCATTGTGCTCCCACACTTGCTCAGTCTATTCCCAAGAACTGACTAATCCAACAGCCAGAATGATTCTCATAAATGCAAGACAACTTTCAAAACTCTCCAATATCTCTCTATTTTACTCAGAGAAATACCCAGAGTCCTGAGAGTGTCCTAGGGCATACCACCTGAGCTATATCCCCATCACTTACCTCTGACTAGTTCCTACTACTCTTGGACTAACTCACCCTATGCCAGGTGTATTGACAACCCTGGTGTTCCTCACTCATCCCAGACATGCCTCCACCTCAGGTGTTTATACTGATTGTTCCCTCTGCCTGGAGAGCTTTTCTCCAGATAGTCACACTGCTGACTCCCTCACCTCCTTCAAATCTTTGTTCAGGTCATATCTACTCAATGAAAATTCCTCTGGATAAATGGTTAACAACATCCTTTCCTACAAAACTGCCCTTGGGTTAACATTTTAGCACTGTTTCCCTGAAAAGTTGATAAAGTTAAGAGAGCAGTTGTATCATAAAGCAACAGCACTTATGGTAAAAACAATTCTGGATTCATAAGTAGCATCTGGATCAAAAGTTCCATATGTGAACCATAGATTCTTGGTTGGAATCTATAGCTTTGGAAGTGATAACTGTTGTAACTAAACATGTCCCTTGCAGGAACATGTTCCCATGCCTGAGATCGTAACATGAGACACTAGGTTACACTTGAGAAACAGGGGTTCTAAGCCAGGGTGTATGTTGTACTTACCCAAATGGACCATCTATTTTCACACTAAAACTTTGGTGGGGATGCAAAAAAGACTGGCTCCTGGATGGCTGTAGGGATTGCTGCAAAAACTACTCCCACTAAAGAGAAACACATGCCTGTGCTACTGGCATGCTGCTTTTCCTGACCTATATCCTTTTTTTTTGTAATCAATGTTTATTGGAGTATAGCTGATTTACAGTGTTAGTTTCTGCTGTACAGCAAAGTGTATCAGTTACACATATACATATACCCACCTTTTTAGATTCTATTCTGATATATATATTATATAAATAATATATGCATGTATAATATATATTATATATATATCCTGCAGAAGGAAATGGCAACCCACTCCAGTATTCTTGCCTGGAGAATCCCATGAACGGAGAAGCCTGGTGAGCTACAGTCCATGGGGTTGCAAAGAGTCCAACACAACTGAAGAGACATAGTTCACACGCTATGTAAGTCATTACAGAGTATTGAGCAGGGTTCCCTGTGCTAGGTCCTTATTAGTTCTTTATTTTACTGACCTATATCCTTCTAAGTAAAGCTTAGTGCAGTATGGCCTATGGTAGTTTAATTGAACCAGAGAATACTTCCCAGGTGGTGATCACACAAGGAGCTCAAGAGAAAATGAGCTGGAAATCAGCCATGAAGCAGACCAGCAGCAGTGTGGAAGAACTAGGAAAGCTCTGAATGAGATATCTGGGCATGTGGACAGTGCAAGAATGCAAGACTAGAGGTCAGAGCTGAAGTCTGCAGGCACTAAAAGAGGCATCTGTAGGTTCATCAGCACAACTACCCTCCCATTAACTACCCACATCTAGGATGCCTGCATCTGGCTTCCTAGCCTTTGGATGGATCCTGCGGAGCAAACTCAAACACCCCACCACTGCTTTTGCACCTGTCGACGGAACTGAAAACTATCTGCACCTGACTGGAGTGGGCGCCACAGTCAACTGGCAGCAGTTCCTGGGAAGCCCACAAAGCACAGCGGATGAGTCAAAGCCTTAAAGCAGCCAAAGCACTGCTGTGCCAAGGCAACTCTGGAAGCTTAGTGGGAGCATGTGAGAAACTGTGTCTCTAGCCCCAGGATGTTGGGTCCAGGGACTCAAGGAATGTTTTGGAGGGGCCGGTTTCCTATGTACCATGTCAACAGAGGAACATCCCACTTCCATGGGCCCTTCATGAAACAGCTCCCCCATTGCTCTCTAGCTCCATCAAGTCCAGATCCTTCCTTCCCTGCCTGCTCTCAACATGCTGTGCTTCTCACTACTTCTTCAACACAGAGGACTTTTCACACCCCTGTGTCTTGCCAAGTATTATTCCCTCTGCCTGGCATGGACTTTTCCAACTCACTTTATCTGATCCAGGAAAGGATGCTTCAGGCTAACTGAATCCCTTGACCTAAAGTCACCTTTCTTTAGGTGTCCCTTTCTCCAGCTACTGCTTCTTCCTCCTTCCTTTGTGCCATATCTCCATTAAGTTCTCCTCACATTATTCAATTTTTGTGTGTTCCAGATCTTTCCAACTGGGACTCTGACTGGCAACATTTACAGAAATGTATTGAATATTTTTATTTATCAGTTTCTTCACTAAGAGTATACCTTCCTCAAAAGTGCAAACAATTATTTTATCTATTTGTTCAGTAGTTTAACAAGTATTTGCAAGTTCTTCCACTGTCAGGGATCCAGAGAAAAAATGGCAAGCAAGAAAGACCATACCCTCATGGAAGGGCTATTAAAATGCTTTCTTAGGATTTCTTGATTTTAGAGACCACACATCATTTCAAGCATTTTTACATATTTATTTATTTTTAAATATGTTTATTTATCTGGCTGCATTGGGTCTTGGATCCCCGATCTTTATTGCATCATGCAGGGTCTTTTTAGTTGCAGCATACAAACACTTGGTTGTGGCATGTGGGATCTAGTTCCCTGAGTAGGGATTGAACCCAGGCCCCCTGCATTGGGAGTGCAAAGCCTTAGCCACTGGACTACCAGGGAAGTTCCTCAAGTGCTTTTAAATGTACCAGTAAAATTCATGAAAGCAGTCTTACAATTTATTGTGTGAATCATTAGATACAAATAGCACATATAATTCATGAATTATGATTTTGTATCAGTTATACTTATTGAGGACTTTGAAATTAAGAAATAAAATTTTCAAAAGCACTGAAGTATTTATGAATACTCAACAACTAAGTCAACATTTAATTATTAATGTGGATTTTTTTCATTTTTAAACTTTGGATTTTTTTATTACTTTAAATTTATGATTTCAGATTTTCAGTTTTATTTTCACATTTTGCAACTTTTAGAGACATGATCTAATACCAATATCTGGCCTTCCTTGCCTCTGGGCAAATAGCTGTATTTCTCAATTGCTATAGTTGTGCAAAGCCATGTGATTAGACCTGTCCAGTGAAAGAAGAATGATGGACAGGGAAGAGCCTCAGTTCTTTAGACTCTCCTTTTCTCCACCTTGGCAATCAGGAAGGCTGGGTTTTCTAGGTGGTGCATCTAAGGGATTATGGAGGTTGTATCAGTGTGGGTTCTTGAGTGACTTTGTAGAGTCCAGAATGTCCAGTCCCTTACCATTAACCTATAATGAACATGTAACATAAGCTAGAAATAAGCTTTTGTATTAAGCTGCTAAAGACCTGGGAAATATCTGTTGTTGCAGTATAGTCTAACCAATGCTGACTAATAAAAGCCCCCCCCTTTTTTTTTGGAATTTTTTTTCAGGTCTCTTACATTTTCAGAGACCCTGCCTCCAGGCCTAAGACACCATGCCCACACTACCTAGTAAATGAAACAGTCCTAAGTCTATTAGGGGAAACAGATGATCAAATGAGAAGTTAAAGTTTAATCAATGCAATTCTTTCAACAGAGATTTACTGAGCTCATGCTACATGGAAAGAGAATAAGATCAACTTTTCCTAAGTCACATGGCTGCAAGAGAGTGTGGTGGATACTGGAACAGATTCAGAGTTCTAAGTAGGAGAAAGAGAGATGAAGGCTCTGTAGACAGCTATTAGTATCTGCCACAGAGCAACAATTCCAAAGTTATAATGGCTTCTCTCACCAATGGCCCCAAATGAAATAACAATAAGATACTCTGGCACTAAAGAAAAGATGATTTCTATGAGAAGATAAACATTGTTCTGTATTGTTTTAGTCTACAGGCTATTAAGGGAGGCTAAGGAGGATGGACCCTTATAAGGAAAAAGAGGCCATTCCATTAAACAGAGCAAAATGCACTTTCTCTTCAAGTGGGGTGTGATAGAGAAAGAACCTGGCTACCTGAGAGATGGCAGTGACCAGGAAAAGATAAGGGGAAGAATGCAGGAAAAAAAAGCTGTCAAGAATTCTGACCTAAGAAGATTCTCTATTTTTGGCTGTCAGTAATACTATAGTTAAAATATTATTTTGTACAATGCTCCCCGTAAGGTTGAGAGACTGGGGTTCAGACTTCTTTTTCTGTTGATATTTGTACTTTTTAAAATACAGCTTTTTGTATATTGCAACAAAAGCAAGCATTAATCATTCTTAAATTGATTTTATAGAGGCTAATTTAACTACAGTAAAATTCACTAATTTTAGGTTTACAGTTTGATGAGTTTTAAGCTATGTAATAAGCATTACTATCAAAATATAAAACATTTAATTCATCCAAAAAAGTTCTCTCTTATTCCTTTGATATATACTCATTTTGAAATGTGTCCTTAAATAAGTTTGCCAACCTCATTTCCATGAGTGGACTCTCAATCAGTTCAGTCACTCAGTCGTGTCTGACTCTTTGTGACCCCATGGACTGCAGCACACCAGGCTTCCCTGTCCATCACCAACTCCTGAAGCTTGCTCAGACACATGTCTTTTGAGTCAGTGATGCCATCCAACCATCTCATCCTCTGCCATCCCCTTCTACTCCTGCCTTCAATCTTTTCCTGCATCAGGGTCTTTTCCAATGAGTCAGTTCTTCACATCAGGTGGCCAAAGTACTGGAGCTTCAGTTTCAGTATCAGTCCTTCCAATGAATATTCAGGGCTGATTTCCTTTAGGATGGACTGGTTTGATTTCCTTGCAGTCCAAGGGACTCCCAAGAATCTTCTCCAACACAACAGTTCAAAAGCATTGATTCTTCAGTGTTCAGCTTTCTTTATGGTCCAGTTCTCACATCCATACATGACTCCTGGAAAAACCATAGCTTTGACCCTACAGACCTTTGTTGGCAAAGTAATGTCTCTGCTTTTTAATATGCTGTCTAGGTTTGTCATAGCTTTTCTTCAAAGGAGCAAGCATCTTTTAATAGATTCTCAATAGACTGCATCAAAGATGATAATCACAGAACTTCTCTGGTGGCCCACTGGCTAAGAATCTACCTGCCCATGCAGGGCATATGAGTTTGATCCCTAGTCCAGGAAGATACCACTTGGCCATGGAGCAACTAATCCTGTGTGCCACAACCACTGAACCCGAGCTTGAGAGCCCGTGCTCCACAACAAGAGAAGCCACTGCAATGAGAAGCCCGTGCACTGTAACTAGAGAATAGCCTCTGCTCAACGTAACTCGAGAAAGCCCACACACTACAATGAAGACCCAGCACAGCCAAAAATAAAAATAAACAATAAAATTGGTTTTAAAAAGATGATAACCACAAACCCTTGGCTAGTAATTGTTTCAGGAATAAATGTGTGCATGCTAAGTCACTTCAGTGGTGTCCAACTCTTCGCAACCCCACGGACTACAGCCCACCAGGCACCTCTTTCCATAGGATCCTCCAGGCAAGAATATTGGAGCCATTTCCTCCTCCAGGAGATCTTCCCGACCCAGGGATTGAACCTGAGTATGAAAATCTAATCCTGACCTAGGACTGGATTGCTATAAACTACTGGGAAAGCATGGTTATCTTCTTCTGCTCCTGATGGAGTAACTAACTGACGCTAGACATTTTCACCATAAACAAACAGAAAACTAGACAAACTTTGTGAAAGAACTGTTTTCTGACTTTATACAACAGGTAGTGAAGGATTCTGACCCCCTTATGTTTACTCCCAATTTCTGGCCAAAAGAAGTGACCAGCCTCCAAAGAAGGAAGGTATAAGCAAGTCAGAAAAAGGCTCATTTACAGAGCCAGGGAGACATAGAGCAGAATTTAGGAGGCTGAACAGCAGAAATTTCTATAGCAGAACACCAGAGAGAAGGGAACTAAGCAGAGAAAGAATGCTAGAAAGCTGCATCAGGGTCACAAGTATTCACTAAATTCTAAGATGCCACACAATTGGTCAAAGAGCAAATATAATGAAAAAGAATAGCAAGTTGGTAAAAGCTGAGTATCTTAGAACTCCTCTCATTAGTCATGCCATCCTACTCCCTTTATTCATAATCCCACAGCACAGGGGCCTCTGTCTCCTCTATGTCATCACTGTCTACTCTCATCTCTGATGCACAGAGGACCTATTCCATAAAAATGCAATTATGTAAGTGCTCTAAGATTGACTTGTGATTCTAAAGAAAAACTTGCTTTCCTTATAGGTGATCCATTTAAGAAAATAAGGGTCCATCATTGCAATCCAGAGATATAGCCTAAAATAGGTTTTCTAGAGCAGAAAAATTTATCAGAACCCAGCAGGCGGTTGGGGAGAGGGAGGAAACCAAGACAATAAGAGGACAGAGGGCAACAGACTGAAAAACAGGGTACTTCTTGGTACCCATTGGATGATTACTCTGTTTGTTTGGCCATAGCACGTGGTTTGTGGGATCTTAGTTTCCCAACTAGGGACTGAACTTGAACCCTTGGCAGTAGGGTAAACTGGAAACAGTAACAGACTTTATTTTCTTGGGCTCCAAAATCACTGCAGACAGTGACTGCAATCATGAAATTAAAAGACACTTGCTCCTTGGAAGAAAAGCTATGACAAACCTAGATGGCATATTAAAAAGCAGAGACGTCACATTGCCAACAAAGGTCTGGACTGTCAAAGCTATGGTTTTTCCAGTAGTGATGTATGGATGAGAGAATTGCACCATAAAGAAGGCTGAGCACTGAAGAATTGATGCTTTCGAACTGTGGTGCTGGAGAAGACTTTTGTGAGTACCTTGGAGCAAGGAGATCCAACCAGTCCATCCTAAAGGAAATCAGTCCTGAATATTCATTGAAAGGACTGATGCTGAAACTGAAGCTCCAATACTTTCACCACCTGATGTTGAAGACCCAACTCACTGGCAAAGACCCTGATGCTAGGAAAGATTGAGGGAAGGAGGAAAAGAGGTGACAGAGTAAGGTGGTTGGATGGCATCACTGACTCAAAGGAGATGAGTTGAGCAAATCCCTGGAAATGGTGAAGGACAGGGAAGCCTGGCATCCTTCAGTCCGTGGAGTCACAAACACGACTTAGCAACCAAACAACAACAACAACATTGGCAGTAAAAGCACAGAGCCCTAACCACTGGGCTGGAAGGGAATTCTCTGATTACTCTGTCTGGCCCGAAAGGAAATTCAAAAGCAATAGGAAAACATGTTAGGTCATTCTCTAAACTATGAACATGTTTGAAATAAGCCATTCATAAGGTCAGTTTCTTTCTTGTAATACCTGGACTCACCCATTTCCAAACGTTTTTAGATGGAGTCAATCAGTCGTGTCCGATTCTTTGCAACCCTGTAGACTGTAGCCCACCAGGCTCCTCCGTCCATGGGATTCTCCAGGCAAGAATACTGGAGTGGGTTGCCATTTCCTTCTCCAGGGGATCTTTCTGACCCAGGGATCGAACCCAGGTCTCCTGCATTGAAGACAGACGCTTTACCCTCTGAGCCACCAGGGAAGCCCACATAGACTAAAGCAAACACCCTGGTTCTCACTGAGAAAGAATTGCCTCTCAACGATCGTTTTGGTAACATGGGAAGCTTAGAAACTACAGAGTATCCACAACCAGAATTTAATTTCCAACATTTTATTTCAGATTAAACATCACAAAGAATGGGATTACCTTGCAGAATACTGAAGAAGTAGGCTGGGAAGTAAGAATCAAGCAATGGTAAAATTGAATCTGCTGATAAGCAAGGAAGTGGGAAGAAAAGTTTTCAGGTCACATCTGTTTCCTAAGGGTTGTGGTCATGGAAATTTCTTCCAAGTCAGTAGGTAAAACGAAAGTATTAAGTAACACTAAAAAGAACAAGAATTTTTTTTTTAAATCTCTGTTTGAAAGCACTAAGAGCTGCTGAGGCAACCAGGACTGAAAGGGCCAAGATCCTAAAGAAAAGTGAAGAGAGAAAGGTAAGCCAGTAAATTTCCCCTTGGGGAATTAATTTCCTAATTCTTGAAAGTTAAAGTCACTCAGTCATGTTAGGCTCTTTGTGACCCCATGGACTGTGGGATTCTCCAGGTCAGAATACTGGAGTGGGTAGCCTTTCCCTCCTCCAGGGGATCCTCCCAACCCAGGGATTGAACCCAGGTCTCCCACATTGCAGGTGGATTCTTTACCAGCTGAACCACCAGGAAAGCCCAAGAATGCTGGAGTAGGTAGCCTGTCCCTTCTTCAGTGGATCTTCCTGACCCAGGAATCGAACTCGAGTCTCCTGCATTGCAGGTGGGTTCTTTACCAACTATGCTGCTAGGGAAGCCCTAATAAAAGGCTAATTTGTGTCAGTTGCTCAGTCGAGTCAGATTCTTTGCGACCCCATGGACTGTAGCCCACCAGACTCCTCTGTCCATGGGATTCTCCAGGCAAGAATACTGGAGTGGGTTGCCATTTCCTTCTCCAAAAGGCTTTTAGCTGGCTAAAAGGCTAATTTGGGTGAAGTGTAGTTCCTAATGGGCTTCCCAGGTAGCGCTAGTGGTAAAGAACTCAGCAGCCAATGCAGGAGACCTAAGAGATAGAGATGTGGGTTCCACCTGTGGGTGGGGAAGATCTCCTGGAGGAGGGCATGGCAACCCAGTCCAGTATTCATGCCTGGAGAATCCCATGGACATAGGAACCTGGCAGGCTACAGTTCAGAGGGTCACAAAGAGTCAGACACAACTGAAGTGACTTAGCATGCACGCAGGCAGGTAGTTCCTAATAGGCAAAGCAGCAGGAGTTTCTGGTAATCATATAGGACTGTGCTGTCTCTAAGTTGTGTCCAACTCTTTTGCAACCCTACGGACTGTAGCCCGACAGGCTCCTCTGTCCAGGGGATTTTTTGGGCAAGAATACTGGAGTGGGTTGCCATTTCCTTCTCCAGGAGATCTTCCTGACCCAGGGATCAAACCCACATATCTTAAGTCTCCTGCATTGGCAGGTGGGTTCTTTACTAGTGCCAGGACAGAAAAGACCAAAAGTGGATTCCGGAATCACAAAGACAGCAACGATGGGGAGAGACAAGCTTGACACATAGTTGAATTTTCAAGGTATACAAAGAAGGAGGGTAAGAATCTAAGGAAAATGCCAATGAAAGCATCAGAGTTTACAATAGTCTGACAGTGTCAAGGAAATAAGAATATATGACCCAGCAAAAAGAAGAGGCCCTAATAAACATCTACAGGCTCTCAGTTAAGACCTCTGGATGGCTATGTCCACAAGATGGGACAAAGAGTTGTATATTTGTCTTAGTAAAAATTGAAACACAGATAATTCACAACTCAGTTGTTGATCTTTAAAATGATCTGACCCCTACGCTAGCTTTCTGACAGAGAGCAGATGTATCCTTTCTGAGGGAAGATAAAAGCTCTGGAACCAATGCAGTTTTTCCATATACAATATCCTTTGTTTAATGAAAGGTGGCAAGGTCTACCAAGAAATAAGAAAAGGAGAAAATTCAGATGATATAAACAGACCTTCAGGTTATCTGGATCACTGCTGTCCAACAGAAGTTTCTGCAGTGATGGACATGATTCATGTGTGCCATCCAATTACAGTAGTGACTGCACATATGTGGCTACTGAGTACTGATAGGAAGAACTGAATTTATTTTATTTTAAATCATTTACATTCCTATTTGAACTTAAATAGCCACATGGACCTAATAACACCTGCATAATTTCCATGCTGATAAAGGGAAATATAATTTTAAAAAATGTTGATTAATCCAACAAAGAAGGGAAGAAGGAACATGAAACAAATGAGACAAAAAAGAAAAGAGATAGTATAATGGTCAATATATATCCAATTATGTTAGTAATTATGTTAAATACAGAAAGAATACATACTGCAATAGAAAAACAAAGACTGTCAGGCTAAAAAAAGACACAATACTATATGCTGCTTACAACTGTCACACACTCAATTATGGAAATTTCTTTATATACTGCCTCTCCTTTCCTCTCTCTTCTCCTCTAGAACTCTCACCATATTAGGCATACGGTCACCAGATGGTCCTCTATGTCTTGACCTTTTTTCCTATTTTTCATTCCTTTACTTATCTTTGTAGCATTTTGGTTAATTTTCTCAAATCTTCCCTCCACTTCAGGAATTCTCATTTTTCCTGTGACCTCTCCTCCCTCCAGTTGAGTTCTTTTATTTCAATGATTTTATTTCTGATAGTTCTTTTCAACTATTTGAATTCATGTATCCTATTCTAATATCATAATATCTTACTCTTTCCTTTTGGTTTTTACTTCTTTTATCACTTTAATAATATTAAGCACAGTTACTCTATTGTATCTATCAGATTGTTGTACTTTTCCAAGTTCTTGAAGTTCTAATATTCCTCTTCATCATGTCTAATTATTCTCTCTCCTAAATCATTTTCTCCTATGACTTATACATTTAATCACTAACTCTTCATGGATACTTTTTATTGCCCTGGGCTGCTAGAAGCACTGCTACAAAGAGTTCTGCTTTGGCTAGACACCCAGAGATTCCATGGTATGAGAGATTACTGTTCATAGTAAAATCCCAGGAAGACTGTCAAATGAGACTTTACATTTGCATATGGCAAAAGCTTAGAGTGTTTATTTCTCAGAATAATTTTATTTAATTTTTGGTTTTAACATTTAGTTTTTCTAATTACCCTTTTATTGAAAGGCAGCAATCTGAAGGTCCTGCTTTTATGCAGGGACCTGAGTTAAAACTTTCTGCCTGCCTTACACAAGTCAAAGCCAGTCTTTTGTACCCAGGAGAGCTTTAAAACTACAGCTGCCAGCTTCTAGGGGCTATAAGTAGTCAACAGAGTATCTCTGATTCATTTGCACAACTATCCTTCATGTACATCTGATCCAGTAAAAACCAACCTTTGGATTAATGTGATGGTCAGTCAACTAGAAAGCTGAACACTAAGAACATCTCAAAATCATACTAATTGTTAACCTTACCAAATTTAATGTCTCACCTTGGCTGTACCCTCATTCAGAGTTTCAAGGTGATCTTTGGTCAGTTTGCTCTCCCAAACCACATGACGCCAATCTTATAGTGGGCCCTCCATATCTGAGGGTTCCATATCCTCACTTGGCTGAGTCTGAGGATGTGAAACCCACAGTAGGAAGGGCTGACTGAACCATACCATCTTATAGAAGGGACTTGTGCATCTGCAGGTTTTGGTATCCGTGAAGGTCTTGGGACCAATCTCCCAGATACTGAGGAAGTACTGTATTTTCTTCTAAAACTCCTACTTAAAGCATATAATCCGGTGTCCTGTTACTTCAAGAGTCAGACCCATCAAGCAGGATGTCTCTCAGCATTCTGCTTCCATGCAGACATTCACATAGGGCTCCACCTACTTTCCTTTAGCTCGGAAGCTTGGTGCCCCAACTGCAATTCAAGGTGCACTCCTCCACTCCGAGCTTCATCTCATTTCCTCTCTCCTCTGAGGCCTTCTCTCCAATATCTTTTCCTCTTAACCGGCTTCTTTCTCACACCTGATAAACATAGTCAATTGCCTCTGTCTTTCTAAAAGACTAAAATTAAAATATATAAAAAGAGTCTCTTTTCTCCCAGACTCCTTATTTAACTAATGTCTTGCCTCTTTCTTCTTCTCACTGAAAACACTTGAAAGATTATTTATTCTTCTTGGCTGTACTTTCCGATCATGTTTCTACCACGAGTAGTCTGGCTTCTGTCCAACTACTTTATTGATATTGTCCTTACTTAGGTTGTCAATAAACTTCTGGTTGACAAACCTAATGAACAGTTTTCAATCTATGTCCACTGACAAGTCCTCTCCACTGCAGACAGCACCATGGATCACCCCCGCTCCCTGTTTCCTCCTTCCCAAACTCTCTACTTGCTTGTGCCCCCATCACACTGTATTCTCTGTCCATCACTTCTGTAATGCATAATATCTCCCGAGATGTTCTCTTACACAACATACTTTCCTCACTTAATATCTTCATTTTATTGACAACTTAATAATGGTGACTCAGACAGTAAAGTAATCTGCAATGCGGGAGACCTGGGTTTGATCCCTGGGTTGCGAAGATCCCCTGAAGGAGGGCATGGCAACCCACTCCAGTATTCCTGCCTGGAGAATTCCCATGGACCGAGGAGCCTGGTGGGCTACAGTCCATGTGGTCACAAAGAGTGTGACACGACAGGGTGACTAAGCACAACAACCAATGAGTCCAATTCTCTAGCAAAGGTGTTTTCAAGTCCATAAGCATTAACTTGTAGACATTGTCTTGTGGTCATCCCACAGGCCTCATCCTCTATATTTGCAGTCCCAAACCTTTTTGGAACCAGAAATTGGTTTCATGGAAGACAATTTTTCCACAAACTGGGGTGGGGGAGATGGTTTCAGCATGATTCAGTGCCTTACATTTATTGTGCACTTTATTTATATTATTCTCATATCAGCTCTACCTCAGATCATCAGGTATTGGATCCCGAAGGTTGGGGACCCCTGCTGTATGTGTCCCAAATCAAATCCATCATCTCCATTGGTAGAAGTACTCCTGTGTTCTCTTCTTTAGTTGGAGACTACCTATCATTTACCTATGATAAAAAGCTGAGAGTCATTCTTGACTCCCCCCTTTTCCTTACTCTTCACATCTCCCTGCAGTAGTATAGCACAATGGCACCCCTATCCAGTGCTCTTGCCTGGAAAATCCCATGGATGGAGGAGCCTGGTGGGCTACAGTTCATGGGGTCGCTAAGACTCGGACACGACTGAGCAACTTCATTTTCACCTTTCACTTTCATGCACTGGAGAAGGAAATGGCAACCCACTCCAGTGTTCTTGCCTGGAGAATCCCAGGGATGGGGGAGCCTGGTGTGCTGCCGTCTATGGGGTCGCACAGAGTCGGACACGACTAAAGCGACTTAGCAGCAGCAGCATGGTGACCCAGAGATTAGCACTGGACAGGCCCCTGCTCCAGATTTATTATCTATAGTTGGATGTTATTAGATGGAATTTCATAAATTCAACCTAGTACTCAGTCTCTTTGAGCTTATTTTTCTCCCACTTGAAAAAGTGGAAAAGGTGTGCTACACATCATACAGAAGATTGCTGTGAAGATCAAAGAAGGTAATGTGTACAAAGTACTCAGTCTCCTGCTTCATACATAATAAATCCTCATCAAACTCATCAAGCCTTGACTGCCAACTTCCAAAATATAGCTTGACCTTATCTCCTCTACCTCATCAGTATTTATTTACCCACTCACTAGCAAATTTTTGTTGAACAGTCACATGCTCCAGATACTAAGTTGGGCCTTGGGAATTCATAATAAACAAAGTAAACATTGCCCCTGCTCTAGTGGTACTTTCAGAATGGATGGAAGAACAAACTGTTAATTAGCTATCACATGAAGTCATAAAAAGTCATGACCCTAGGGTTTGCTCTGGTTAGTGAGGGTATATTTGCTGGGTCTCATCCCCACCCACTAGGGTACTGGGTGAGGAAACAGGCAACATGAGAGAACTTTTGAAGAAACTCCTGCCAGAGTGACCTGTTGTTTAGTCCACCTCTTTGTGATCCTATGGTCTGTAGCCCTCCAGGTTCCTCTGTCCATGGGATTTCCCAGGCAAAGAATTTGTGGCGGGGTGGGGGGGGGGTTGCCATTTCCTTCCCCAGGGGTTCTTCCTGACCCAGGGATTGAACCCATGTTTCCTGCATTGGCAGGTGGATTCTTTACTGCTGAGCCACTAGAGAAACTGAAGTAATCTACCTAGACCACAAATCTGACTACATCACCCATTGTGTAAATCATGCTATGGTCTTTCACTGCCTTCAGAGTAAAATTAGACCCCATAAAGTGACAGATAACCTACTTTATCTCCTAAAATGAGAGACAGAAAGTGCTAAGATATGTTTCACTAATACTGGACTATTTCTATTTCTGTATATATGCCATTCTTTTTTATGTTTTTATACCTTTATTCCCAAAGCCCCTGAGCCATCCTTCACCATCTCTCTGCACTGGTAACTCTTTATACAAGCTGGGATTCTTATGGATGCAAAGGAAAGTAAGCCAACTCAAACTAGCTTGCGAAAAAAGAGAACTGTATCATAAGGAGACTGGGATGTCTCATGAAACAGAAGGACAGGGAAGTGACTGCATAGCTACTGTAAGTAACAACAGAACCAGAGGCATGAACGCTGAGAACATGCATTCTCTTCACAGCTTCTCTCTGCTTCTCCCTGGGCATCGTCAGCATAACTCAGATGGTCATTGTTTTTCCTCTACCAAAAGGCAGAAAACAAAGCAGCTGACCGTTTTCAAGCTTCACTCAGACCTATGTTGAAAACTCCTAGGGAGGGACACTGATTAGCCCAGCACATTTCAACTGTGGCCTCATGGACAAAAACTTGTGGCCTTGGGACACAGCGTAACAGTGAGTTGAAAGGCTGTTCTTGCCATAAGCACGTGGATGTGGGAGGAAAGCACCTAGAAAAAACTGAGGAAAAAGAACAGCGCAGACTAAAGAATACATTGAATAAAGAACATTCCTACTCATCCACTTTGACAGCTTAGGTGGTCCTCCTCCAGGAAGCACTCCAGATCCCCCTTATTGGGTTGAATGTCTGTATTCTATGCACACTTATTGCCCTACATGTATGTCTAACTGTCTAATATTGCCATTAAAATGTTCAGTATTTGAGTGTCAGTCTCTCATGAACTCCTTAAAGACAAGTGTGTATCATATTCGGTTTGATTCTTCAAACTCTGAGGATACAAAAAAAAGCAATAATGAATGTGTAAATTTATGAAATGTTTCTGGGAAAATGAGTAGTTGATTACTTGAACTGACATATGAATTCTATTTCTAAAACTCTAGCAATAAAAAGTCATAATTTCAAACTTTCTTTGAAAACAGTACACATGTATCCTCTTACATAGCAAACTCCAGTGACATAATTCCAAACCTCATTAACTGTTATTTTTCTGAAGTAATTATTAGAAGTCAGAGAATCTATATAATTCATTTGGTTATATACATTTAAAGTCACTTAATTAACCCAGTATTCTGAAGGAAAGCAGACACATACACCAAAATAAAATCCTCTCACTGTGCTTAAGAACTTTCAAACCCAGCTCACATGATAGCCAATAAGTTAAATAAAAACTCCAGTTTGCCAACAAAGGCATTCTCTGCTCTTCCTAAAAGTACAGAAAAGAGTAGTATTTTGCTCACCACTGTGAAGGAATTTATCAATGTGCAAAAAAGAACAAAAGGTAAAACAGTGAGAAGAAACAATGAAAATTGTCAAAACAATGTTCTTCTCTCCCTCTGCTGGCTTCCAGGTAGTACTGCCCTGCAAAGATCTGCCCAAAAGCCAGAGGAGGGCTCTCTCATGGAATCCACAAAAACATTCAGAATTGTTCCTATTGTTCATCTAAATAAGCCCCCCTCAAGCCAAAGCATCCCCTCATGCCATCAGTTTCCTCTCTCCCTATCATTAATAATGGCTAATTATCTGAAAAAGAATAGATATGTATCTGTATATAACTGAATTACTTTGCTGTACACCTGAAACTAATATTGTAAATCAACTGCACTTCAGTGAAAAAATTAAATTTAAAACAAAAACAAAAATAATGGCTAATATAGAAGAGAGAATAAGTAGATGCTAACAGCTTGACTCCTAATTTTTCAAGAGAGTAGTTCAAAAGAAGAGAGGTATATGTAATATTATATTTTCTTGTTTTCTTAGAATATGATCCTCACTAATAGATCAAGATGCAACCTGACAGAATGGGGAAAACACTGCATTTTGAGTTATAAGACCTAAGTATGCTTCTTGCCTTTCCCTATTTCTGCTGGCTGTATAACCTTTACTAATTGTCACTTTTACATTGGTGTTTTAACATCACCATTTCTGGAACTCAGTTTCATCAACTTCTAAATGAAGAAGCTATGCTATAGAACAGTTGGATCTTTTTTTGTTTGTTTGTTCTGAGTTCTGTTGGATTTTTCTTGTTCTAATATTTTATGATTTTAAGTGCTGTTGAATTACAAAATTTTAACGAATTCTGCTTTTTCTTTACACCATTAGAGTCATTCTCAGATATAAGCAAAATGGTTGAAATCTTTCCTGTCACCATCAGCTTCTTTTCTTGATGTAGTGCCAAACACACTGTGGATACCCAAATGAATCTTAATTGATATATTAATGATTATGATGGCAATGAAAAGCCCCAGGGTTTTAATTTGAGGCAAATGCTCTCCTGGTTATATGGCTAGAATTTTGAGTAGCAGCTGTGAACAGATCTGTATTTCCTTCCCCACGCCACCCCCACAACAGTCTGAAATCTTTGCTTGAAATGAGAAAAATCAGAAGCAGCTAAAAATGCACTTTCAATCTGTTCTACTGTCCAGTTATTAGTTGAATTCCCTAAGTCACATTTCTTTATGTCAGTTAACTCTTAAATATTGTTTCAACGAAGAAGAGTACAAAGTGGTGAGACGGAAGTCAGGAGACATAATATCAAATAACACCTCTATTTCTCAGTTTAACATGCATCTTTTAAGACTAAACCATAACATGTCATGAATGACAGAACACGTGTGGAATGATCACTCCTGTGCTTCCATATACAACATAATTGGCAGTTCAGAAATAGTAGCAAACATAATTATCTAGTTCAGTCGATTATTTGTGTCCAACTCTTTGCAGTCCCATGGACTGCAGCACGCCAGGTCTCCCTGTCCATCACTAACTCCCAGTTTATTCAAACTCATGTCCATTGAGTCAGTGATACCATCCAACCATCTCATTGTCTGTTGTTCCCTTCTCCTTCTGCTTTCAATGTTCCCAGCATCAGGGTCTTCAAATGAGTCAGCTCTTTGCATCAGGTGGCCAAAGTATTGGAGTTTCAGCTTCACAATTGGTCCTTCCAATGAATACTCAGGACTAATTTCCTTTAGGATGCACTGGTTGGATCTCCTTGCAGTCCAAGGGACTCTCAAGAGTCTTCCCCAACATCACAGTTCAAAAGCATCAGTTCTTTGGTGCTCAGCTTCCTTTATGGTCAAACTCTCATATCCATATGTGACTATAGGAAAACCATAGCTTTGACTAGACAGACATTTGTCAGCAAAGTAATGACTTTGCTTTTTAATATGCTCTCTAGGTTGGTCATAGCTTTTCTTCCAAAGAGCAAGCATCTTTTACTTTCATGGCTGCAGTCACCATCTGCAGTGATTTTGGAGCCCCCCAAAATAAAGTCTCTCTCTGTTTCCATTGTTTTTCCATTTATTTGCCATGAAGTAATGGGACTGAATGCCATGAACTTTGTTTTTTGAATGCTGTATTAAGCCAGCTTTTTCACTCTCTTCTTCACTTTCATCAAGAGGCTCTTCAGTTCCTCTTCACTTTCTGCCATAAGGGTGGTGTCATCTGCATATCTGAGGTTATTGATGTTTCTCCCGGCAATCTTGATTCTGGCTTGTGCTTCATCCAGCCCAGGTTTTGCATGATGAACCAGCAAACGCTCATGGGAGCAATCGAGTAGGATTTATTAAATAGAAGGAAAGTACAAAGCTTTCAAAGGACATGAGTTTGGGTGAACTCTGGGAGTTGGTGATGGACAGGGAGGCCTGGCGTGCTGCAATTCATGGGGTCACAAAGAGTCAGACACGACTGAGCGACTGAACTGAACTAAACAAAGTTCTCAACATAGACACTGAGAGGGGTAAAAGAGTCCTCAAAAAGGCAGGGATTGCAGCAGTTCTATATCGTTACCAGTATTCACCTGTACATTTTTCGTTGGCTCCTGTACTTTGAAAAAAGTCACTTTTAACCAATCAGTTTAAAGGTCAAGATGCTTAACTAAATATCTTTATGGCTTCAGTTCAGACCCCATGAATTGCAGCACGCCAGGCCTCCCTGTCCATCACCAACTCTGGAAGTTCACTCAAACTCACATCCATTGAGTTGGTGATGCCATCCAGCCATCTCATCCTCTGTTGTCCCCTTCTCCTCCTGCCCCCAGTCCCTCCCAGCATCAGGGTCTTTTCCAATGAGTCAACTCTCCGCATGAGGTGGCCAAAGTACTGGAGTTTCTGCTTCAGCATTAGTCCTTCCAATGAACACCCAGGACTGATCTCTTTTAAGTTAGACTGGTTGGATCTCCTTGCAGTCCAACGGACTCTCAAGAGTCTTCTCCAACACCACAGTTCAAAACCATCAATTCCTCAGCACTCAGCTTTCTTCACAGTCCAACTCTCACATCCATACATGACCACTGGAAAAACCATAGCCTTGACTAGATGGACCTTTGTTGGCAAAGTAATATCTCTGCTTTTCAATATGCTATCTAGGTTGGTCATAACTTTTCTTCCAAGGAGTAAGCGTCTTTTAATTTCATGGCTGCAATCACTATCTGCAGTGATTTGGGAGTCCCCCAAAATAAAGTCTGACACTGTTTCCACTGTTTCCCCATCTATTTCCATTGAAGTGATGGGACCAGATGGCATGATCTTCGTTTTCTGAACATTAAGCTTTGAGCCAACTTTTTCACTCTCCTCTTTCACTTTCATCAAGAGGCTTTTTAGTTCTTCTTCACTTTCTGCCATAAGGGTGGTGTCATCTGCATATCTGAGGTTATTAATATTTCTCCCGGCAATCTTGATTCCAACTTACGCTTCTTCCAACCCAGAGTTTCTCATGATGTACTCTGCATATAAGTTAAAGAAGCAAGGTGACAATATACAGCCTTGACATACTCCTTTTCCTATTTGGAATCAGTCTGTTGTTCCATGTTCAGTTCTTTTTTTTTTTAATTTATTTATTTTTTTTTATTTTATTTTTTTTATTTATTTCTTTTTTTTTTAAATTTTAAAATCTTTAATTCTTACATGCGTTCCCAAACATGAACCCCCCTCCCACCTCCCTCCCCATAACATCTCTCTGGGTCATCCCCATGCACCAGCTCCAAGCATGCTGATAACTGTTGCTTCCTGACCTGCATATAGGTTTCTCAAGAGGCAGGTCAGGTGGTCTGGTATTCCCATCTCTTGAAGAATTTTCCACAGTTCGTTGTGATTCACACAGTCAAAGGCTTTGGTATAGTCAATAAAACAGAAATAGATGTTTTTCTGGAATTCTCTTGCTTTTTCCATGATCCAGCAGATGTTGGCAATTTGATCTCTGGTTCCTCTGCCTTTTCTAAAACCAGCGTGAACATCTGGAATTTCACAGTTCACATACTGCTGAAGCCTGCCTTGGAGAATTTTCAGCATTACTTTACTGAGATGAGTGAGATGAGTGCAATCGTGCGGTAGTTTGAGCATTCTTTGGCATTTGCCTTTCTTTGGGATTGGAATGAAAACTGACCTTTTCCAGTCCTGTGGTCACTGCTGAGTTTTCCATATTTCCTGGCATGTTGAATGCAGCACTTTCACAGCATCATCTTTCAGGATTTGAAATAGCTCAACTGGAATTTCATTATCTCCACTAGCTTTGTTCATAGTGATGCTTTCTAAGGTCCACTTGACTTCACATTCCAGGATGTCTGGCTCTAGGTGAGTGATCACACCATCATGATTATCTGGGTCATTAAGCTCTTTTTTGTACAGTTCTTCTGTGTATTCTTGCCACCTCTTCTTAATATGTTCTGCTTCTGTTAGGTCCGTACCATTTCTGTCCTTATTGAGCCCATCTTTGCATGAAATGTTCCCTTGGGATCTCTAATTTTCTTGAAGAGGTCTCTAGTCTTTCCCGTTCTGTTGTTTTCCTCTATTTCTTTGCATTGATTGCTGAGGAAGGCTTTCTTATCTCTCCTTGCTATTCTTTGGAACTCTGCATTCAGATGCTTATATCTTTCCTTTTCTCCTTTGCTTTTCACTTCTCTTTTTTTTCACAGCTGTTTGTAAGGCCTCCTCAAACAGTCATTTTGCTTTTTTGCATTTCTTTTCCATGGGGATGGTCTTGATCCCTGTCTCCTGTACAATGTTACAAACCTCAGTCCATAGTTCATCAGGCACTCTATCTATCAGATCTAGGCCCTTAAATCTATTTCTCACTTCCACTGTATAATCATAAGGGATTTGATTTAGGTCGTACCTGAATGGTCTAGTGGTTTCCCCACTTTCTTCAATTTAAGTGTGAATTTGGTAATAAGGAGTTCATGAACTGAGCCACAGTGAGCTCCAGGTCTTGTTTTTGCTGACTGTATAGCGCTTCTCCATCTTTGGCTGCAAAGGATATAATCAATCTGATTTCGGTGTTGACCATCTGGTGATGTCCATGTGTAGTGCCTTCTCTTGTATTGTTGGAAGAGGGTGTTTGCTATGACCAGTGCGTTTTCTTAGCAAAACCTTATTAGACTTTGCCCTGCTTCATTCCGTACTCCAAGGCCAAATTTGCCTGTTACTCCAGGTGTTTCTGGGCTTCCCTCATAGCTCAGTTGGTAATCATCTGCCTGCAATGCAGAAGACCCAGGTTCAATTCCTGGGTCAGGAAGATGCCCTGGAGAAGGAAATGGCAGCCCACTCCAGTATTCTTGCCTGGAGAATCCCATGGACAAAGGAGCTTGGCAGGCTACAGTCCACAGGATCGCAAGAGTCAGACACAACTTAGTGACTAAACCACCACCACCAGGTATTTCTTGACTTCCTACTTTTGCATTCCAGTCCCCTATAATGAAAAGGACATCTTTTGGGGGGTGTTAGTTCTAAACGGTCTTGTAGGTCTTCATAGAACTGTTCAACTTCAGCTTCTTCAGCGTTACTGGTTGGGACATAAGCTTGGATTACCGTGATATTGAGTGGTTTGCCTTGGAAATGAACAGAGATCATTCTGTCGTTTTTGAGACTGCATCCAAGTACTGCATTTCAGACTCTTTTGTTTACCACGGTGGGTACTCCATTTCTTCTAAGGGATTCCTGCCCACAGTAGTAGATACAATAGTCATCTGAGTTAAATTCACCCATTCCAGTCGATTTTAGTTCGCTGATTCCTAGAATGTCGACGTTCACTCTTGCCATCTCCTGTTTGACCACTTCCAATTTGCGTTGATTCATGGACCTGACATTCCAGGTTCCTATGCAATATTGCTCTTTACATCATTGGACCTTGCTTCTATCACCAGTCACATCCACAGCTGAGTATTGTTTTTGCTTTGGCTCCATCCCTTCATTCTTTCTGGAGTTATTTCTCCACTGATCTCCAGTAGCATATTGGGCACCTACAGACCCAGGGAGTTCCCCTTTCAGTATCCTATCATTTTGCCTTTTCATACTGTTCATGGGGTTCTCAAGGCAAGAATACTGAAGTGGTTTGCCATCCCCTTCTCCAGTGGACCACATTCTGTCAGACCTCTCCACCATGACCTACCCGTCTTGGGTGGCCCCACATGGCATGGCTTAGTTTCATTGAGTTAGATAAGGCTGTGATCCATGTGATTAGATTGACTAGTTTTCTGTGATTATGGTTTCAGTGTGTCTGCCCTGATGCCCTCTCCCAACCCCTACTGTCTTACTTGGGTTTTTCTTACCTTGGACGTGAGGTATCTCTTTACGGCTGCTCCAGCAAAGTGCAGCTGCTGCTCCTTACCTTGGACGAGGGCTATCTCCTCATGGCCGCCCCTCCTAACCAGCAAGAATACTGGATTGGGTTGCCATTCCCTACTCCAGGAGATCTTCCCGACCCAGGGATTGAACCTGGGTCTCCCACATTTTAGGCAGACACTTTACCATCTGAGCCACCAGGGAAGTTTTATATATATATATATATATATATAATTTCCCACAACCATATAATGCAGATGATATTATCCCTATGTTACAGATGAGAAGTTGAAGCTTAAGTTACTATACTGACTTCCATAGGTTATCCCACTAATAAGTGGCTGATCTAGGATTTAAACCAGGCATCTAATTCTAGAGTCATCTGAGAGTTGTCCTTGAGCCCCAAGTGGTACCCTGAAACAACTTAGTGTCCCCCATCCCCACACCAGTGCTTGTGCTCAGTCGTGTCTGACTCTTTTCAACCCCATCGACTATAGCCCGCCATGTTCTTCTGTCCATGGGATTTTCCAGGCAAGAATACTGGAATGGATTGCCATTTCCTCCTTCAGGGGATCTCCTGATCCAGGGATTAAACCCACGTCTTCTGCATTTCAAGTAGATTCTTTACCCACTGAGCCATCAGGGAAGCCCCAACTTAGTATTAAAAAAAAAAAAAAAGTACTTATGCAGCTTCCAGAATAACTAAAATGAAAAACCACAATAACAACTGATAATCCCAAGTGCTAGAACATGTTTAGGAGTGTAATATGGAGTTGGAAGGAGTATAAATTGATGTAACCACTTCGGAAACTGAGAGAGTCATTTCCTAGGCAGGTTGATAAGAAGTCTAGGGGTCCCCAAGGAGAGAGGGGTCTGGAATTCTCAAGGAAGAAGAAAGGACAAACTTTTTTTTCCTCTACATTCCTTAGGAGCATTTAACAATAATGTATCCTGCCTGAGAACAGCCTCTGGATTAAACCTTCTGGCTAATCCTGTTATCTTAAAATGTAAATTATGGGAGTAGGTCTGGTCTTTACAAGGATTATATAACAATAATGTATCCTGCCTGAGGACAGTCTCTGTATTAAACCTTTTGGCTAATCCTGTTATCTTAAAATGTAAATTATAGGAGTAGGTCTGTTGAGGTCTTTACAACCTCCAGACATTCTTTGGATTCACTGGAGAGCATATAACTCCATTGCTAACACTAGCAAGGGGGTACTCTCTGCCTCCTTCTGATGCCTATGTCAGACGCTTTCTCTACCTCCTTTATACTTTAATAAAACTTTATTACACAAAAGTTCTGAGCGATCAAGCCTTGTCTCTGGCCCCGGATTGAATTCCTCTCCTCCGGAGGCCAAGAATCCCAGCGTCTTTGCGTGGTTCAGCAAAAAACTTTCAAAACTCTTGGGCAGTATCCACTCAGACTGAACATACACACTGCCTATGATCCAACAATTCCACTTTTCACTATATGTCCACTACACATGTTCACACAAAGTGCAGAATATAGGCATACCAAAAGACAGAAAGTGCACAGCAGCATCATTTGTAAAAGCCACAGGTAAGATCAATCCAATGTACATCTAACATGAAATGGATAAAATAAAAGTTTCTCACCTTCATGTAACAGAAATATGATTCAACAATGACAAAGAACTACTGCTACACACAATAGGGATGGATATAATGTTGTATCATGGGAGACAGACACAAAAGCATACATTCAATACAATTCCAAAAACAGGCAAAAGTAGTCTGTGGTAAAAGAAGTTTTGGAATGCTTATTTCCTTTGGCAACATATGACAACAACTAGGGGTGGGGGCATAAAAAAATTTTCTGGGATAGTGGAATTTCTTGACCTGGGTAGTGGCTATTCAGATATAAAAATTCATCAAGCTATGACTTGTGTATTCCTGTCTGACATGTCAAAATTCAATACGAAAGCTTACAAAAGGAGAAGAGGAGGAGGAGGAAAATAATTACTAAGAATCCATCCTTGTTCATATTCCATAATCTCTTTCGGGGTGCTAGGTCATCTCATCCCAAACTTGGGACCCATTTCATATTAATGCTTCATGTTTTCCCTAATGTGTGGTTCTTTTTGCATACTACCTTCCTCCTCACATATACATACATATCTGTTACAAAACCCAACCAAATCTGCTTGCTTAACTTCTATCCTCTCTATGCTTTCTTAATTCCCTTAGTTCAGGGTTTCTCAATCTTGGCAACACTGCAATTTTGAGCCAGGTAGTTCTTTGCTGTGATGGGTTTTCTTGTGCACTGTAGGGTGTTTAACAGTTTCCTCACTCCATTAGATTATCAATAGCACCCTCTAGTTGGAATAACCAAAAATGTCTCCAGACATTACCAAATGTCTTGGCAAAGGAATCACCTCTCACTCCACAGAGCCGTTGCATTAGTTAATCAATGTCCTTACTATTAATCACCTCTATTAGGGCAAGAGATCCCACCTGAACCTCCCGCCCCAGATGGTGAAGTGAAGAAGTGAACATATTAGTTATTCAGTTGTGCCTGATTCTTTGTGACCCCATGGACTGTAGCCCTCCCCTGTCCATGGAATTCTTTAGGCAAGAATACTGGAGTGGATAGCAATTCCCTTCTCTACGGAATCTTCCCAACCCAGGGACTGAACCCAGGTCTCCACTGCAGGCAGATTCTTTACTGTCTGAGTCACCAAGGAAGCCCCACCCAGGACAATATCTCTTCCCTATTCTTCACAGTCCTTACAGTTTTAGTTTTCTCCAGGATAAAATCTAGTTATCTCTAATGTGGCTTAAAAATGGTATTCTTTCCTCTACTTACCTCGCCAGCTTCCTACCCCCAACTATACTGAATTCCTTGCAGTTGTCTGAAGGATGGATGAAAGTTAGAAAAAGTGTTAGTCAGAAGTGTTAAGTACACTAGCAGTTTAAAAGATAAAAGCAAAACTCCTAGAATGTTTTATATATAGAATATGAGTAAGCATGTACTTTGTGAAACATAGACAGAATTGTGTTAAATAGACATAGTAAGTTAGTAAACTATAAGGCATACCAAAGTTAAAATAAATAAAAAATATGGAACAGAGCATCATTTACAGTCAAATAGGAATGGAAAAACAAAGATATGAGTAATTATGCCATCTCTAGGATGACAGCTATGTCACCCCTAAATCAATCATCCACAGGCAACACCTAGTATCGTCTCATACATGCGCTATCCAAGAAATGCAAACAAAACACATGTCTGCTCCTCAGACTAATTAGTAAGCTCTGGTTATGACCAAGCATCTTCCCCGGTGGCTCAGATGGTAAAGCGTCTGCCTGCAATGCGAGAGAGCCGGGTTCGATCCCTGTGTTGGGAAGATCTCCTGGAGAAGGAAATGGCAACCCACTCCAGTATTCTTGCCTGGAGAATCCCACAGATGGAGGAGCCTGGTAGGCTATAGTCCATGGGGTCGCAAAGAGTCGGAAACGACTGAGCAACTTCACTTTCACTTTCATCCAACAGAGCACACACGGTGGAAGTGGGTTAACCACAGTTACCTGGATGTGATCCGCTATGAACTTGAAGCCTAAAGAATGCAAAGCACATGGCAAACCATATGCACAGATAATCTAGTAGTTTAGTTTGTTCCCACTAGTTCTTTTCAGAATTGATAGCAATTAGCAAAATGAACCAACTTAGGTTCTATTTCCATTAATGAAAGTGTCATTATAGCGGCAGTTTTTTACCATGGTGCACACTGCTATGAATTTTACATTCATGATCTTATGTCATTTTTAGTCACAGTATCCACTGCTACTGGGCTTCCCTGGTCGCTCAGTAGTAAAGATCTGCCTGCCAATGCAGCAGACGTGGGCTTGATCCCTGGGTCAAGAAGACCCCTGCAGAAGGAAATAACAACCTACGGAAGTATTTTTGCCTGGGAAATCCCATGGACAGAGAGAGGAACCTGGCAAGCTACAGTCCATAGGGTCGCAAAGAGTCAGACATGACTAAGCAACTGAACAACCAACAGAGCAGGTGTGTGCCATTACCCCAAAGATAAAAGCAAAACTCCTAGAATGTTTTATATATAGAATATGAGTAAGCATGTACTTTGTGAAACATAGACAGAATTGTGTTAAATATACATAGTAAGTTAGTAAACTATAAGGCATAGTAGTACCTTACAGCGGGCCTCCTTGCTGTAACCTTAACCCCAGTCTTCATAAGCATATCATCAGTGGCAAAGGCTGATGTGGCAAACACATGAACACTGTATAACTCATAATTCAGCTGACGCTGCCCTTCCACTTGCCTGCACCATAGTCTAAGTGTGTCAGTTTACCCCAAATCTTTCCCCTTGTTTTTTACTGGATATTTAACTCAGGCTTTAAACTCCTTCCAGAATACTCCTGCTTTAGCACCTCTCATTTTATCCTGTTGATATCCTTTCGTTTCTACAGTTGTGGTGTTAGCTATTTATCCTTCTGCCTCATTAGTCTATGAACTCTTTGAGAACAGGAATAAAATTTCATCCCTGTTCTCTCATTATAACTTAGCAAAGTGCTAAGTTACTTAGCAAAGTAACTACTAAAAGAACTACTTACCTACAGACACAGTTGAGGAGGTTACCCATTGTTCTTGCCTTTCTCCCATTCTTAGTTTCCAAAATTGGTGTAAATCAGGGAGTGGCAAAATCCTGCTTAGCTTCAAAGCAGTAAGGAGGTGTTCAGTTCAGTTCAGTTCAGTTGCTCAGTCGTGTCTGACTCTTTGCAACCCCATGAATTGTAGCACGCCAGGCCTCCCTGTCCATCACTAACTCCTGGACCTTACTCAAACTCATGTCCACCGAGTCGGTGATGCCATCTAACCATCTCATCCTCTGTCGTCCCCTTCTCCTCCTGCCCCCAATCCCTCCAGGCATCAGGGTCTTTTCCAGTGAGTCAACTCTTCACATGAGGTGGCCAAAGTACTGGAGTTTCAGATTCAGCATCAGTGCCTCCAATGAACACCCAGGCTTCAGCAATACGTGAACATGAACTTCCAGATGTTCAAGCTGGTTTTAGAAAAGGCAGAGGAACCAGAGATCAAATTGCCAACATCCGCTGGATCATCGAAAAAGCAAGAGAGTTCCAGAAAAACATCTATTTCTGCTTTATTGACTATGCCAAAGCCTTTGACTGTGTGGACCACAATAAACTGTGGAAAATTCTGAAAGAGATGGTAATACCAGACCACCTGACCTGCCTTTGAGAAATCTGTATGCAGGTCAGAAAGCAACAGTTAGAACTGGACATGCAACAACACACTGGTTCCAAATAGGAAAAGGAGTACGTCAAGGCTGTATATTGTCACCCTGCTTCTTTAACTTCTATGCAGAGTACATCATGAGAAGTGCTGGGCTGGAAGAAGCACAAGCTGGAATCAAGATTGCCGGGAGAACTATCAATAACCTCAGATATGCAGATGACACCACCCTTATGGCAGAAAGTGAAGAGGAACTAAAAAGCCTCTTGATGAAAGTGAAAGAGGAGAGTGAAAAAGTTGGCTTAAAGCTCAACATTCAGAAAACTAAGGAGGTGTTAGGAAGAACAATAAATTCACTGCAGAAAACAACCGACAGTAGGTATTCCCTGGCGGCTGAGTAGTAAAAAAAAATAAAATGAAGAAAAAAAAATCTGCCTGTAATACAGGAAATGTGGCAAGAGCTTAGAGTTTCATCCCTGGATCCAGAAAATCTCCTGGAAAAGGAAATGGCAACCCACTCCAGTATTCTTGCTGAGATAATCCCATGGACAGAGGAGCCTGGTGGCCTAGAGTCCATGGGGTCACCAAAGAGTGGGACAAGACTTAGCAACTAGAACAACAATCAAGAACATTTTGGCTTTTGTGGCTCTTATTTCCCTGACCCAGTTTTTCACTTGGCTGTGTTAGGGTTCACAAGGGGCTCATAGCATATAGTTAAAATATGGCCCATTGTGGTGACCTGACAAACAAGGAATAAAGTCATATTGGCCACATTGCCCTGGTGGGCATTCTGTTTTTCCTGTATGGCAATATCCTGTTTTTCCCTGCTGGTACCAGTTTCTCAAGACTACCTGATGACCCCGACAGTGAGACCCCTTCGACTACATGACCACAAGACCCCAGCTGTGGGCTAAACTGAGGCCCCCTCCCTCTGGGGCACAATTTCCCATCAATAGCGTATAAGAAGCATTGGCTTTAAAAAGAGGGCACTGGTTTTTCTCTAAGGCCAGTCTCTTTCTTCTTTCTTCCTATAATAAATCTTTCTCTGTGACTGCCTTGCCCTCTCTTTCTCCGCGCTTGCCTTATAGGCTGGTTAGTGGAGCAGAGCAGGGTGGGATGGGGGTCCTCCTACCCCTACCTGAAAATATTTGAAGGCTTAGCCCCTTCAGCTAAGAGATGGAGTGCTCTCAAAAATTACAGGTGAATAAATCTGCTTTAAAAATTCACTTCAGTTCAATCGCTCAGCTCTCTGCGACCACATGGACTGCAGCACACCAGGCTTCCCTGTCCATCACCAACACTCGGAGCTTACTCAAACTCATGTCTATCGAGTTGGTGATGCCATCCAACCATCTCATCTTCTGTCCTCTCCTTCTCCTCCTGCCTTCAATCTTTTCCAGCATCATTGTCTTTTCCAATGAGTCAGTTCTTCCCATCAGGTGGCCAAAGTATTGGAGTTCCAGCTTCAGCATCAGTCCTCAGTGATCAATGCCAAGAAATAGAGGAAAACAATAGAATGGGAAAGACTAGAGATCTCTTCAAGAAAATTAGAGATACCAAGGGAACATTTCATGCAAAGATGGGCTCAATAAAGGACAGAAATGGTATGAACCTAACAGAAGCAGAAGATATTAAGAGGTGGCAAGAAAACACAGAACTATCCAAAAAAGATCATCATGACCCAGATAACAACAATGGTGTGATCACTCACCTAGAGCCAGACATCCTGGAATTCAAAGTCAAGTGGGCCTTAGGAAGTTATTAGAGGTGATGGAATCCCAGTTGAGCTTTTTCAGATCCTAAAAGATGATGCTGTGAAAGTGCTGCACTCAATATGCCAGCAAATTTGGAAAACTCAGCAGTGGCCACAGGACTGGAAAAGGTCCGTTTTCATTCCAATCCCAAAGAAAGTGAAGTCGCTCAGTCATGTCCGACTCTTTGCGACTCACGGACTGTAGCCCACCAAGCTCCTCCATCCATGGGATTCTCCAGGCAAGAATACTGGAGTGGGTTGCCTTTTCCTTCTCCAGGGGATCTTCCCGACCCAGGGATTGAACCCAGGTCTCCCAAATTGCAGGCAGACGCTTTAACCTCTGCACCACCAGGGAACCCTTAAATCCCAAAGAAAGGGAATGCCAAAGAAATGTTCAAACTACCTCCCAATTGCACTCATCTCACACGCTAGCAAAGTAATGTTCAAAATTCTCCAAGCCAGGCTTTAAAAATTAATGAGCTCCTAATTGGTACAGACAATAAGGATACAAGAAAGACAACGCTTTTTGTTCTCCTCAGAAAAGTTGCAAGTGTCTTCCTGGTTCCTACATTTTGTGCGCGCATGCTTCATCTCTTCAGTCGTGTCCAACAGCCCTCCAGGCTCCTCTGTCCATGGGATTCTCCAGGCAAGAACACTCGAGCGGGTTGCCATGCCTTTTCCAGGCGATCTTCCTAACTCAGGTATCGAACCCTCATCTTTTATGTCTCCTGCATTAGTAGGCGGGGGTCTTTACCATTAGCGCCACCTGGGAGGCCTCCTATTTCACTCGAAGTAATAAACAGCTATTCTCGTAGTTCATAATGGGATTCCCAGGTGGGGCTAGTGGTAAAGAGACAGAAGGGATAAGGGTTCGATCCTTCGTTCAGGAAGACCCCTGGAGGAGAAATGGGAACCCACTCCAGTATTTTTGCCTGGAGAGTCCCATGGACAGAGGCGCCAGCAGGCTACAGTTCACGGGGGTCACAAAGAGTCGGACACGACTGAGCCAGTGACCATACAGATTCTTATAGTTTATAACAAAGGGGATGCATTTTGGAATATATTTCGCTTGAATGAAGTAAATCATAAAATGGGAGACCTCAGACAGAGCGCCTTCTTAAGGTGTTTTGAATTAATTCACGTCTCCTTCAGGGATTAGGAGGCTTGAGGTGCAAAGATTCTGCATCACGCACAGACGTAGAAACTCGCGAACACAACCCAAGTTAGCGGAACTTGCATCTTGGTAAAGGTGACCCGAGGCACCGCCCAATTCCCTAATGCCAAAGGAAAAAAAAAGTTCCGTCAGCTTCTGAAGCAACTATTGCCTCACCTTGAATCATTCGCCAATTCATACTGCCCCGCCCTTTCCGCCCCGGAGGCCGCCAAGCTCGGTTCCCCTCTAGGATTCTATCGGGCGTCTCTTTATGGTAGCGCTGAGCCTCTCTAGCCTCGCTCGCCGTTCTCTCGGTGGTAAACTACAGGAAGTGTTGAAAAGCGCGTACCCAGGCTACTCTCGGAGGCGGCGGGTGTGGTGCGCACTGGGTTCGTGGAGCGCTCGAGTTAAAGGTAAACAGGGGCTAGAGGGGAGGGTCTGGGGCATGGAGACTCGTTTCTGGGTGGGAGGGGGGCCCGGGCCGGCTGAGGGAGGGTCCCAGAGCAGAGGAGGCGTAGCAGGTTGGACACGTGAGGGGAATTTTCAGCTGCGTTCTTGGGGCCTTCCGCGGCCCGCGGCCCTGCAGCGACCCCCTTTCCCTCCGGTCGATCTGCGGCCCCTTATGTCGAAGTCAGGCACGGTTCCTGTCGACTCCGCGGGTTGTCGCCTCTCTTGAGGAGACCTGGAGCCCTCCTAACTTTGACTTAAGGTTTGTCTTATTTAGAGGAGAGCTTTTGTGGCTTAGAACCCCATCCACTGCTTATCTGTCTGCTCTTTGGGTTTTATTTTTTAAATCAGAACCTTCCTAGTTCTAGCTGTTTGGTTGAGGCTGTAAGTCGAATAGTATTCTTTTCTCCATCCCGGTAGTGTTCTTGCCTGGAGAATCCCAGGGACGGGGGAGCCTGGTGGGCTGCCGTCTATGGGGTCGCACAGAGTCGGACACGACTGAGGCGACTTAGCAGCAGCAGCAGCATGAACATAATAGGAGCTCATATGCTGTATCTGGTGGCTTACAACATTCTCAAACAGCTGGTGAAAATTAGGATAGTTACGCATGCAATGCAGGAGACCCCGGTTGGATCCCTGGGTTGGGAAGATCCCCTGGAGAAGGGAAAGGCTACCCACTCCAGTATTCTGGCTTGGAGAATTCCATGGGCTGTATACTCAATGGGGTCGCAAAGAGCCTGCCAAGACTGAGCGACTTTCACTTTTTAAAACTATACTTTTACCTTTACAATCTTGTTCTTAGCAGGGCTTCCCATACTTTGTCATTCCTAAAATTTTTAGTTTCCCAGAGGGGAATCATTTATTGAAAAATATAAAAGATGAAACTTTTAAGTTGCGTGATTGTGGAGTATGTATTCCCAGGCTCAGTTTTTGGAAGGAAAGAGGTTGGGATTCTAATCAGGCTAAAGAAAGTGTTGCTTGGCAGAAACCGCCTGCCAATGCAGGAGATGTGGATTGGTCTCTAGGTTGGAAGGATCCGTTGGAGAAGAAAATGGCAACCCACTCCAGTAGTCAGCCTGGAAAATCCCATAGACAGAGGAGTCTGTTGAGCTACAGTCCACAGGGTCAGAAAAGAATCTGGATGTGACTAACACAACAAAGAAAGTGTTAAGGACTTTTAACTGCTCTAATGAGAAGAAGCCCCTAGGGAAGGGTGTGTGGGAGGAATGCCCTTACTGTGCTTGTGACCACAGGATTGAGGTAGGGATAGTTACATCCCTACCTGAGCGTCTGGTTATACTGATTTGGGGGCGATTCAGCCTTCTTCGTGTGAGATTCTGGCAATTTGAGGAACATGGATTCATTTGAAAGATGTTATCTACTATGTGCCAGTGGTAGAGAGGCTACAGCTGTAACAGGACCCAGATGATTCCTGGCCCTCATGGAGCTTAGTATATACTGGAAAAAACTAACAGGAAAGAAGAAAGCCTGTGATGAGTGCTATAAAAAGGGAAGTCCCTGAACTTCCTTCTAATTTGGGCTTAAGTGATACAGAAAATAACACCATATAGCTCCTGTCTTCCAACAGCTGAGAAGTAATAGAGGCAAAGTTTCAAACAGAGGAAAAAGTGTCTGTAACAATAGAATTTGAGTAAGGTGAATATGGGGACACTGTCTTGAAGGATTAATTAACATTGCCTGGCCTTCTGAGCAAAGAGAACAGTGAAAATGAGAGTCACGCAGTCATGTCCACCTTCTTCTGGGGATCTTCCCAACCCAGGGATGGAACCCAGGTCTCCTGCATTGCAGGAGGATTTTTTACCAGCTGAGCCACCAAGGAAGCCCCAACATGAAGACTTAAAATGTAACAGAAATTTTCAGGTAGTGTAGTTTGACCTGCAATCTATGATATTTGAACAAATAATACCATGCTAAGTGTCCAGACTTTTGTTTTCTAGGAAGAGGTGAGTGTTTTCCACACATTAGCTTACAATTCAAGATCACAATCACTTAGCCAACATCTGTATTGAGTATTAAGTTAATTGTGGTGGTTTTCGGTCACTAAGTCTTGTCTTGACTCTTATGCAACCCCATGGACTATAGCCTGCCAGGCTCCTCTGTTCATGGCATTTCCCAGGCAAGAATACTGGAGTAGGTTGCCATTTCCTTCTCAATAGTATTATAATATTATTAAGTACTGTTAATTAATCTGTTTTTAAAAAATTGAAGTACTGTTAAAAAATTAAAGTACTGTTCATCTCCAAGAGTAGTTAGTACTGCTTGACAGTTTTGACCACATCCAGAATTCAGGTAAAAAGAGAGCTTTACTCATTCTTCTTGGTTGTTGAATTCAAGGTATTCTGTTCTCTTTGAGCTTTAAGGACCCTAGGAGTAGAGACAAATCACAAATGGAGTTTGGAGACCTGAAAGGATCGCTGAGTTGTTTAAATACGAACACTGTGCAGTATATCAAAGTGTTAGTCGTTCTTGAGATAAAGTGTTAGTCCTCTCCAACTCTTTGCGACCCCTTGGACTGTAGCCTGCCAGGCTCCTTTGTCCATGGGATTTCCCAGACAAGAAGACTGGAGTGGGTTGCCATTTCCTTCTCCAGAGGATCTGACAGACCCATGGATTGAACCTGGGTCTCTCACATTATAGGCAAAATCGTTACCACCTGAGCCACCAGGGAAACATTATTGTGCAGTATATAAACTGGACTTTTTTTAATCCAGTCACCCATGCTGTGTGGTGCATTTAATCTCCTTACATTTAAAGTGATTATTGATAGATATGTGTGTTCAGTTCAGTTCAGTTTGTGACCCCATGAACTGCAGCACAGCAGGCCTCCCTGTCCATCAACAACTCCCAGAGTTTACCATACTCATGTCTATTGAGTCGGTGATGCCGTCCAACCATCTCATCCTCTGTCGTCCCCGTCCTCTTCTCCTCCCTCCTTCAATCTTTCCCAGCATCAGGGTCTTTTCAAATGAGTCAGTTCTTCACATCAGGTGGCCAAAGTTTTGGAGCTGCAGCTTCAGCATCAGTTCTTCCAATGAACACTCAGAACTGATCTCCTTTAGGCTGGACTGGTTGGATCTCCTTGCAGTCCAAGGGAATCTCAAGAATCTTCTCCAACACCACACTTCAAAAGCATCAATTCTTCGGCGCTCAAGCTTGCTTTATAGTCCAACTCACATCCATACATGACTACTGGAAAAACCATAGCCTTGACTAGACGGACCTTTGTTGACAAAGTAATGTCTCTACTTTTTAATATGCTTTCTAGGTTGGTCATGACTTCCCTTCCAAGGAGGAAGCATCTTTTAATTTCATGGCTGCAGTCACCATTTGCAGTGATTTTGGAGCCCAAGAAAATAAGTCTCTCACAGTTTCCCATCTGTTTATCATGAAGTGATGGGACCAGATGCCATGATCTTAGTTTTCTGAATGTTGAGCCAACTTTTCCACTCTCTTCTTTCACTTTCATCAAGAGGCTCTTCATTTCTTCTTCACTTTCTGCCATAAGGGTGGTGTCATCTGCATATCTGAGGTTATTGATATTTCTCCCAGCAATCTTGATTCCAGCTTGTGCTTCTTCCAGCCCAGCGCTTCTCATGATGTACTCTGCATAGAAGTTAAAGCAGGGTGACAGTATACAGCCTTGACATACTCCTTTTCCTATTTGGAACCAGTGTGTTGTTGCATGTCCAGTTCTAACTGTTGCTTCCTGACCTGCATACAGATTTCTCAAAGGCAGGTCAGGTGGTCTGGTATTCCCATCTCTTTCAGAATTTTCCACAGTTCGTTGTGATCCCCACAGTCAAAGGCTTCGGCATAGTCAATAAAGCAGAAATAGATGTTTTTCTGGAACTCTCTTGCTTTTTCGATGATCCAGCAGATGTTGGCAATTTGATCTCTGATTCCTCTGCCTTTTCTAAAACCAGCTTGAACATCTGGAAGTTCACGGTTCATGTATTGTTGAATCTTGACTTGGAGAATTTTGAGCATTACTTTGCTAGCATTTGAGATGAGTGCAATTGTGCGACAGTTTGAAGATTCTTTGGCATTGCCTTTTTTAGGGATTGGAATGAAAACTGACCTTTTCCATGTACCTATTGCCATTTTGTTGATTGTTTCTAGTTGTTTTTGTGGTTCTTCTCTTGGTCTCTCCCCTGGTGGTTTGATGATTTGTTTTTTCAGTGTTACTTTTGGATTTCTTTCTGTTTTTTGTGTATCTGTTGTAGGTTTGTGGTTACCATAGGTTCATATATATTGACATGTAATAATGACATATGTGTGCACATATATATATACACACATTCACAAGCGTGCGTGCTAAGTCACTTCAGTCGTGTCGGACTCTGTGCAACCCTGTGGACTATAGCCCACCAGGCTGCTCTGTCCATAGGATACTGCACACAAAAACACTGGAGTGGGTTGCCATGCCCTCTTCCAGGGGATCTTCCTGACCCAGGGATCAAACCTGCATCTCCCTCTTGGTACCTTAGACTGCAGATACAGTTTCAGAAGTTCTCTGCTCATTTGGCAACACTTTAGGGTTAGTAAATGATTTCCCTTCATGATAGTGTAGGTGCCCGTTAAACAGCTGCTTTTTTGCTCTGTCCCAGGATGGGCAAGTCTGTGTACAGGCTCCTAAGTGACATTCCTCCCTACTGAAGACCCTTGTTGGGGATGGGTTTCCCATAGATACCATGTCTCTGTCTCTTTTACCCATCCTCTATATGATGCTTCTATCACTTGTTCTTCAGCCCTCAGTATTTCTTCAGCAGGAATTGATCTGTGTGTAGGTACAAATTCAGCATGTTCATGTGAAGAGATAAGTTCAGGGTCTTCTACACTGTCATCTTTGACTGGAACCTCCCGAATATTTTAAATGATACTGTGGGCTGTGTTATTGTCTGAAGTTCACTTTATGGTGCCTGGATCTTGAGATTTAAGACTATTTCACTTAGCCATTTACCCTTCTCTTGGTACCCATTCACGTGTCCTATAGGTAGCATTTGAAGATACTGGGCACAAAAAGTTGACAGTTCCAAGAGGCATGACATGTGTGTGCACTCTCAGGAGTGTACTCACCCATACCTGAACCTGCTGATTTGCATAGGAGGGGTGAATGGAATTTTTTTTTTTTTTTAAATAAAAGGTAAATGGGAAAATGCCTTATAAATTGTCCCTATACTGAAAAAAGACATTTTTCATGAAAGGGAAAGATTCTTAACTGTATTTTTAGGTCAACTTTTAAATTTTTTGTTTGGTTAAAGTTCCTCTTAATGTGATTATTTTTTTCCTATTAACTTGAAGAGTGGTAACAAAGCGCAGGCTGTATTAGGGAAACTGGCATATTAGAACATATTGTCATATCTCGCCTATAGTTTGGGGAAGAAAAAAATGAGTTCCCTAATTATTTCCCGTGTCCCTCTGCTATCGTTAGTGGTAATGATGATTGTGATGGTGCTGCTTTAACCCCTGTAGGAGGCCTGTGATCAGGTCCTAGAGCTCATGGTATTAGGAAAACCTGCTAGCATTGTGGCCTTGTTTGAGGCCACTTCTTCAGTGCACCTAACCTACCTACCTTAGGGTTGGGTAATGGATAGCAAGAGAAAATGCTTAAAACTTCAAGGGATCTAGAAAAGATAAATTTAAATTGTAATGTTTAAAAACCAAACTGGTAGATTAAAAGAACAGATTGGAAATTGCCATTGCAAAGAGTCAGGGTGGGCAAACTGGGTGAAAAGGGGGTCAAAAGGTACAGACTTCCAGCTGTAAATAAGTAGTGGGGATGTGACATCCAGCTTGATGACTAATTAATAATTCTGTACTGCATATTTGAAAGTTGCTGAGGGAGTAGACTTTAAAAGTTCTCATCAAAGAGAGAAATTTGTAACCGTGGTGACAGATATTAACTAAACTTAATGTGTTGATCATTTTGCAATATATACAAATATTGTATTTTTTGATTGTACATCTGAAACTAATATAATGTTGTGTCAGTGCCTCGGTTTTTTAAAAAGGCATATTCCCTGAGCTGTCAGTGTTCACATTCCCTGAGCTGTCAGTGTTCACATCATATGAGGAGCAAATATCCAGTACTTGTGTTTACTACCTCAGGTAGAGAAGAATGAAGTCTAACAAATCTATATTTACTTCTTTCTCTCTCAACTCTTCTGGGAGTGCTATAAAAATATTGAAAGTTAATCTTAGAATCACAAAACATACTCTGTTTAGTTACTGAGGGAAAGTATTGGCAATTCTAAAGCAAGAGAAAATTGAGAATGCAGAACTTTTTAAAGAAAGGTCAAATAATAAAATCCGGAGTTAGTAGGGAGAGACTTTATTGAAAGCATTATTGCCAGAGGGGAAAAGAGATTATTGCAGTGGAGAGAATTCTCTGACCAAAAGATTTACCAGCTTCTCAGGGGAGGAGTAAACAGTGCTTGAAACAGAACTGCTTGGTCTGATTGTAGATCCCAGATTGTTTAGCCTGAGGCCAGCTTTTTCTCTGGAGGGATCCTTTGCTGGCTCTGGCTGAGGTTATACCAAAGTTCAGGGGCCTAGAGGAAGGAGAGAAACTTAAAATATGGTTAGCTATTATTTTTCCAGTTTTGTTCCAGTTGATTATTTCAGCAAGCAGTTCAGCTAATTACTCATAAATTTATAAATGAGACAGTGGGGATATGGAGGTCCTTTGTTCTGGTCATAGGTAAACAGTGGGATGTTCTTGAGTCTTACAGAAGCCATACAGAGAGTAGGAGTGTTTCTTTAGGCAAGGCTTTTCTAGAAATAGGAGTACAGGTCTCGGGTAAAATTGTTAAAAGGCATTTTCCTATTTGAAGTGGAAAATAATTAAATGTACAAATAAAATTCATTGAAATGTTTATATAGGAAAGCCTTAGGATACTCATTGACTTTCAGGAATTAATAATTCTACATCACTAAGTGTAGTTTGAAAGTACTTACAGACCGATCTCACTTGTACCATAGTGAAATTTTCCTGAAAGAAGGGTAGGGAGGGGAGAGTGGAAAACCAATCTAAATTAATCAGGTCTAAATGAACACGATTAGGGCTTATTTGTTATATGGTTTTCATCCAATCCCATAAGAAGCTGATTTTTCTTTTTCCTTCTGTGAGAAATACTAGGTATTGTGCTGGTCCAAGTGACTTGGCTGGAGGAAATTGAACTTTTCCTATGTTTAACATATTTTCCATTAAAAAAGAGGGAGGAAGTAAAATTGTGACTGGGACACTGGTATAAAATCAGTAGTACCTGGTTTTTATTTTCCTTATTAACAAGGGGATTGGTAAGATGTTATAACCAGTTCAAATGATAGAACCAGACACATTTATTGATCAGGAATATTGAAATAAATGAACAAGTAGAGGCAAAACTGTCTTCTTCCACAGTTGGCCAGGGGAGTCAATTGTACCTCTAACAGAATTTACCAGAATATGGACAAGAATTGTTCTGCATTGCTATTAGTTACATACAGTTGTCAGGTATAAAAGGCAGTGAAAAACTCAGAGCTCTCATATAATCGGAATGTGACAACCTGAAGGTTGTACTCTCAACAGTGCAGTTTTCCACTGAAGCCAGGTATTTTTCTCCAAATCTAGTTTTTGAAATTTACAGCTCCCTCTCCCGCTCTCAAATAATCTTCCCTTAAGTATCAGACTTCCTAGAAGGCAAGTGCATGTCTGTGTGTGTTTCTTATTCTTTTTTGATGTACTCTGTAAATATAGAAGATGCTTGGTGAATGTTCTGTTAATTGAATTATCTACAGTAGTGCGTCTCAAACTGTAATGTGCTTAGGTATCACCTGGGGATTTATTTTTTGAATACAGTTCTAATTCAGTGAGTGCATGGGCCTTACTAAGATCTCTTTTTTCTGATCAGTCCCCGCTGATGCTGGTACTAGTTCATGGACAATAAATAGCAATGTATTTCAGGAAGACGTTGTGCTGTGTTGTGCAGTCGCTTCAGTCGTGTCTGACTCTTTACCACCCTATGATGGGTGGTAGCCCGACAGGCTCGTCTGTCCACGGGATTCTCCAGGCAAGAATACTGGAGTGGGTTGCCATGCACTCTTCCAGGGGATCTTCCCAACCCAGGGATGACCCATTTCTCTTACGTCTGCTGTATTGGTGGGCAGGTTCTTTACCACTCGTGCCACCTGGGAAGCCTTGGCAAACAGCACCATGCTGCACATGAAGAGAGCAACATGAGGCTACTAGACGACCACTTGAAGGGGAAAAAAAATACTAATTGTGGGTGACATTGCCAGAGCACAGGCCTAAGTGAGCAAAAGAAACAGTTGCTTGGAAACGAATTCTGAGAACTCATGGTGGAACCTTAGCCTAAGGGAGGGGAAGAGAAGGGAGGACGTTGGGAGTTACTACAGGGGAGGAGTAACCAGAGGGGGCAGGTGTTAGAAAGCAGGCAGCAGCCACTGAAATCACTGCCTGAAATTTTGTGCTTCTTGAGCTAATCTTTTTCTTTTTCGTTTTTTAAAGCAATGTTTGAATGTAAAACTGCTTTGATTTAGGTGTGTACACTTATATCATGACAGTTTCACTCAAGTGAATGGTTCCAGTATGCCATTGAGCTTTAAGCAGTGTGAAAAATACATTTTGTACTGCAGCTGGTCTTGTCTTCTTTCAGACAGGGCACTTTAATTTTTAACTGAGGAGGTCTTGTAATTTGTTCATCGGTAGTTCAGCTTTCTTTTAGCAGCATGGAAGAGGTGGGAGATAATGTGGAACTGGCACCAAAGAAAGATCTCTACTTACTGGAAGATGGGGCGGGCAAAGGCACTGTAAATGAGGCTGCCAATAAAATATAAGAGGAAACCCAGTTAAATTTTAACTTCAGAGAAGCAACAAATGACTTTTTAGCAATATTTGTGATATAATTTAAATTGTTTATGCATTATCTAAAATTCAAATTTAACTGGGCATCCTTTATTTTATCTAATAGTAAATAATTCTACCCTAACAGTGATACCTGAGAGATCCCACACATTGTTCTAATGATAATAGCTTTATAGTAAATAAATGTCTTATTTTGATTTCCTTCAAGATTATCTTGGCTTTCTTAAACCTTTACTCTTCCATAGACCAGATTCCTAAATTCTGGGTGGTGGGGGATTTGTGGAATACCTGGTGACATTTTGTCTGGAATCACACTGAATTTATGGATAAATTCCTGTAGAATTGACATGTTTACTATAGTCACACTTGCCATGATTGTTCTCTCATGTTTTTGTAGGCTTTTGGTAAATGTCTTTCTATTCCTTGCTTGCTAAGGGCTTTCCTTTTATTATGCAGGCCTTGAATTTTCTTAAATGCTTTTTCAGCTTTCCAGATAAAATTTTTGCAGCACACATCTGACTCTCTTTAATGTTTTCTCTAGGGTGATCTGCTAGAGAGTGATCTCTAGGCAAAAATCAGAAAGGAAATTTACTTGAATCAAGCATGATGGATCCATGTTCAGTTGGAGTCCAGCTTCGGACCACAAATGAGTGCCATAAAACCTATTATACTCGTCATACAGGTTTCAAGACTTTGCAAGAATTGTCATCAAATGACATGCTTCTACTTCAACTGAGAACTGGAATGACACTTTCTGGGAACAATACAATTTGCTTCCATCATGCAAAAGTTTACATCGACAGATTTGAAGATTTGCAGAAGTCATGTTGTGACCCATTTAACATACACAAAAAACTAGCCAAGAAAAATTTACATGTAATTGATTTAGATGATGCCACTTTTCTGAGTGCAAAATTTGGAAGACAGCTTGTACCTGGTTGGAAGCTTTGTCCAAAATGTACACAGATAATCAATGGAAGTGTGGATGTTGATTCTGAAGACCGGCAGAAAAGAAAACCTGACTCAGATGTATGTAGAGTCAATTTTTTCTCCGTTACTTCTACAGTGTAGGGTTTTATTTAATTATAAAGAAATCATTTATATCAGTTCATTACATTTGGCCCTTAAACAGCACAGGTTTGAACTCTGCAGGTCCACTTATATGTGGACTGCTTTTAGTCAGTACAGTACTATTACAGTCTGTGCTTGGTTGAATCCAAAGACGCAGAGGGCCAACTCTGGGGCTTGAGCAGCAGCCTAGCATTTTGGTATCCAGAACTGACAGTGGAACCAGTTGCACTAGAATATCAAGGGGTGGACTTGAATGCAGTGAATATGAAGTTGAGGAGGTAAAAATAGATGATGTTTTCTAAATATTTGTATAAACCCAGATTGTATGGTAAAGAGTGTTGGCATGGGGAAAGAATAATATTCCCTAGACTTTGAAGCAGCAACTCCTAGTGCTAAGACATTCTGGCATTGCCAGAGCTTAACAGTCTTCGTTCTTTTTCTGATACAGAAGTAACTCAGTAGGTTATGCCTGCCAGCAAGGGTTTGAAATACAGCAGAATGAATTCCCTTTTTATGAAAGATTTGAAAACTGCTGCTCTAAAAGGAACTTCAGAAGTGACTTGAAATAATTGTTTCTTATTTCAGCCTTTCTTTTGACTTTGGCACTATCCCATTCTTATCTGGGTTTTTAAGATGCTTGTGAATTTCCTTAGCATCTAGCTCTGAATTCTTACTTGTTATGGTCAAGGCTAATTTTAGGACTCCCTACTGTCAAAAAGCATACATTTTTACATTGTAAGTATTAAATATCTTATAACTCTCTTCGTTACTCACATGCCTACATTTAGATTTTTTAACCGTTATGAGAACAGTTGAAGATTTCATAAAGCTGTCTGGTGTAGAACAAGGACTGGTATGTCAAAGGAGGACTTCTCAAGTTTTCTATTTATAAGCAATTTATAATTCTTGCTGCTGGCATATTTTTCTCAATTTTCTCCTTTCTATTCTATTAATAAACTAAATTAAAAGATAATTAAAATTTTAAATTATATCTAGTGCTTTTCCTTTGTTATCCCCTCAAAGGCATAGCTCCAAGACCCAGTATAAATTTTGTTACATTTGGGCACTAAAACTTTTTTCTTTCTTTTTTGCAAGTTCCAGACTGTCTTCCCGGCTAAGAAATAATCTAGACTAATGTTAAGTGAAATATCTGTGTATGGTTTGATATTAAGATTTGAGTTAATAATTTGTTAACCTTTATGCAGGGAAGAACTGCTAAAGCTTTGAGGTCATTACAATTTGCAAACCCAGGAAAGCAGACTGAATTTGCTCCAGAAACTGGTAAAAGAGAAAAAAGAAGGCTTACCAAAAATGCAACAGCTGGTTCAGACAGGTACACTATGTGTTGTTTAAGTCATAGGTTAACTTGCCTCACATCTGTATTGTTTTCCTATCTTTCTCTTATAAGGTTTGAATTTTCTGGTTAGATAGTTTAAATTTGATAATCTGGAATTAGTAAGAACCCCCAAGGGTCTCATAGAAAATTAAGGTGTTCCCTTCTACTCTAAAAATTTTGTTTCTAAGAAAGTCTCAATGAAGTGAATTTATATAATCTTTTTGGCACAGTAATTAAAATAATTCAAGCATACTATACTTCTTGTAACTAAATAATCATTTGAAAAGCATTAATACATTGTTTGTATGTCTGCTCCATAGGTGGCAACTAAAACATAAGTTTTAGAAGAATGCAAGGTTGTTTTTTATTTTTTAATGTCTAAAATAGAAATGGGCTTCCCTGGTGAGTCAGTGGTAAAGAATCTGCCTGCAGTGCAGGAACCACAGGAGACATGGGTTTGATCTCTGAGTTGGGGAGATCTGGAGGAGGGCATGGCAGCCCACTCCAGTATTCTTGCGTGGAGAATCCCATGGACAGAGCCTGGCAGACTGTAGCCCATGGGGTGATAAAGGAGCTGGACATGACTGACTGACTTAGCACGCATTTTCTAAGAGAAAGAGTCCTTGTATATAGAATGTCCTCAAGCAAGGATTACTTATGCTTCCCTAGTGGCTCAGACAATAAAGAACCTGCCTGCAATGCAGGAGTCCTGGGTTCAATCCCTACCTAGGTTGGGAAGATCCCCTGGAGGAGGGCATGGCAACCCACCCCAGTATTCTTGGCTGGAAAATCCCCATTGACCGAGGAGCCTGGCGGGCTGCAGTCCATTGGGTCCCAGAGAGACAGACATGACTGAACTTCAAAGCACAGCAAAATAGAAACAATTTTGGTAATAAGAAAGCTAAATTGTTTAGAATATGACTTTTCAAATTGAGCATTTCTAAAATACAAATTGACAAATGTTAGTGTAATCATTCAGAATTATTTTTTACACAGGCCATTATTCCATCTGTGAAGGTTTTCCATTGAGTCATTAGGTGCTTTTAGGCCAGATTTGCTAGTCTTACAAAGAACAAGAAACAGATTAATTGCAGTATAAAAAACAGCTGGATGGTAAATAAAGCTATGTTCACAAAGCAGTAAAGAGATTGGTTGCTAGTAAAACGTACCACTATTACCTAGTCTTTTCTTTTCGGTAAGAGATAAATAATTTTAGCAACTATATTATTTTTGGGCACATTTCGCCTGCATTCCTTTGGATATGTCTCAACCCTTTACAAGAGAGGGCCTTCTCACAAGCATTTTGTTAACTGTTATTTGTAGAGTAACTTTGAGTCAGGTAAGCCACGTATCAGTTTGGCAAAGTTTCATCTACAATCCAAAACATTTTATCTCCCTTACATTTTTTTAATTACCTTATTGTCAACTAAATATTCAGAAATAAAATATGCATGAAGTGTATAACTTGCCTTGTGTTTTGTATTACAGACAAGTGATCCCGGCAAAGAGTAAGGTCTACGATAGCCAGGGTCTCCTGATTTTCAGTGGAATGGACCTCTGTGACTGCCTCGATGAAGACTGCTTAGGCTGTTTCTATGCTTGTCCTGCCTGCGGTTCTACCAAATGTGGTGCCGAATGCCGCTGTGATCGAAAGTGGCTGTATGAGCAAATTGAAATAGAAGGAGGAGAAATAATTCATAACAAACATGCTGGATAATTTGTGGTGTCCGATTGTGACCCTTTCTGTATTTCTAAAGTTCTATAATTCTAAGATACATATTAAAGTTTGTTTTGCCAAATGACACACATGTACTCAGTGTGCACTAACACTGCCTTTGGGGTACCTGAAGGAGAATTATTTGATGTAAATTTAGATGGACTGTTCTATTACTCGGCAGTCAGCTCTTCAAGCCTTTCTGGGTCAATGTAAGAAAGTAATGTATAGGCAGTCCTCTTTACAACTCCCATGTCCATAAATTTCCATGGCACTGATACAGTTAAACAAACCAGTTCCTTAACAGCAACAGTCCAAATTTCAGTTACTGTGGTATGTTAACTGTGAGTAGTTCCATGAAGTGTGAACTTCCTGCTAGCTGTTAAGCTCTCAAATCAGTATGTAACACATGTACTTCAAGATCAATGACTAGTCAGATTGCTTCTCAAATCCTGTCGTCACTGCACATCTATTACTCAGTTTGTTCCGACAGCAAAGCACATAGTTGTGTTGTCTCCTTGTCACCCATGTGACCTTTTATGGGTGAGGCATGAGGCATTACTGACAAAATGAAGGCACAGCCCCAACCCCCTCTCCTCATCTCGCAGGCATGGCCCCGGGATGAAGGAGTTAGGCCTTGTGATTCTGACTTGTTCTTTCCTAGTTGGCTGGAAAGAATGTTAAGGTGCTTGAGAGAAGCATGAGAAAGCACAAAGCCTACAGTTGTGCCCAGAAAATAATCTCTAAAGTAACCATTGACATTTGTTCAAGGATCTTTACAAAGAATGTCCCAGAATGAGCACATAGGCCACAGCTTGAGGCCATGGGAAGGATTGTTGTCTGAGACCTGTTTATGAGGGAAATGTGTATGGCAAAAGAAATTTGTTGAGTTTAGGGTTTAGGAATAATTAAGAATAGCTAGAAGCCTTTTTAGGAGATAGTGATCTTAAGATGCTAGGGGCAAACAATTTAGAAAGATAAGAAATAAACTGAGAAATGTAGCATGAGTTACAATGTAATCACAAGTACAGTAAATCTGGGTGGGGGAAACTAAAAACCTAATGCTTTTGTCAAAGTATAAAAGAACCTGAAGCTTGAAATAAACATGTTCAGCTCAGTCATGTCCGACTCTTTGCGACCCCATGAACCGCAGCACGCCAGGCCTCCGTGTCCATCACCAACTCCCGGAGTTCACTCAGACTCAAGTCCATCGAGTCAGTGATGCGATCCAGCCATCTCATCCTCTGTCGTCCCCTTCTGCCCCCAATCCCTCCCAGCATCAAAGTCTTTTCCAATGAGTCAACTCTTAGCATGAGGTGGCCAAAGTACCGGAGTTTCAGCTTCAGCTTCATTCCTTCCAAAGAAATCCCAGGGCTGATCTCCTTTAGAATGGACTGGTTGGATCTCAAGAGTCTTCTCCAACACCACACTTCAAAAGCATCAATTCTTCGGCGCTCAGCCTTCTTCACAGTCCAACTCTCACATCTGTACATGACCACAGGAAAAACCATAGTCTTGACTAGACGGACCTTAGCCGGCAAAGTAATGTCTCTGCTTTTGAATATGCCATCTAGGTTGGTCATAGCTTTTCTTCCAAGGAGTAAGCGTCTTAATTTCATGGCTGCAGTCACCATCTGCAGTGATTTGGGAGCCCCCAAAAATAAAGTCTGACACTTTGCACTGTTTCCCCGTCTATTTCCCATGAAGTGATGAGACCGGATGCCATGATCTTTGTTTTCTGAATGTTGAGATTTAAGCCAACTTTTTCACTCTCCAACTTTTTCACTTTCATCAAGAGGCTTTTTAGTTCCTCTTCACTTTCTGCCATAAGGGTGGTGTCATCTGCATATCTGAGGTTATTGGTATTTCTCCCAGCAATCTTGATTCCAGCTTGTGTTTCTTCCAGTCCAGCGTTTCTCATGATGTACTCTGCATATAAATTAAATAAGCAGGGTGACAATATACAACCTTGACATACTCCTTTTCCTATTTGGAACCAGTCTGTTGTTCCATGTCCAGTTCTAACTGTTGCTTCCTGACCTGCATACAGATTCCTGAGGAGACAGGTCAGGTGGTCTGGTATTCCCATCTCTTTCAGAATTTTCCAGTTTATTGTGATCCCCACAGTCAAAGGCTTTGGCATAGTCAATAAAGCAGAAATATGTTTTTCTGGAACTCTTGCTTTTTCCATGATCCAGCAGATGTTGGCAATTTGATCTCTGGTTCCTCTCCCTTTTCTAAAACCAGCTTGAACATCAGGGAGTTCACAGTTCACGTATTGCTGAAGTCTGGCTTGGAGAATTTTGAGCATTACTAGCATGTGAGATGAGTGCAATTGTGCGGTAGTTTGAGCATTCTTTGGCACTGCCTTTCTTTGGAATTGGAATGAAAACACCTTTTCCAGTCCTGTGGCCACTGCTGAGTTTTCCAAATGTGCTGGCGTATTCAGTGCAGCACTTTCACAGCATCATCTTTCAAGATTTGAAACAGCTCAACTGGAATTCCATCACCTCCACTAGCTTTGTTTGTAATGATGCTTTCTAAGGCCCACTTGACTTCACACTCCAGGATGTCTGGCTCTAGATGAGTGATCACACCATCGTGATTATCCAGGTCAAGAAGAACTTTTTTGTACAGTTCTGTGTATTCTTGCCGCCTCTTCTTAATATCTTAATATCTTCTGCTTCTGTTAGGTCCATACCATTTCTGTCCTTTATCAAGCCCATCTTTGCATGAAATGTTCCCTTGGTATCTCTAATTTTCTTGAAGAGATACTCTAGTCTTTCCCATTCTGTTGTTTTCCTCTATTTCTTTACATTGATCGCTGAAGAAGGCTTTCTTATCTCTTCTTGCTATTCTTTGGAACTCTGCATTCAGATGCTTATATCTTTCCTTTTCTCCTTTGCTTTTCGCCTCTTCTTTTCACAGCTATTTGTAAGGCCTCCCCAGACAGCCATTTTGCTTTTTTGCATTTCTTTTCCATGGGGATGGTCTTGATCCCTGTCTCCTGTACAATGTCACGAACCTCAGTCCATAGTTCATCAGGCACTCTATCTATCAGATCTAGGCCCTTAAATCTATTTCTCATTTCCACTGTATAATTCTAAGGGATTTGTTTTAGGTCATACCTGAATGGTCTAGCAGTTTTCCCTACTTTCTTCAGTTTGAGTCTGAATTTGGTAATAAGGAGTTCATGAACTGAGCCACAGTCAGCTCCTGGTCTTGTTTTTGTTGACTGTATAGAGCTTCTCCATCTTTGGCTGTAAAGGACATAATCAGTCTGATTTCGGTGTTGACCATCTGGTGATGTCCATGTGTAGAGTCTTCTCTTGTGTTGTTGGAAGAGGGTGTTTGCTATGACCAGTGCATTTTCTTGGCAAAACTCTATTAGTCTTTGCCCTGCTTCATTCCGCATTCCAAGGCCAAATTTGCCTGTTACTCCAGGTGTTTCTTCCTGCTTTTGCATTCCAATCCTCTATAATGAGAAGGACATCTTTTTTTAGGTGTAAACAAACGTAGTTCCGTACTATGCGTCAGAGACTACATCATCCCCTGCTGACACTGCTCTCCCCTTCAGGCTGATTCCCTGACAAAGCAGGTAATCAGAAATGGCCAACAGAGACAAAATTGCAGTCAAGAAATGAAAATGATAAAGGTAGAGGTGAGACATGAATAGATGGGGTTACAGAAGGAATCACTCATCATGGGAATGTTGCCAGTGCTGCTATGCTAGAGCCTCTAGATGTACAGCTGGAGGAGCTTAGTGCAAGCAGACGCATCATAAATGAGCAGGGTTGTGATGAAAAGGCTGAGCATGACCCAGAGGAAATGATGGTAACAAACTTCACATTAAAGGAGATTCCAGAGGTCCTTCACAACATTTAAAATACAGACAATAACATAGTGGAAGCTAAACTTCCACATAGAAGTACAAAAATTTGCAGTGGTATAGAAAAGATGCTTACCCGGTATCATAAGTTACTTAACAAAAAGGCAAGTATGAGTATTCTTGATTAGTTTTTTACAATGAAATAGCACTTTAATTGCCAGTGTTTCCGGTGTTTTAAATTACAGTATACTAAGCTACATTTTTTTCATTCTTTTATAACTGACACCTTTTAATAGTTTGACATTTTTTTCAAGGTCACACAATGGTAATTCTCTCCATTAATTATTAAGATTATTTTGGTTAACACTAGCACCCATGCAAGGCAAAGACTGTGTATAGGTGAGAATAGTATGTACTTCAGGAAAAATTTGATATATCTGAGTAGTTGAACTATTTTAGAAATAATCTCCATTCCATAAACTCCATAATTCCATAAGTGCTAAAATACATCATTTCTTCTCCTCACTTACTCTTTTAAAAAATGTTTTAATACTGTAAACTTTTCATTACTTAGACTGTGTTCCTGGTGAAAATTTGTCCTTGGTGGCAAAAATCTATTTCTGTGTGTAAAGCATGGATATATATGCAACATTTAAACAGATATACCTTATATTAGGCTTCCCAGGTGGTGCAATGGTAAAGAATCCGTCTGCCCATGCAGGAGATGCAAGAGACTTGAGTTCAGTCCCTGGGTTGAGAAGACCCCCTGGAGGAGGAAATGGCAACCCACTCCAGTATTCTTGCCTGGGAAAATTCCACTGAGGAGCCTAGCAGGCTACGTTCCATGGGGTCACAAAGAGGCGGACGTAACTGAGCATGCACGCACATGCACATACATTTTATCTGTGGTGGTTAATAGGATGTTGACTAGGATTAAAAGGACTAAAAACAGCTCCCTGATGGAGCACTAATGAAGAAAGGTGGAGAAACAGTGGTTGAGATAGAGGATAAATTATAAGACATCTACCTATCAATCTGTCTAAAATCTTATTGTCTAGACATGTTTTCTGAACTAGGTTTTTGTTTTATTTTCCCTAAAGATAGTACTTTCATTTAATCAAATTAGCCTTTTAGCAGTTTGAAATACTTTTTAGCTGTTGAAAGATTTATACAGCCAGTTTGATTGAATTGACCAACAGAGGTTTATTTTTCTCCTGTATACTTTTGGTATCTTTTAAATGACTGATTTTACTTTTATGGAATGCCATTTTCAACCATGGAATTAAATGTCATTTTTAAGTTACAACTGTTCACTGGCCTAGTTATCAGGAATAAACTTTATCAATTCCTTGACCAATATGTTTTCGACAGAGCACTGGCAGAAAGAATATTTTGTCTTTCTATACTTAAATCCATGGTGGGCTTCCCTGGTGGCTCAGATGGTAAAGATCTGCCTGTAATGCAGGAGGCGTGGGTTTGATCCCTGAGACAGGAAGTTCACCTGGAAAAGGAAATGGCAACCCACTCCAGTATTCTTGCCTGGATAATTTCATGGACAGAGGAGCCTGGCAAGCTTCAGTCCTTGGGGTTGCAAAGAGCCTGACATGACTGAGCGACTGACACTTTCACATACTTAAGTCAGATGCTGGATTCATTTTTTTATTGAAGGATAATTGCTTTACAGAATTTTGTTTTCTGTCAAACCTCAACATGAATCAACTGTAGGTATACATATATCCCCTCCCTTTTGAATCTCCCTCCCCATCCCACCCCTCTAGGTTGATACAGAGCCCCTGTTTGTGTTTCCTGGGCCATACAGCAAATTCCTGTTGGCTATCTATTTTACATACGGTAATGTAAGTTTCCATGTTACTCTCCATACATCTCACCCTCTCCTCCCCTCTCCCCATATCCGTAAGTCTATTCTCTGTCAGTTTATTGTTTCTCTGTAAGTAAATTCTTCAGTACCATTTTTCTAGATTCCATATATGTGCATGAGAATACAGTATCTTATCTTTCTGACTCACTTCACTGTATAATAGATTCTAGGTTCATCTACCTCATTAAAACTGACTCATATGTGTCCCTTTTTATGGCTGGGTAATATTCCATTGTGTGTATGTACCACAACTTCTTTATCCATTCATCTGTTGATGGACATCTAGATTGCTTCCGTGTTCTAGCTATTGTAAATAGTGCTGCAGTGAACAATGGGATACGTGTCCAGTTTGGGGGTTCTTTTGGATACTTTTTCAGTTTTGGTTTCCTCAGGGTATATGCCTAGGAGAGGGATTGCTGGATCATATGGTGGTTTTATTCCTAGTTCTTTAAGGAATCTCCATACCATCTTCCATAGTGGCTGTTTCAATTTACATTCCCACCAACAGTGCAAGAGCATTCCCTTTTCTCCATACCCTCTCCAGCATTTATTGTTTGTGGACTTGTTGATGATGGCCATTCGGATCAGTGTGAGGTGATATATCTCATTGTAGTTTTGATTTGCATTTCTCTAGTAATGAGCGATGTTGAGCATCTTTTAATGTGTTTGTTAGCCATCTGTATGTCTTCTTTGGAGAAATGTCTGTTTAGGTCTTTCCCACTTTTTGATTGGGTTGTTTTTCTGGCATTGAGTTGTATGAGCTGCTTGTATATTTTGGAAATTAATCCTTTGTCAGTTGTTTCACTTGCTATTATTTCCTCCCATTCTGAGGGTTGTCTTTTCACCTTGCTTATAGTTTCCTTTGCTATGCAAAAGCTTTTAAGTTTAATCAGGTCCCACTTGTTTACTTTTGTTTTTATTTAAATTACTCTAGGAAGTGGATCATAGAGGATTTTGCTTTGATTTATGTCATCGAGTGTTCTGCCTATGTTTTCCACCAAGAGTTTTTATAGTTTCTGGTCTTTAATTTAGGCCTTTAATCCATTTTGAGTTTATCTTTGTATATTGTGTTAGGAAGTGTTCTAATTTCATTCTTTTACATGTAGCTGTCCAGTTTTCCCAGCACCATTTATTGAAGAGGCTGTCTTTGCCCCATTGTATATTCTTGCCTCCTTTGTCAAAATTAAGGTACCCATAGGTGCATGGGTTTATTTCTGGGCTTTCTGTCTATATTTCTGTTTTTGTGGCAGTACCATACTGTCTTGATGACCATAGCTTTGTAGTATAATCTGAAGTCAGGAATGTTGATTCCTCCAAGATCATTCTTCTTTTCTAGACTGCTCTGGCTATTTGGGGTCTTTTGTGTTTCCATATGAATTGTGAAATTTTTTGTTCTAGTTCTGTGAAAGATGCTGTTGGTAATTTGATAGGGATCGCATTAAATCTGTAGATTGCATTTGGTAGTATAGTCATTTTCACAATATTGATTCTTCAAAAAAAATCTAATATATTGAATATTAAATGTTCCATGTGCACTTGAGAAGAAGGTGTATTCTTCTGCATTTGGATGGAATACCCTAAAGATAGCAATGAGATCCATTTCATCTAATGTATCAAAAGACTTGTGTTTCCTTATAATTTTCTGTTTTGATGATCTGTACATTGGTGTGAGTTGGGTGTTAAGTTTCCTACTATTGTTGTGTTACTGTCAATTTCTCCTTTTATGTCTGTTAGTATTTGTCTTATGTATTGAGGTGCTCCTATGTTGGGTGCCTAGATATTTACAATTGTTATGTCTTCCTCTTCGATTGATCCCTTGATCATTATGTACTGTCCTTCCTTATCTTTTGTAATCTTAACAATTTTAAGGTCTATTTTGTCTGATATGAGGATTGCTACTCCAGCTTTCTTTTGCTTCCCATTTGCATAGAATGTATTTTTCCATCCTCTCACTTTCAGTCTAAATGTGTCTTTAGGTCTGAAGTGGGTTTCTTGTAGACAGCATATATATGGGTTTTGTCCATTCAGCCAGTCTGTGTCTTTTGGTTGGTGCATTTAATCCGTTTACATTTAAAGTAATTATTGATATATATGTTCCTATTGCCATTAATTGTTTGGGGTTGATTTTGTAGATCTTTTTTCTTTTGTATTTCTTGACTATTTAAGTCCCTTTAACATCTGTTGTAAAGCTGGTTTGGTGGAACTGAATTCTCTTAACTTTTGCTTATCTGAAAAGCATTTTATTTCTGCATTAATTTTGAATGAAATCCTTGCTGGGTACGGTAATCTTGGTTGTAGATTTTTCCCTTTCAGTACTTTAAATATATCCTGCCATTCCCTTTTGGCCTGCAGAGTTTCTGCTGAAAGATCAGCTGTTAGGCATATGGGGTTTCCCTTGTATGTTGTTGCTTCTCCCTTGGTGCTTTTAATATTCTTTCTTTGTGTTTAGTCTTTGTTAGTTTGATTAGTGTGTGTCTTGGTGTGTTTCTCCTTGGGTTTATGCTGTATGGAACTGTTTGTGCCTCTTGAACTTGATTGACTATTTCCTTTTCCACACTGGGGAAATTTTCAACTATAATTTCTTCAAAATTTTTCTCATACCCTTTCTTTTTCTCTTCTTCTGGGACCCCTATAATTCGAATGTTGGTGTGTTTTCTCTGAGTCTATCCTCAGTTCTTTTCATTCTTACTTTATTCTACTCTTCAGAAGTTATTTCTACCACTTTATCTCCCAGCTTACTGATTCGTTCTTCTGCTTCAGATATTCTGCTATTGATTCCTTCTACAGTATTTTTAATTTCAGTAATTGTGTTGTTTGTCTCTGTATGTTTATTCTTTAATTCTTCTGGGTCTCTTTTAATTGATTCTTGAATTTTCTCCATTTTGCTTTCAAGGTTTTTGATCATCGTTACTATCATTCTGAATTCTTTTTCAGGTCGCTTGCCTATTTCCTCTTCATTTATTTGGACTTCTGTGTTTCTAGTTTGTTCCTTCATTTGTGTAGTATTTCTCTGCCTTTTCATTATTATTTTTTTTTAACTTATTGTGTTTGAGGTCTCCTTTTCCCAGGCTTCAAGGAAAGTTGAATTCTTTCCTTGAAGAAGGCTGAGTTCTTTCTTCCTTTTGGTTTCTGCCCTAAGGCTGGTCCAGTGGCTTGTTTGAGCTTCATATAGGGTGAGATTTGTTATGAGTTTTTGTTTTTTTGTTTGTTTGTTTTTCCTCTGAAGGAAAGGCTGAGGTGGTGATCCTGTCTGCTGATGATTGGGTTTGTATTTTTGTTTTGTTTGTTGTTTAGATGAGGCATCTGCACAGGGGGTGACTGGTGGTTGGGTGATAGCAGGTCTTGTATTCATGTGGCTTCCTGTGTGTGAATTCTCACTGTTTGATGCTCCCTAGGGTTAGTTCTCTGGTAGTCTAGGGTCTTGGAGTCAGTGCTCCCACTCCAAAGGCTCGGGGCTCGATCTCTGGTCAGGAACAAAGATTCCACAAGTGGTTTGTTATGGCATTAAGTGAGATTAAAGCAAATATCCAAAAACAAGAAACCAAAGCTGAACCCCAGACAAATGGTAGTTACAAGATCAGGCAAATAATAATTAAAATAATGGAAGATACACATATACACCCAGGAGCAAAGGTAAAACAGTCCAACAAAAATACAGTACAGTAGATTGACCTGGCGAACAAAGGAAATCAAAAATTATATTTACTAGTTAAGAACAAAACTAACTAAAGCACAAACTGGAAAACAAAACTAAAGCAAAGTGCCAACTGGAGAATAAAGCAACAAAAATAAAACTAACAGATAGGTTCAGAGGAAAGGAGAGAAAGAAAAGAAAGAATAGATATGCAAAATTAAATAGAGGTAGATGAAGATTTACATACATTAAAGATTAACTGCAAGGGGAAAAGAGCAGTATGAAAAGCAAAGGAATAAATGTAGTAAAAATTTAAAAATTAAAATTAAGAAAAAAAAGGAAAACTACATAACTACAAAAGTCCAATGTAGAGGCAGATGTTTAAAACAATAAAACTTGTTACTGAGATAAAAAAAAGCTCAAAAGCTTAATTGCATTTCATAGTGCCAATAAAATCAACAACTACAACAGAGTCGAGGGTGGGGAGAGAAAACGTCCAAAAGATTCAACAGAATGAGTCAAAAAATAATAATAATAAATGTTTTTCTTGAGTCACTGCTGTCAAAGTCCTTTCCCTCCCTGGGAGTCACAGTCCACCATACCTCCCTAGTATGCCCTCCAACATTGCTGACATTTAGACCTGCTGTGGGGACAGCTCAGATTCTAATCTGGTCCTACTCCTGTGTGTTCTTGCCTGCAATGTCCACAGCTAGTGTGTTTTCTTTTGTGGGAGTTCTCAATGACCTTTTATATATTCCATAGACAGTCTGCCTAGTTGATTGTGTGGATTTAATCTGCAGCTTGTGCACCTGGTAGGAAGGTTTTGGGTCTTCTTCCTTAGCCGCACTGCCCCTGGGTTTCAATTGTGGTTTTATTTCCACCTCTGCAAGTGGGTCGTCCACTAGTGTTTGCTCCTGAAGCTGCCATGGAGGGCCTGAGTTTGCCCCTGTGAGGGCCAGGTGTGGAGGTGGTGCAGCTGCTTGGGTTGGAGGGGTTCTGGCAGCTCCAGGTACTCAGGGGTATTGGCGGCTAGGCCAGCAGGAAATACAGTGCTCTAGAAGGGTATGGCAACCAGTATGGGCCAATATACTCCAGTATTCTTGCCTGAACCCCTCGTCCCTGCCAGAGAAGCCTAGTAGGCCACAGTCTACAGAGTCACAAAGAGTCATACACTACCAAAGCAACCCTGTGTGCATAGACGCAAGACTTTTTTTGTCTATGGCAGCTCTGCCCCAGTGAGAGCTGAGTGTGAATGTGGCACAGCTCCTTGGCTTACCCCTCCGCCACTGGAGTTATAGCCCTATCAGACTCTTTTTTTGAGCCTCTTAGAGCTGGTGATCAGAAGGCCTCTTTAGCCAGTTTATCTCTGTAGCTCTGCCAAATTCAGGCACTTAGAGGGTTCCCTTGACTGGGGTCCTTCTCTATTGTTCAGCGCCTTAGGCACATAGAGGGGGCCCCCCGGCTGGGGTCCTACTCTGTAGTTCAACGTCTCAGGCATTTGATGGGCCTGCCTGTTTATCTTTCAGCTGCTAATGCTGGGGTATGGGGAGAGAGAGGCTACGGTGATGGCTCCACCCCCTACGCATGACTCAGCAGTATCGCCTTGCTTCCATGGCTGCCTGGCTTTCCTCCACAGGCATTTCCCAACACAATCTCCTCCCTCACATCCCCTCGATCCATCTCTCCACAGTCAACAGCAGCCCTTGTCCTGGGATCTCTCCATAATCCCTAAACTCCAGCTCCCAGCCACTGCGCCTTCCAGGGGACCCGCGTCCCTGTCCAGGGTATGTATGGCTGCAGCAAGGACTGTCTGATTCTCACTCTGTTTAGGCTGCCACAGATCATCTGTTTCACTCTCAGCCTTAAATGTTTCTCCTCTGACCCAGACAATTGCCCCTATGTGGGGCTCAGAAGCCTGCTTCAGTTCCCCAACCCCAGGTCCAGTCCTACTAACACTCCTGTTTCTCCCCCTGGTTCCTTCATTACTGAGTTTTGCGAGGTTCTATACATTCTTTTCTGCTGGTCAGGCACTCCTGTCCACTCTCAGCTGGTGTTCTGCATGCACTTCTGTGTCTGAAGGTGTATTCCTGATGTATCCGTGGAGAGAGATGTCCTCCACGTCCACCTACTCCTCCACCATCTTGTTCTCCAAAACTCAAATTGTTATATTTCAACATTGTTTAGTAGAACATTTCTGTTATTTTTCAAAGGTAAGTTTTTTAAGGGAAACTTTTTTGAACAGTTCTACAAATATTTGTTCATTATGTGACATCACAAGTCCACTTACGGTTTTAACATAAAATTACAGAAATACAGAATACAATGAAATCATCATCTAAGATCCCTTTTATATTTTGCTCAAGTATGGTGGCTACAGTTCATGGGGTCGCAGAGTCTACATGACTGAGCACACACACACACACATGATTCAACATGGCTAAGTTATTTTAGAATCTTAAAAATGAAAGTTGCATAAACAGTTATGTGCATAAACACATAACTTTGACTAAATATGGGTCCTGGTTGAAAAGTTAATGAAAGACTGCAAACATCAGTCTTAACACAGTATTGGTCACAAACAGTTTAAAAAATGCATGTACATATTTGAATAAAATGACTGACATTCCAGTGATCTTTTTCCCGTTTATCTTTTCCAAGTATAAGAAAATAGCTTCTTTGGAATATTATACATGAGATTCTTCTATTTTTAAAAATATTACGTCTATTTCTATATAACAGTCTGTTCTACAACCTGACAGTCTATTCTAAAACTGCTTTCCTGGCATGGGTTCAGCTAAGTAATTTTTAACAGATGTATTTTGAAATACATATATATATATATATATATATATATATATATATCTACACACACACATATGGAGAATGATGTATTAATGCAGAGAATATAACTTATAGTAAGTTCTAGCATGGTTCTTAACTTTATGGAGGTCATAGACCCCTGTGAAAAGCTGATGAAAGGTATGAACTCCCCAGAAAAATACATTTGAGCACTCATAAATATTCCACATTCTGAACCCCTGAACATCTATTGAAGTACCTGGGTAATAGGTGTTTTCTGTAAACCACTTGATTTTTTTCTTTTGAGAATGTCTGTCTAAAGTGTAATTTGGTTTGTTATATAGTGTTGTGGATGAGTTTTCTTAAAATCAGAGTTCAGTTCCTTAAAAGAGCTCTTGCTACCTTGAAAAAAGCTGGATACCACTGTGGCCCACCTTCCCCTCCTCCAAAAGGTTATTTACAAGCCAAAATAGCAATGTAAAAAACCAAGGTGTCTTACAAGAATTGAGCTTTCATAATTAGAGATTTTCTTATGATTATGCTGTTAGAAATCACTTAGCATCTTTGCATAGATTCATGTGACACTGCCTTAGTTTTTGCTGACATCTGCTGGTATTTTCATGAAAATAAACTCTCTGCTACTACTTTATGCTTAATCTCTTTGCTTATAAATTAAAATATGAACACTGGTCATTACATTGATGTGAGATATTTTTGAAAATTCTCAAAGTAGAATGGCTTTTTAGCATTCTTAGGTCTTGCCCAGCAGTGGTCACCAAATTTTTAAGAATATGAGTGGGGGTAGGAAAATATACATGGACATTTCTGGATTTCTTTTCATTTTTATAAAGTTAGAGAAACTTGGGAAAATAATGCTTTTATCTGTTTTTTTTTTAATCATCAAATACTTCATTGAAAACTTAAAGATTAATAGACTTCTGTAGAGTATATACCCCAATTTGTAGATTATATGTAACTGCATAGTTAGGCAGATTGACTAATCTTACCAAGATAATTTAACTTCTAGAAGATAAAGGAGATTTATTAGATAAAACAGATTGTTAACTCAGTTGGGTTGGTAATTTTCCATCTTTAAATGCAATTTGAAAGTATTACAGCCCCATTGAAGTGGCACAACTAAAATTTATTATTTTTTTCCCCCTTGAAACCATGAGGGAATAATTTCTTTGTGAAACAAAAGATTGAAACTTCAGTTTTCTCATTTCATATCACTACAACCAAACAATAGTTTGTTCAAAGTTGCTTCCTAGACTATGGTTTTGGAATAAGTGGACTTATTACAAATAAAATGTTTGCAACTATCACTGAAATAGCCAAAACCTTCCAGTACTCCCAGTTGTAACAGCTAATACATGAAAATACAAAAGAAGTTTGGGGTTCATAATTTTTGCTGTAAACAGGCTGATTTTTTTAAACTCAGTTCTTTTCAGAGCTCATTTTGAGATAAGGGCACATTTTACTGTAATGAAATAAAGTAAAAACCAAACCTTGGCTCAGATTTGTGGAATCTTTGTCTTATTGAGAAAACTTATTAATATCTTATTAATATCTAATTATTAAGATTCCCTGGTGTCTCAGATGGTAAAGCATCTGCCCGCAATGCGGGAGACCTGGGTTTGATCCCTGGGTCGGGAAGATCCCCTGGAGAAGGAAATGGAAACCCACTCCAATACTCTTGCCTAGAAAATTCCATGGATGGGGGAGCCTGGTGGGCTACAGTCCATGGGGTTGCAAAGAGTTGGACACAACTAAGCAACTTCACTTTCACTTTTTCATTAATATCTAAAACCAAGATTGAAGAATTTGATCTTTTAAAAGGAGACCTAAAACAATTCAAAATGTAAATTTAGCTCTCTAATTGTTCCTTTGTTTTCAACATCCAATCAATTATATTGAACAATTTAATAAATACAAATTAAATGTTGGTTTTAATTATCCTAAATTCTGATAGCACACATTTATGATTTGGGCCTCACGGTAATATCACAGTTATTTAAAAAATTAAATCTGTGGTCTTCCCTGGTGGTCCAGTGGTTAAGAATCCTTCTTGCAATGCAGGGAACACTGGTTCAATCCCTGGTCCAGGAGGATCCCATGTGCCACTAAGCCTCTGTGCCACAACTACTGATCCGGTGCTCTGGAGCCTGTGAGCCACAGCTACAGAGCCCACCCACCAGAACCTGTGCTCCATAACAAGAGAAGGAAGTGTGAAGTGTTGATCATCCATTCATGTCCGTCTCAGCAACATCATGGACTGTAGCCCACCAGGCTTCTCTCTCCGTGGAATTCTCCAGGCAAGAATACTGGAGTGGGTTGCCATTTCCTTCTCTAGGGGATCTTCCCGACCCAGGGATTGAACCCAAGTCTCCTGCATTTCAGTTCAGTTCAGTTCCGTTCAGTCGCTCAGTCGTGTCCGACTCTTTGCAACCCCATGAACCGCAGCACGCCAGGCCTCCCTGTCCATCACCAACTCCCGGAGTTCACTCAGACTCACGTCCATCGAGTCCGTGATGCCATCCAGCCATCTCATCCTCAGTCGTCCCCTTCTCCTCCTGCCCCCAATCCCTCCCAGCATCAGAGTCTTTTCCAATGAGTCAACTCTTCGCATGAGGTGTCCAAAGTACTGGAGTTTCAGCTTTAGCATCATTCCTTCCAAAGAAATCCTAGGGTTGATCTCCTTCAGAATGGACTGGTTGGATCTCCTTGCAGTCCAAGGGACTCTCAAGAGTCTTCTCCAACACCACAGTTCAAAAGCGTCAATTCTTCGGCGCTCAGCCTTCTTCACAGTCCAACTCTCACATCCATACATGACCACAGGAAAAACCATAGCCTTGGCTAGACATACCTTAGTCGGTAAAGTAATGTCTGCTTTTGAATATTCTATCTAGGTTGGTCATAACTTTTCTTCCAAGGAGTAAGTATCTTTTAATTTCATGGCTGCAGTCACCATCTGCAGTGATTTTGGAGCCCAATAAAATAAAGTCTGACACTGTTTCCACTGTTTCCCCTTCTATTTCCCATGAAGTGATGGGACCAGATGCCATGATCTTCGTTTTCTGAATGTTGAGCTTTAAGCCAACTTTCTCACTCTCCAACTTTTCCACTTTCATCAAGAGCCTTTTTAGTTCCTCTTTACTTTCTGCCATAAGGGTGGTGTCATCCCCATATCTGAGGTTATTGATATTTCTCCCGGCAATCTCCATTCCAGCTTGTGTTTCTTCCAGCCCAGCGTTTCTCATGATGTTCTCTGCATATAAGTTAAGGAAGCAGGGTGACAGTATACAACCTTGACGTACTCCTTTTCCTATTTGGAACCAGTCTGTTGTTCCATGTCCAGTTCTAACTGTTGCTCCCTGACCTGCATACAGATTTCTCAAGAGGCAGGTCAGGTGGTCTGGTATTCCCATCTCTTTCAGAATTTTCCACAGTTTATTGTGATCCACATAGGCAGATTCTTTACCATCTGAGCCACCAGGGAAACCCACAACAAGAGAAGCCACCACAATGAGAAGCCCATGTACCATCCAAAACTAGAGGAAGCCCACACGCAGCAACGAAGATCCAGCATAGCCAAAAATAATATTGTTTTGAAAAAAATTTTGTTATTTGGTGGCATAAGATAAAGTTACCAATAGTGGTAATACTGGTACCATGTAAGTGGTTTCTACGAGGTTCTGTGTAAAGTACAAATTTAATTTTGGCATTAAAAGAGATAAAATGATTCAGGGATGTTCAGTGAATTGTGGTATCCTTAAGGTTTTTAAGTAACATCTCATACCTTTCTCAAAGTTTATTTAGCTTTTTGATTTGGATTGGACTTATTTTCCCAGCTCAGCTAGTGTTATGAAATGAGATCAGTTTATTAAGAGTGTCTACAGACAGAAAACAAATTTACTGTTACCTAAGAAGGGGAGGAGAACAAATTAGGATAAATTAGGAGTATGGGATTAACAGATTCACAACACTATATAAAAAATAGGCAATTAATAATACAGGGAACAGTATTCAATATCTTATAACACCCTATGATGGAAAAGAATCTGAAAGAATATACATATATACCTGAAATGAATACAATATTGTAAGTCAACCATAGTTCAATTTAAAAATCACCCCCTTAAGAAAAAAAAGTCACCACGAGGACTTCCTGGCATTCCATGGGTTAGGGCTCCACACTTCCACTGCAGGGAGCATGGGATTGATCCCTGCTTGAAGAATTAAAATCTCATGCCAGGCAGTGCAGCCAAAACAAAAAGTCACCCCAAACCATGCAAGGGAAATTTAAATTGGTATAATTCATAGTAATTCAATCACAATTATTTGTTGCTATAATATCTTTTTCCTGTTGCCCACAATTCAAAATTGCACTAAAAAGAAAAGGATTGGCCTAGAGAGCCAATCTGAAATGATTTGGAGAAAACTATCACATGAGCTTTCTTTTCATTACATGAGGTTTTTTAAAAATACCAGCAAGCTTCTAATCATTTCTGGCTTAAGGAATGAGACTATGCAAAGAGAATTTCTACATAAGATACAGGCCCCACAATCTGGTGCATGCAAATAAGATTCCTTTTTTTTCCCAAAATATTATGGCTCATGGCGTTCCTAAATTAGGCCACAAGAAGACTCTTATAGGAAATATTGAGAGGGAAACATTTCCAAAGGTTTTTAGTTAACGTTTCCAACTCATTCTCAAAATGTATAGTTGAACAAATATTTAATTTCTCTTTGATGTCTTTTTGTGTCAAAGAATTACACATCGATTTAGCAGTCAGAGACAATTAAACATCCTTAACACCGAGCCTTCCACTGTGACGTACCCACAACCCCTGTTAGTGGGCTCAGGCCTTTTAAGGGAAGTGGCCTTAGGAGAGGCCATTTAACATCCTGCATTTTGTTTCCTCCGGTCCTGACCCAAGGGAAGCCAGTCTTCATACCGGACAGCAGAGCTTGTACACTGCCCAAATGGTGAAAATGATTAACTCAGCCAATCAGTTTCTCTCAGGAGTTTAAACAGAAAATAAAGGAGCAAAATTCAGTTTGTATCAGGAGAGATGAAATGACAGAATAGCTGAGGCACTATAATAGAAGAGAAAGGTTCTATATGTACACACTACACTTTCAACAACTGCTTAAGCCTCATTCAGTCACCAGAGCTGCTGTCAGATAAGTCCATCTATTGTAACTTGAAAATACCCCATCTCAGTGCAGCATGGCCACATAGAGTCAAGACCCTCTTATTCTCATATGTATCCTTGCAACAAACACCATTATTAAGATCCTTAATGAGGAGCTACTTCTTGGCCTGTATTGCTGGAGAACTCCAGGCCAGTGGTGCTCAAATTTGAGCATGCATCAGGATCGCTTGGAGGGTTTGTTAAAACCATGGACTGCAGGGCCAGGGATAAATCCATGGTCTGTGATTGACTTGGTCTGGAGTAGAGAGTTTGCAGGTGAGGTTGAAGTCACTGGTCCGGACACCGTGCTCAAAGAACACTGCTCTATCAAAAAATACTTTGACCTGAGCCTCATTTACAGGTAGTACTTGATTTAACTGGTCTGAGGTTTGGCCTGAGCACTAGAGGGCCAAGCCTTCTGGCTCAGTGTGAGAATCACTCAGAATTCAAGTGGGCTGATATGGTCAACTTGGCTAGGTGATAGCATCCAGTTTTTGGTCAAAGATTATACTCTAGATGCTGCTGTGAAAATATTTCTTAGACGTGATTAAACTTTATCCAGAAAAATGGTACAGATTTATTTGCAGGACAGGAATAGAGAGACAGACATATAGAACAGACAGGTAGACACAGAGGGGCAGGGATGGGATGAATTGGGAGATTGGGATTAACCTACATGTACTGCCATGGTGGGAAGGAGGTCCAAGTGGGAGGGGATATATGTATCAGTCACTTCAATCATAGTCATGTCCGACTATTTGCAACCCATGAACCGCAGCACGCCAGGCCTCCCTGTCCATCACCAACTCCTGGAGTCCACCCAAACCCATGTCCATTGAGTCGGTGATGCCATCCAGCCATCTCATCCTCTGTCGTCCCCTTCTCCTCCTGCCCTCAATCTTTCCCAGCATCAGGGTCTTTTCAAATGAGTCAGCTCTTTGCATCAGGTGGCCAAAGTATTGGAGTTTCAGCTTCAGCATCAGTCCTTCCAATGAATATTCAGGACTGATCTCCTTTAGGATGGACTGGTTGGATCTTCTTGCAGTCCAAGGGACTCTCAAGAGTCTTCTCCAACACCACAGTTCAAAAGCATCAATTCTTCTGTGCTCAGCTTTCTTTATATTCCAATTCTCACATCCATACATGGCCACTGGAAAAACCATAGCCTTGACTAGATGTACCTTTGTTGACAAAGTAATGTCTCTGCTTTTCAATACGCTGTCTAGGTTGGTCAAAACCATATAGCTGATTCATGTCATTGTACAGCAGAAACTAACACAACATCGTAAAGCAACGACACCCCAATTTAAAAATATATATATCAATAGACTTTGAACTGAGGCTTCCCAGGTGGCAATGCTGGTAAAGAACCCACCTGCCAATGACATAAAAGATGTGGGTTCGATCCCTGGGTTGGGAAGATCTCCTGGAGAAGGGCATGGCAACCCACTCCAGTATTCTTGCCTGGAGAATTCCATGGACAGAGGAGCCTGGCAGGGTCCATGGGGTTGTAAAGAGTGGTACACAACTGAAGCAACTTGGCTCGCACCTTCTATAATGTGAATGGGTCTCATGTAATCAGTTGAAGACCTTAAAAAATATCAGTGTACCTCAAGGGAGAAGGAATTCTGCCTCCACTGCCTTCAGACCTGAACTACAACATCAGATCTCCCCTAGATCCCCAGACTGCCTGCAGATTTTGGACTTACCAGCCCCCATAATCATGTGAGCCAGTTCCTTAAAATGTCTCTTTTCCCTGGTGGCTCAGTTGGTAAAGAAACTGCCTGTGATGCAGGAGACCTGGGTTTGATCCCTGGGTTGGGAAGATCCCCTGGAGAAGGAAATGGCAACCCACTCTAGTATTCTTGCTGGGAAAATCCCATGGACAGAGGAGCTTGGTGGGCTATAGTCCATAGGATCACAGAAGTTGGACATGACTTAGTGACTAACCCCCCACCATATGTTTATACACATTCTCTTGTTTCCAGATCTCTGGAGAACCCTGGTTAATACAACAGCCTAATTTGTCCCCATTCTAAATTGGTTCCCAGAAGAAAAGGGAACCCTCCTACACTGTTGGTGGGAATGCAAACTAGTACAGCCACTATGGAGAACAGTGTGGAGATTCCTTAAAAAATTGCAAATAGAACTACCTTATGACCCAGCAATCCCACTGCTAGGCATACACACAGAGGAAACCAGAATTGAAAGAGACACATGTACTCCAATGTTCATCGCAGCACTGTTTATAATAGCCAGGACATGGAAACAACCTAGATGTCCATCAGCAGATGAATGGATAAGAAAGCTGTGGTACATATACACAATGGAGTATTACTCAGCCGTAAAAAAGAATTCATTTGAATCAGTTCTGATGAGATGGATGAAACTGGAGCCGATTATACAGAGTGAAGTAAGCCAGAAAGAAAAACACCAATACAGTATACTAACACATATATATGGAATTTAGGAAGATGGCAATGACGACCCTGTATGCAAGACAGGAAAAAAGACACAGATGTGTATAACGAACTTTTGGACTCAGAGGGAGAGTGAGAGGGTGGGATGATTTGGGAGAATGGCATTCTAACATGTATACTATCATGTAAGAATTGAATCGCCAGTCTATGTCTGACTCAGGATACAGCATGCTTGGGGCTGGTGCATGGGGATGACCCAGAGAGATGTTATGGGGAGGGAGGTGGGAGGGGGGTTCATGTTTGGGAATGCATGTAAGAATTAAAGATTTTAAAATTTAAAAAATAAAAAACTAAAAAAAAAAATTAAAAAAATAATAATAATAAATAAATAAATAAATAAATAAATTGGTTCCCAGAAAGATCCTAGCTCTAAATTAAAGCACATAAAACTTTCACTAATCTTTTTTTTTTCTTTTCTCTCTCTATATCTGGCTTTAGAAGATTCAGTGACTGTAAAGCTCAGTCAATTTTTACTCCATTCTCCTGTTCATATTATTAAATCCATTTGGTTCCTCCTTGGAATATTCTTCAATCTGCTTTGGCTTTTTTCTTCATTTTTATTTTGTTTCTACTGCTCCAGTTAAAGCTCACATGCTTTGAATCCCAGTATCAGTTCTCCCTTTCAGTGTTAGACTGAAATTTGCCTTTAAGCCATTACCCTTATACTCTCAGCCCATGGAATTCAGGTGGAATAGACCTTGCTTTTTGATTCCAGGAGTGGGTGCATCACCACCTCCGGCCTTTGAGAGAGCAGTGTCTCTGTAGCCTTTGTTGCCCAGTCACTAAGTCACGTCTGACTCTTTGCAACCCCATGGACTGCAGTGCAACAGGCTTCCCTGTTTCTCACTGTCTCCAGAGTTTGCTCAAACTCATGTCCGTTGAGTCAGTGATACCATCCAACCATCTCATCCTCTGTCACCCCCTTCTCCTCCTGCCCTCTGTAGCCTTAATGAATGTTTTAAATGTGGATACATGATTAGCAAGGGCTTCCCAGGAGGTGCAGTTGGTAAAGAATCCACTTGCCAATGCAGGAGAAGCAAGAGACTCAGGTTCTGTCTCTGGAAGGAAGACCTCCTGGGGTAGGAAATGGCAACCCACTCCAGTATTCTTGCCTGGAAAATTTCATGGACAGAGGAGCCTGGTGCGCTACAGTCTATGGGGTCGCAAAAGAGTCGGACACAACTGAGTGTGCACACTTACGTGATTACCAAGGCCAGTCAAAGCCAATAAACATCAACTTTGCTAGGATTAAAGAAAAAGAGGGTTTTTTGATGAGGGTTGCTCAGCTTGTGGATTTAAGACTGGACGTATTGGTAGTTAATCTGGACACCGCCTAACTAGAATCTGCCTTTAGAATGCAACCAACAAGGGTAAAAACAGAAGCCAAAGACCAGGACACACAGGATTGGAGCCCTTGGGTCCAGCTATGTCTGAAGTCAACCCAGGACTTTTCAGTTTCACGAGGCAACCATTTTGTCTTTTTGCCCATGACTGGCCATTTAATGAATGCAAGATGGTGACCAGATGGAGAGTTAGCTCTTTTCATCTGAGGATAAAGACCATCAGAGCTCAAGGGTAAAACAGCCTATTTAAAACTCAGGCCCTTGGAAAATATATATAATATATATTTAAAAAGGAGAGCAAGCAGCTGTGACCTACAGCCACATCTCTATTCCTCTTCAGAATCTTTGCAGAATCTTCTCACTCTATAGTTCTCACGGACTCAGCCACCTTTAAAAGACAAATGTAGCATAAACTATGGTAATTTGCCAGTAGGGTCTGAAATTCTATAGTAAAAATAGGAGACATAGTTAAGATAACTGGTATTTTAGTTGGTATTACTTGCTTTTAAGGCTCTTAAGTGTTTGAAAATTACATGGAAGCATTCTCTCTGGAATACCATGCTTCATAGTTGGAATTCGATTCTAAGTTAAATGATAGAAAATTTTAATAGCTGGGTCTGAATTAATTAACTTGCCAGGCAATTAAAGGTATATCATTGCCTCAAATCTGTGATTTATAATACACTGCTAGCAAAGTTAGATCTAAGTGTTAACAGCTCAGTTCTTCCTCTCTTGTGCCCTTATAGGCCATTTAATTCTCTCTGGTTGAAGGAAGACAGAATGTGAGGCAGAGGTTCCACCAGACAAAAGGGAACTTGGTATAGTTTAGAGTCATCTATATGGCACTTCCAATGATAATAGTGCCAAAAAATTAAATGTATAGTGACTTTCTGATATTTGATAGTATTTTAGATAATTGAATATTCTTAATCACTTATGATAGCAATATTTAGATGCCTTCCTCTTTCATATTCTACTGTATTGATGTATTTTTTAACATATTTTTTGGTTTTGAAATTAGGTAAAAACAAAGTATAGACTGTCTTTGCAATAAATTTCAGAGGTTCACATATTTCTGAGGCTTCTGTTCCAAAACATCTTTGTCTGAATATCTTTGAAAAAGTATTCAGCTCTAAAATTTGGATAATTTAGAGAAATATCTGGTGTATTAATTCTTTGCTATTAGCCAAAGCTTTGGTAGTTAAAAATAAAGACACACAAAAAACCAAACCTGATTTTATTCTTTGACATTGTTGGCTTTTTCTCCTTCAAAACTTAAAACAGCTGATTCTATACAATTAATAACAGGGGCAGTAATCACAAAATATCAGTTCATATATAAGAGTCTGATTCTCAGCAGTAAGCTACCTCTGTTAGGTATTATTTCATCTTTCCACCTGGCCTACTTAGCCGCTGTTTTTTTTTTTTTTTCAACTATACAATATAGTGTTATTAACAATGGTCACCACGTTTTACGTTAGATCCTCAGAACTTATTCATCTTATAGCTGAAAGTCTGTACCTTTTCATCCACCTCTCCTCATTTCCCCCCGTCGTCCTCCACACTAGCCCCTGACAACCACTTTTCCACATCTGTTTGACTTTTTTAAATTCCATATTTAAGTGATATTGGGCAGTATTTTGGAGAAGGAAATGGCAATCCACTCCAGTACTATTGCCTGGAAAATCCCATGGACAGAGGGGCTTGGTAGGCTACAGTCCATGGGGTCGCAAAGAGTCAGACACGACTGAGTGACCTCACTCAATTTATTTTTCTCTGATTTATTTCACTTAAGTTGCTTCTCTTATAATTATGATTTAACAGATGAAGAAACTGAGGCTTAAAAGATTTAATAAGTTGTCTAAAGTCACATAGCTTATAAATGGAAGAGAGGGAACCTAATGCCGTCTATTTGACACCAAAGTGCAAATGCCAACCTATATTCACTGTATTTTTTTTCCATTCATTTTATGCTTGTGAAGTTCTGACTATTCAGGATGTATTGGAACTTTTGCTTCTACAGTTTAAGTATTATCATGGTTATTATTACAGTTAGGTGTTTTTATAGGGTGTTTAAGATGTGTCCTGAAATTAAAGATTTTACCTATTTCTATGCCGAGCACCCGGAGAAGGCAATGGCAACCCACTCCAGTACTCTTGCCTGGAAGATCCCAGGGACGGAGGAGCTCGTGGGCTGCGGTCTATGGGGTCTCACGGAGTCGGACTCGACTGAAGTGATTTAGCAGCAGCAGCAGCATGCTGAGCACTCAGCCGCCTTCATAAAGATGGGTAGAAAACTATTACCTGGCCAGTTCCAAAATGTCTTTCTGCTTCAGTTCTGAGGAGTCTCTTTGAAGAGTAAGATATACACCTGGTAAGTGATAACAACAGCTTTTCGTTGTGTAGTTGGATACGTAATTGAACCGTCTGCTTCAACTTTTAAAAATCCTTTCTATCCGTCTCTGTTGCGTGGTGTCTGAATATCCAGAAGAGGGCGATGTTTTACTACAAACTTACAGTGAAGAGTTCACTTGCTTTGGATAAGGTCTACATTTAAAAACAATTTCTTACGGTAGCCTTGAGGTACCATTTGCTTAAGTGGTTTAGGGCAAAAATGTTTCTTCTGGTTTATGGCAAAAATGTTTCTTCTGGTTTATGGCAAAAATGTTTCTTCATATATAACATATTATGCGGAGAAGAGAAAATTTTCCACCTCATTTTTATATAAATTGTTCTTTCAACTGGAAATTGAACATTCTTTTGAAATACAGATTGTAATGGAACATTCCAGGCCCAGTCCATATTTAAATTATAGATAATCCAGAGAAAGAAATCCAGAAGGAGAAGGGGACAGCAGAGAATGAGATGGTTAAATAGCTTCACGGACTCAATGGACATGAAGTTGAGCAAACTCCAGGAGATGATAGAGGACAGGGAAGCCTGGCATGCTGCAGTCCCTGGGGTTGCAAAGAGTCTGACACGGCTTCAAGACTGAACAACAACAATCCACAGAAAAGAACGTGAGTTGTGGTGTCAGACAAACCTGTTTGAATGCTGACTTTACTATTAACACTTTCTGGTGCTGTAACTTCAGACAAGTCACTTGTTCCTAGAGGCCTCAATTTCCTTGCCTGTGAAATGTGAACAGTGGTAAGCACATGACAGAGATGTTGTGAGGATGAAATGTGCCTAGTTAATACAGATACGCAATAAATGACAATGTCTTATTCAATAGAAATAGAGGTGCCTGATAGAATACAGGAAGCCCCAGTAATTTGAATTTTGGATAAGCAACAAATCACTTTTTAGTATAAGTATGCTTCATGCAATCTTTGGGAGCTACCTAGAGCTACTGCATAAAATGTACTAAAAGATATTGGTTATCTGAAATTCAAATTTAATGGGGCGTTCTGTGTTTTTATTTGTTAAATTTGGCAATCAGAAACAGAAAACTCTGGCACAAAGGGGCAAAAAATAAAAATGGCTAGAGACTTTTTCTAAGACTTTTAGAACTCTATTAGTAAGTGACTTGACATTTCTAGTATCTAGGAAAATTAATATAGGCAATAATCTAAATTTTTGAATAAGCAGCCAATCTGAGCAAAGTTTTATGACTTTTTTTTTTAAGGTTAGACTTGGTCATTTCCATTCTCCATTGCATTAAGTACAGTGCTTGGCACATCCTACACAATCAATAAATCTTGTCGAGTAAAATGTTTTGAAATATAAAAACAGTTAGACTTTAAAAAAAGCATGAAGCCAGAGATAAAGCTAGTAATGTGATCTAATAGCTGTGTCTCTACCTTCTCCCCTTTCTTTTCTTCTTCTTGCTTTCAGTGAAAGAAGTCAGCCCCCTCCTTTCTTCTCTGAGTGAGGAAAGGGAGTTTGACCATGTAAGGATAGGTTTGGGAAATGAAGGAAGGGGAAAAGAAATAAAAGGAAGTCTATTGCTCACTGTCCTCTGTTTTCTCTTTGGTAGGTAAGAAGTCTGCTGCAGAAGAAGGAAGGCAAAGGCCTGGGGACTGCAGGAAGTGCATGTCCAGAACCAGGACCGCCCCCCCACCCCCCCAACCCCCACTCTGGGAGGAGGAGGATAGCCATGGGTGCCGAGGTGAGCTGACTCCGTGGGGGCAGCAGTGAGCTCTCAGAGGGGCAGGAAGCACCCACAGTCTCCCTGCTCTGTCCACTCTGCTTCTCCCAGCTTCCCCTAGAAATCTGCCCCAGGCTGAGCCCAGAGCAGCACCAAGGAGGCAGTAGCTGCAGGTCCAGCCACGCTGCCTGCTGTTGGCCTCTGGTGTGGGCCCTCACACCCCAAGGGGCTTTCCAGGAGTCTCTAGTGGTGAAGAATCCACCTGCCAATGCAAGAGACGAAAGAGACACAGTTTCGAGCCTTGGGTAGGGAAGATCTAGCGGAGGGCTTGGCCACCCACTTCGGTATTCTTGCCTGAAGAATCCCCATGGACTGAGGAGCCTGGCCAGCTATGGTCCACAGGGCACGACTGAAGTGCAGTCACACCCCAGGCAGAGCTGTGTCAGCTCCCAGCGGGCACCATTATCTGATAGATCAGCCTATGGAGGGCATCATGGCTAAACAACTAGAAAATGTAAATGATGACATTGTCAAAGGGAAATCCCCTCTAAATGATACACATGGCTGCTACTGGGGCCTAAAACTAGAAATGGTGTACAAAGATCTTTGTCACACGACAGCAAAATTTGTGGACTGATTTTCTAATAAGGAGAAAACAGTTGAACAACTAGTGATATAATATTTACATCAATATAATGCAACCAAGTAAGTTTTTTTGGAGAATTTTTAATGATTTGGGGCAATACTCATGACACTGTGTTAATTACTTTTTTAGGCAGGGTACAAAACAAGATAAGAAGGACAATTCCAAATTTGGTAAAAAGCAGAATAGAGCAGAAAAACAGAATTAAAGAGACTCCAAAAAAAATTTTTTTTTATCGTATGTTGTACAATTCTCAGATTTCTTATATTGGATACTATTACTCTTACAATGATGACAAAAAGATGGTCGAACTCATTGAGGCTAATGATTTTTAACCCACCCGTGTCACATAAAAGATACAATATCTAGCTCACGGCTTTTGGGTTGGAGGAAAAGGACTTTGGGCAAGTCTCTTGAGAACTCTGACCCTCGGTCTTTGCATCCTTAGAATGGAAATAATTGAATGGGGTGGGGGTTGGGTGAGCCTTCTTGCAGTTACTATGATGATTGAATGAGATAATGTATGTAAAACTTTGCTTAGCCAGTGCTTGGTGAAGAGGAAGCAGTCCATCAACTATAAAAATTATTATTAGGTGGCAGAATAGACGAGTAGTTACCAAATTCTAGCCCTGACTTTTTAAAGCTTTCTTTCTCCTTTCTTTCTTTCCTTGCTTCCCCTTTTCCTTCCTTCCTTCTTTCTTTCTCTCCTTCCTTCCTTCCTTTAGGAAATAATAGTTGATATTGACAATCTCATAAGATTTGATTTTGCTTCGTGTTTCACCCCATGTCAAAAATTTGGAGCAAGAAAATGGACCCCAGACCATACTGAGAAATGGGTTCCCACTGATAAAAAGACAAAGGAAGAAAAATGTGATTCTTTTGTGAGTGGGAGGAAAAAACGCCCATTTGGCTGTCAGGGACACAGAGCTTCTGCACCTGTGTCTATGCACTAGGGAGGGATGGACCAGCACGTGGTCTTCGGGTTCTGGTGCATCACGGAGAGGCCCAAGGAAGAGCACAGGTGCCAGGCGCAGGCAGGAGTGAGGATCTCTTGGTTGGGCCATCCGACTCAACCCTTGCCAGAGAAAAGGAAATGAATGTGAGCCACAACATCAGGGATTTAGGTAAATGCTTCACTGAAACTTTTAAACTGTGTTTGAGGCAGACAGAAACTCCAGACATAAAAATAGCACCCACAGAAACCCTTCCAAATGAAACCAGAAATGAAGAGCCCCTAAGAATATCTATGCAAAAACCATGCATAGGCCTTCCTGGTAGCTCAGACGGTAAAGAATCCGCCTGCAATATGGGATCGACCTGGGTTCGATCCCCAGGTTGGGAAGATCCCCTGGAGGAGGGCCTGGCAACCCACTCGAGTATTCTTGCCTGGAGAATCCCCATGGACAGAGGAGCCTGACAGGCTACAGACTATGAGGTTCCAGAGTCAGACGCAACTGAATGACTAAGCATAGCCCAAGAATATCTATGCAAAGTCCACCTGAACAAGTTCTGACCGTGGCTGGGTTTACCAAGTGTGCTTAACCCTCCTGTTGCCTCATAGTTCCCGCCCATATGGCCCAAAGCTCTTCTTTTTGGCCACACTCCATGACTTGTGGGATCTTAGTTCCCTGTGTGTGTGTGTTAGTCGCTCAGTCCTGTCCAACTCTGTGCGACCCCATGGACTGTAGTCCACCAGGCTCCTCTGTCCATGGGATTCTCCAGGCAAGAATACTGGAGTGGGTTGCCATTCCCTTCTCCAGGGGATCTTCCCAACCCTGGGATCGAACCCAGGTCTCCCTCATTGCAGGAAGATTCCTCACTGTCTGATCCACCAGGAAAGCTGCAAAGGCATATTAGTATACACCAAATATGTCTCCTGAATCATCTGACTCATTGCCAAAAATACTTAGTTAATAGTGATTCAAGTCCAATCCTAATTCAGGGAGAAAGGAAAAAGAAGCAAATGATTAAAAATCTTGGGATAAATAATATATGAATATTTGCCTTGTATAGATGGAGATTTAATTGACTATTTTCTTCACCAATATTAGTCCCCTGACCAGGGATTAAACTCAGATCCTGGGCAATGAAAGCATGAAATTCTAACCACTGGACCACCAGGGAATTTCTGCCTCAAGGCTCTAGAAACTCTTTCTTCTACATTCCCCATTAAGGGAAATCCCTGGAAAATTTTATGAAAAGCAGGGTTTGGAGTGGCTCAAAATATAAACAAAAAATCCTGAATGTTTTAAAAGTCTAGAATCAAGGTTAAAGACTTTTATTGTTTTTTAAATAGAGTAAGTCTGAGCCAGCCCCAGGCTGACTTATCATCCCTAACCAGCCTTGTGAGCTAGGTGCTCCAGTTATTTCTGTTTTGCAAATGGAAACTCCAGCTCCCTGAGATAGTTTTGTTCATTCCATTGTCTCAATACCTACAGCACTCACTGTCATTTATTAAGTGCTCAGCAAGTAGTTGTTGAATCAATGAGCAAAATAAGCAATGTGCATAGGCTACCCAGCTGGTAAGAGGTGGAGCTGGGGGAGACGGGTCACACCCAGGCTGGCCTAAATCCAGAGTTCTTGGCTTCTGCCTCTGTTTACCTCTTTTCCATGACTGCTTAAGTCTGGAGAAGACATGGGCCTGCAGGTGAAGACATTTCCCTGTATGATAGAGCTTCCCAGGTGGTGCTAGCAGTAAAGAACCCTCCTGCCAACACAGGAGACATAAGAGACATGGGTTCAGTCCCTGGGTGAGGAAGATCCCCTGGAGGAGGGCATGGCAGCCTACTCCAGTACTCTTGCCTGAAGAATCCCCATGGACAGAGGAATGTGGTGGGCTATATAGTCCATGGGGTCGCAAAGAGACACGACTGAAGCGACTTAGCATGCATACATGCATGTATGATATTTAGAGCTGCCACATCCTTGGGAACAACTGAACATACAGTGATGATATTTCTAGGGTCCGTGTTTAGCCATTAAAAATGATCCAGGGCACCTCTAGTTTGGGAATATGTTTACATATCAGCTGTGAAAGCTGAAGGCTTCAGCATAATATAGAAGGCTTTCTCCAGGCTTTCTGTAATACAGTGATAAATTATAGGCTACTTATCAAAAATCTCTAGCTACAGGCAAATGTATTTCTAGGATCACTTAGCAATTGCTTGAGAGCTTTAAAAGTCTCTTGAAGACAGGCAGTTGAAGAAGTTTCCCTAAAGAAATTATCAAGATTAGGGCTTGGAAGGTAAATGCAATTCCTGTGCCTTTTAGGCTCTACCAATTTGAAGGTGAATAGATCAAGTTTGCATTTCTCTGTGTGATTAACATCAAGCGCCCTATTGGTTGAAAAGGTTCATTATCTGGAGAAGAATTTAAAAGGCAGGATGGACAACTTCAATTTAGATAATTGTTGGATGTGATGGAGTGCTCTTCAAATGGGTGTGCGTGAGGCGGGGGGTGGGAGGACCACCATCTGCTAAGTGATTGAAAGGCTCTCAGAACCCACAGGCAGCAAAGACCTAAATGAAGGGATCTTGGCAGATGGGATCAGAAGCCTTGAGCTTCAGCTCTGGCTCCATCATTTATAGCTGGGTGGCTTTAGACAAAATTACTTAGTGTCTCCGAGGTCAGTTTTGTCACCTGTTTACAAAGTTTCAACGGCCGCACCTAATTTTTAGGTTTTTGTAAGGATCCAGTGAGATGGCTGAAAATGCCTTGTAAATGCTCCGTGTAAGGCTTGGAACCATCATCACTATGATGGTGTGACAATCATCATTACTAAGCAAGATTTAAGAGAATTTCAAATGAACAAGACATTGTATTTCTACCCAGTTTTATAGAACTTGAAGTTAATACAATCTTGAGGGTCTCTTTAAGGAAAAAAAATCACTAAATTATAAATTGAGTACATTCCCTTGGAAAGGAATTTGTTGGCTTCAGAGTAAACGTGTCTCTGCCGCCACAAGCAGGGGTGTCATAGTTATCAGGAGCGTGTACTCAGGAAGGCACACGACATGGGTTTGAATCCTTGTTTGGCTGTGTGACCTTGGGCAAGTTGCTAAACCTCTCTGTTAAAAAAGTTGTTTTGAGGATTAAATAACACTAAATGCATAGCAGTACCTGCACATAGTAAGAAATTTATGTATTTATCATTTTTTTTTTCACCTCCTTTCAAGGGTCTTTTCACCTGAAAAAAATGCAACATAACAAGTGCAAATATTACTTGAGATGGAGTGTGGTGAGTTCTGTAAGGGAATATAAACCATGAGTTCATATCTACTTGGGGTTGTGGGGAAAGGCTTCATAAAGGACAAATCGGGAAGGTTTGAAAAGGCAACGCATTCCAGGCAGCGGAAATAGCCCATGGTCAGGCTTGGAGGTGAGACTTGGTTGGACATATTTGGGAGCAACAAAGGTCTGTGTTTCTAGTCTAAAGGGGAAACAGGAGATGAACCTGGAAAGGGGCTGGGGCCACAGGATGGGAGGTCTTGGGTGCCCAGATGAGGAGTGGCAGGCAGTGGAGAGGGGTTTAGAGCATGTGGGTTTGAGAAAGGTTAACCCAGCAGCATTCGACAGGAGGGATGGAGTGGTTTCAGTGCCAGCTAAACATCTGGGCAATAGGTCATGACGGCGACTGGAGTCTGCATTTACAGTCCAGTTTGAAATATGCCCCTGACAACATTGAGAAGGACCATTAATTCTTCATAGTCTAAAGAGAGAACTCCTCGTTTGTGGCTTTTGCATTTTTCCTGTTCATATGAGCTGAGTTTCCCATTCCATTCCATCAACACGAAAGGAGGAGGGGTTCCTGCCTGCAAGAGGATGGAATGGTCACCCTTCCCAGTGCAGGGCCGTGCCCTCAGAGGCTCTGACTGGAAGGCTTCTCTGGCATGGACAGAGCCTTTCTCCCAGTGGAAACCTCTCCCACTCCCTCTCATTAGGACCGCGTTTCCTTCAGAACTGATGTGCTCCCGTGCAGTGGCCTGGATTTAGTTTTCTCCCCAGGCATTGGGGCTACTGGCCACAGCACACTGCACACCCTAAACTGGTGTGCGCAGCAGCCCAGCCACTCGGTCAGGGCCTAATCACAGAGGGCGTTTGGAAGGCCACTTCCAGGTGTTTCCACACCTCTGGGCAAGGTCGTTGGGATGTGTCCCCCTGGGGATTCTGCCTCCCTGGCCTCAGTTGGCCCAGGGGTGGGCCTCTGACATCAGCCAAGACAATCAGCAACATTCCCTGGAATATATAGAAACCAAAACTAAGGAGAGGATCAGCCTCTTCTGGTGGGAGCGATGGGATTTGAATCCTGGGAGCATCGGGCAGCCAGGATCCCAGGATATGGAGGAGACAGTCTATAGGGGAGAGAAGAATGCTCCCTGGGAGAAGATGAGGTCCTGGTTGAACTTGAATCCCTTTTCCAACTTTCCCGGAGGATGAACTCCACCCTTACTCTACTCTAAGTTAAATGTGATGCCTTTCAGAAAGTTCCTTTGTCTTTTTCCTAAACTATTTTGAATTAGATTTCTTTCACTTTTGATCAAAGAGTCCTGATACATAAACCCGTGCTCTCACACTGGTGCTCATCAATGTGAGCTTACTCTGTTTCCCTTCTTCTCAACGGCCTAAGGGTTGAACAGATAACATCATTATTGCTGAAGAGAGAACTGTGTATTAACCCTTAATAACCAGTCAGCACTAACATACTGCTTTTCAGATTTCAAAATAATTTTTCCATCAGTATTTTACTTGAACCCCATAACATATGCAGAAAGACAGGGCACACTTGTCTTCCTCATTTTACAGAAAATTTAGGCCAGATCAATTAATTGACTTTCCCTAGTTCCCTCAGTTATTTTCTGCCAGAACCTGAATTTTAACTTGTATTTTTTTTCCTTCCAAATCCTGTACACTTTTCCAAATAACTTCCTGCCTTAGAAAGTGATCCAATGCTTAGACTTTGGAATATTGATACAGGCCAATGAGGAAGATAGTGTAGTCCAAGGGAACCTCATGGGATTCTTATAACTCTCAGGTGACGCAGCTCTCTGTTCTGCCTGCAAGGAAGACTGTGGTGCTATTGATTCAGTTGATGGGACCAAAGGAAATGACACAGGGCCACTACTAGGGTGAGGCAAGTCAGGTGCCAAAAGAAACAATTTAAGGAGATGACTACTCTCAGGGTCATGCAAAGCTTTGACCTCCTGTAACATCATTAAGGTCATAGTTGCAAAATTCAGACTACAGAGATATGTGAGACACCACCTGAAATTAAAAAAAAAAAAAACAAAACAGGTGCATGTGGGGCTCGGGGGCCCGGGGCTGGCGCACAGGCGGGGGGGGGGGGCGCGTCCCAGGAGAGACCAAGGCGTTGCTCAGCTGCGGTACCGCCTTCTGCGTTGTCTTTTTGGAAAAACCCAAATACCACTGCCCTGCCTGCCACGTGCCCTACTGCTCCTTGCCCTGCTTCCGGAAGCACAAAGAGCAGCGCGAGCCTGCAACTGGTCCTGTCAAGAAAAAAATAAGATCAGCTCTTACTGCAAAAACTAAAAAGCCTGTGGAAAACGAAGATGATGATGACGACTCTGGCTGATTTTCTCAATAGTGATGAGGAAGAGGACCGAGTGTCTTTGCAGAATTTAAAGAATTTAGCACTGAGGAGCTTACTGCTCAACCCGCACCTCAGACAGCTGATGGTCGACCTCGATCAGGCAGACGACAAGGCCAAGCTTATGCGAGCTTGGATGCAGGAGCCCTTGTTTGTGGAGTTTGCTGCCTGCTGCTCGAGTATCGTGGAGCCGTCTCAGAACGAGGATCCTTAAGGTGGATTACTGTGTTGCCTGCTCCTCCTGGGAGGCCGTCATGCGGGGGGCCCTGCCCAGGGGTGGCGCTGCCAGGACTCAGCCGCTGAGGTCAGGTGGGCCCCCCAGACCCCCTCCAGCACTGCAGGCTGGGGCACAGGCAGGTGGAGGTACTCATGGTGGCAGACCCATATGGAGAGAGAGCTCGATGTTCAAATGGTGGTTTTTAAGTGTTTTATTTTTGTACAATTAAGACATAAATATTTACTGAGATTCCACACCCATTTGAGTAAAAACTTGTTCAGTGTTTCTAAATAAAAATAATAATAATAATAAAAACAAAAACAAACAACAAAAACCTCTTCTAGACACTTAGAACAGAAGATGAAGACTTGCAGTCTGTTAGGCAGGACTCAGAGGAGTCAGCTGATTTTTTTTCCCACTTACCCTGATACACAAATGCCCTTAAAAGTAGACTCTTTGGTGAAGCAAAATTACAATCACATTCTGTTGGAAACCTAGTAAAAGCCAAACCAAACTAAAGATCAATCTTCTAAGCCTGAAGTTGATCCTCAGTTCAGTTCAGTTCAGTCAGTCAGTCGTGTAACTCTTTGCTACTCCACGGACTGCAGCATGCCAGGCTTCCCTGTCCATCATCAACTCCTGGAGCTTACTCAAACATGTCCATCAAGTCGGTGATGCCATCCGACCATCTCATCCTCTGTCATCCTGTTCTCCTCCTGCCTTCAATCTTTCCCAGCATCAGGGTCTTTTCAAATGAGTCAGTTCTTCGCATCAGGTGGCCAAAGTATTGGAGTTTCAGCTTCAGCATCAGTCCTTCCAATCAATATTCAGGACTGATTTCCTTTAAGATGGACTGGTTTGATCTCCCTGCAGTCCAAGGGACTCTCAAGAGTCTTCTCCAACACCACAGTTCAAAAGCATCAATTCTTTGGCACTCAGCTCTCTTTATAGTCCAACTCTCACATCCTTACATGACTACTGGAAAAACCATAGCTTTGACTAGATGGACATTTGTCGGCAAAGTAATGTCTGTACTTTGTAATATGCTGTCTAGGTTGGTCATAGCTTTTCTTCCAAGGAGCAAGCATCTTTTAATTTCATGGCTGCAATAACCATCTGCAGTGATTTTGGAGCCCAAGAAAATAAAGTCAGCCACCTATTTCCCATCTATTTCCCATGAAGTGATGGGACCAGATGCCATCACCTTAGTTTTCTGAATGTTGAGTTTTAAGCCAACTTTTTCACTCTCCTCTTTCACTTTCATCAAGAGGTTCTTTAGTTCTTCTTCACTTTCTGCCATAAGGATGGTGTCATCTGCATATCTGAGGTTATTGATATTTCTCCCAGCAATCTTGATTCCAGCTTGTGCTTCATCCAGCCTGGCATTTTGCATGATGAACTCTGCATATAAGTTAAATAAGCAGGGTGACAATATACAGCCTTGACATATTCCTTTCCTGATTTGGAACCAGTCTGTTCCATGTCCAGTTCTAACTGTTGCTTCTTGACCTACATACAGGTTTCTCAGGAGGCAGGTCAGGTGGTCTGGTATTCCCATCTCTTTCAGAATGTTCCACAGTTTATTGTGATCCACACAGTCAAAGGCATTGGCATAGTCAATAAAGCAGAAGTTGATGTTTTTCTGGAACTCTCTTGCTTTTTTGATAATCTAACAGATGCTGGCAATTTGATCTCTGGTTCCTCTAAATCCAGCTTGAACATCTGGAAGTTCACAGTTCACGTACTGTTGAAGCCTGACTTGGAGAATTTTTATTATTACTTTGCTAGCGTGTAAGATGAGTGCAATTGTGTGGTAGTTTGAACATTCTTTGGTATTACCTTTCTTTAGGATTGGAATGAAAACTGACCTTTTCTAGTCCTGTGGCCACTGCTGAGTTTTCCAAATTTGCTGGCATATTGAGTGCAGCACTTTCACAGCATCATCTTTCAGGACTTGAAATAGCTCCATTGGAATTCCATCACCTCCACTAGCTTTGTTCGAAGTGATGCACCCTAAGGCCCACTTGACTTCACATTCCAGGATGTCTGACTCTAGGTGAGTGATCACACCATTGTGGTTATCTGGGTCATGAAGATCTTTTTTGTACAGTTCTTCTGTGTATTCTTGCCACCTCTTCTTAATATCTTCAGCTGTTGCCCGTGAGTGTCCAGGAGTCTCTGGTGGAGGTGTGGGTCAACAGTGGCCTGCTGCAGGGTTGGGGGCCCTGAGTGCAGCAGTACCGGCATGGGACCTTTTGAAGGATGTGGCCATTATCTTCATTATCTCCACCATAGTTTGGCCTCAGGTCAAACAAGAGGGAGGGAACACAGCCCTACCCATCAACAGAAAACTGGATTAAAGATTTACTGAGCACTGCCCCAATTATCAGAACAAGGCCCAGTTTCCCCTTCAGTCAGTCTCTCCCATCAGGAAGCTTCCATATGCCTCTTGTGGCAGACAGGATGAAAACCACAATCACAGAAACTAACCAAACTGATCACATGGACCACCTCCTTGCCTAACTCAATGAAACTATGAGCCATGCCATGTAGGGGCACCCAAGATGGAAGGGTCATGGTGGAGAGTTCTGACAAAACATGGTCCACTAGAGAAGGGAATGGCAAACCACTTCAGTATTCTTGCCTTGAGAACCCAATGAACAGTATGAAAAGGCAAAATGATAGGATACTGAAACAGGAACTTCCCAGGTTGGTAGGTGCCCAATATGTTACTGGAGATCAGTGGAGAAATAACCCCAGAAAGAATGAAGAGGTGGAGCCAAAGCAAAAACAACACCCAGTTGTGGATGTGATGGCAGTAAAGACCGATGCTGTAAACAGCACTATTACATAGGAACCTGAAATGTTAGGTCCATGAATCAAGGCAAATTGGAAGTGGTCAAACAGGAGATGGCAAGAGTGAACATCGACATTCTAGGAATCAGCGAACTAAAATGGACTGGAATGGGTGAATTTAACTCAGATGACCATTATATCTGCTACTGTGGGCAGGAATCCTTTAGAAGAAATGGGATAGCCATCATGGTCAACAAAAGAGTCCAAAATGCAGTACTTGGATGAAATCTCAAAAATGACAGAATGATCTCTGTTCATTTCCAAGGCAAACCATTCAATATCACAGTAATCCAAGTCTATGCCCCGATCAGTAATGCGAAGAAGCTGAAGTTGAACGGTTCTATGAAGACCTATAAGACCTTCTAGAACTAACACTCCAAAAGGATGCCCTTTTTATTATAGAGGACTGAAATACAAAAGGAGGAAGTCAAGAGATACCTGGAGTAACAGGCAAATTTGGCCTTGGAGTACAAAATGAAGCAGGTAAAAGGTTAACAGAGTTTTGCCAAAAGAACGCACTGGTCGTAACAAATACCCCTCTTCCAACAACACAAGAGAAGACTCTACACATGGACATCACCAGATGGTCAATACTGAAATCATATTGATTATATTCTTTGCAGCAAAGAAGAAGAAGCTCTATACTGTCAGTGAAAACAAGACCGGGAGCTGACTATGGCTCCGATCCTGAACTCCTTATTGCCAAAATCTATTTCAAGTTGGATTTCTGTCACTTTTGACCAAAAAGTCCCAATACTATATCCACAATCTTAGGCTGCTCTCATTGATCACTTATTGTCCTATTTCCCTTCCTCTCAGTCCTATGGATTTATCAAAAGCTGATGGAGCTTAAGTGGCTTTCTCAAAGTCTATAGCCAGTGAGTGAGAAAGTCTGGATTGGAATCCAGGTTCAATCCAGTACACCATGAATCCTTCACTGAGATATTGGACTGAGAGTTTTTGTCCAAGCTACAAGAAGTTTTTAATACTAATCATTTCATATATGTACAGTACTTAGAACTTTTCTGACTATTCCTGTATCCATTATTTTATTTCCAGCTAACAGATATTTTAACAATTAAAAAAAATCAAGTGTGCCAAACATATCCATAATTATTTTCTTAATAACCATTTTCGCCTGCCCTGCATTGGTTATATATAGCTACATAACAAATTATCCTGAAACTTCAGTCAGTTCAGTTCAGTCGCTCAGTCGTGTCCGACTCTTTGCGACCCCATGAATCGCAGCACGCCAGGCCTCCCTGTCCATCACCATCTCCCGGAGTTCACTCAGACTCAAGTCCATCAAGTCCGTGATGCCATCCAGCCATCTCATCCTCAGTCGTCCCGTTCTCCTCCTGCTCCCAATCCCTCCCAGCATCAGAGTCTTTTCCAATGAGTCAAAAGCAGCTTAAAAAAACAAACGTTTATTACCTCACAGCTTCTGCGGGAATCCAGTTGCCACCTAGCTGGCTTAAAGTCTCTCCTGAGAGTACAATCAAATGCCAACTGGGGCCACAGGCTCATCTGAAAGTTCAGCTGAGGGATGATTCACTTCCAAACCTTTGACAGGATTTGATTCTTCATGGGCTGTTGGGTGAGGACCTCAGTTCCTAGCTGGCTGTTGGTCAGAGACCCTCTTGAGTCACCACATGACGTCTCCAGAGGGCAGGTCGCAACATGGCAGCTGGCTTCCCTCACAGTGAGCTCAGGAGACAGCAAGACAGAGAAGCCCAAGGCAGAAGCCTCAGCACATTGTATAACCTAACCTTGGAATTGACATCCCGTGGCTTTTGCCATATTCTACTCATTAGAAATAAATCAAGAGATCCGGCCCACACTTTAAGGGGAGAGATTACGAATGGGGGTGACTATCAGGAAACTAAAATCATTGGAGCCATTTTTAGAAGCTGCCCAACTGATATTACATATGCCAAATTAAAATTACACCTCCCAGATGCCCAAGATAAAGTAAGCCTAAAGTTAAGTTTATTATCTTTCCATTTTTAAGAAAAGAAATTTTTTCATTATAAAGCAGCAAAAAAAAAAAAAAAAAAAAAAAAACTATTTATCCCAAAATTATAGCTTGTAGTTTGTTGGGTATTATGAAGCCTTTGTGCAAAGTGGACACGAATCCCAGAGGGATGGTGTTGCTGCCATCCATCTCTCCCTCTCCTCAGAGCTTGCTAATTTTTTTTTGCATCTGAACCAAAAGTCTTGCCTTCCAGACAAGGGCCAGTAAATGACACTGCCTGCATGTCAGAAATTGCTACTGACATTTCAATTTTGCTTAATTTTTTTTCTTTCTTTGATAGTATTATGGAGAAAATTTACATTTGAATAAAAAGCAAATAGTGCATGTCAGAGTAAGCATCAGGGAATGTCAAATTGTTTTTTTCCAATTACAACTCTATTTCAAATAGGGTAATGCAATTAAAGGATAATTACTAGAAGCACAAAGCCAAGGTTACGATCAGAAATGGTTACCCTTTCACTTTAAGTCCTGTCTTGCTAAATAAAATATTCCTGAGGGGCAAGTTACTGTTTGAAAATAGAATACACGCATCCAGGAACAACCAAATACTTGGCAGTGTTGACCAAAACATGTATTTGTGCATAAATACAAGTGTTTAAAAGAGATGAAAAGACACTAAAGGTGAACCGCATTTTCCTTGGCTTTATCACTCTGATTAATAATGTGATAAATTAGCTGTAGGATGCAATATTAATTAACAGTATATTAGTTTCATTTTATTGCCGATAACATAACAAGCTCTGAAATAGTAGTAGACTAAACTGCTGACGAGGGCTTTTCTGCAAACTGAGCTGGAGTTTGATTTCTCATTTGTCCAAGTGAAGCATCAGCAACTGAGTAAAACCAATTACCTCAAAACCCACCAAGCCCTCGGCAGCAACTTAGTGCATCTGAGTTTGCCCAAATGTTATTACTTTCAAATTAAAGCCTGGCCTGAGATGGGACACTGAAGAATTTCTACTGCTGAAAATAATTCAGTATGGCAGGCTAGTTGCGTAACACTTCAGAGAGCCAAATAGAAAGCAAAAGCTCCCTTCAGCTTCCAGACATCTTGAATACGTAGCTATCCTCTTCCAGAAGGCAAGCTGGAGGTACAGAAGTCAGAGACGAAAAGAGAGGCATTTTCCTGATTCCCTCAAGTGAAAATGTTGTAGGAAAATTTTCAAATCACACTGTTCATTTTTGAGGTGAAGTCCTGGTTTGGGGTGGGCAGTACTTGAGGAAAAAAGGATGCTAGGCATATGGAGGTCAGTTCAGTTCAGTTCAGTTCAGTCGCTCAGTCGTGTCCGACTCTTTGCGACCCCATGAATCACAGCACGCCAGGCCTCCCTGTCCATCACCATCTCCCGGAGCTCACTCAGACTCACGTCCATAGAGTCCATGATGCCATCCAGCCATCTCATCCTGGGTCGTCCCCTTCTCCTCCTACCCCGAATCTCTCCCAGCATCAGAGTCTTTTCCAATGAGTCAACTCTTCGCATGAGGTGGCCAAAGTACTGGAGCTTCAGCTTTAGCATCATTCCTTCCAAAGAAATCCCAGGGTTGATCTCCTTCAGAATGGACTGGTTGGATCTCCTTGTAGTCCAAGGGACTCTCAAGAGTCTTCTCCAACATCACAGTTCAAATGCGTCAATTCTTCGGCACTTAGCCTTCGTCACAGTCCAACTCTCACATCTGTACATGACCACAGGAAAAACCATAGCCTTGGCTAGACGGACCTTAGTCAGCAAAGTAATGTCTCTGCTTTTGAATATGCTGTCTAGGTTGGTCATAACTTTTCTTCCAAGGAGTAAGCGTCTTTTAATTTCATGGCTGCAGTCACCATCTGCAGTGATTTTGGAGCCCAGAAAAATAAAGTCTGACACTGTTTCTACTGTTTCCCCATCTATTTCCCATGAAGTGATGGGACCAGATGCCATGATTTTCGTTTTCTGAATGTTGAACTTTAAGCCAACTTTTTCCACTCTCCTCTTTCACTTTCATCAAGAGGCTTTTTAGTTCCTCTTCACTTTCTGCCATAAGGGTGGTGTCATCTGCATATCTGAGGTTATTGATATTTCTCCTGGCAATTTTGATTCCAGCTTGTGTTTCTTCCAGTCCAGTGTTTCTCATGATGTACTCTGCATAGAAGTTAAATAAGCAGGGTGACAATATACAGCCATGACGTACTCCTTTTCCTATTTGGAACCAGTGTGTTGTTGCATGTCCAGTTCTAACTGTTGCTTTCTGACCTGCATACAGATTTCTCAAGAGGCAGGTCAGGTGGTCTGGTATTCCCATCTTTTTCAGAATGTTCCACAGTTTATTGTGATCCACACAGTGAAAGGCTTTGGCATAGTCAATAAAGCAGAAATAGATGTTTTTCTGGAACTCTCTTGCTTTTTCAATGATCCAGCGGATGTTGGCAATTTGATCTCTGGTTCCTCTGCCTTTTCTAAAACCAGCTTGAACATCAGGGAGTTCACGGTTCACGTATTGCTGAAGTCTGGCTTTGAGAATATTGAGCATTACTTTACTAGCATGTGAGATGAGTGGAATTGTGCGGTAGTTTGAGCATTCTTTGGCATTGCCTTTCTTTAGGATTGGAATGAAAACTGACCTTTTCCAGTCCTGTGGCCACTGCTGAGTTTTCCAAAGTTGCTGGCATATTGAGTGCAGCACTTTCACAGCATCATCTTTCAGGATTTGAAACAGCTCAACTGGAATTCCATCACCTCCACTAGCTTTGTTCATAAGGCCCACTTGACTTCACATTCCAAGATGTCTGGCTCTAGATTAGTGATCCCATCATCATGATTATCTGGGTCGTGAAGATCTTTTTTGTACAGTTCTCCCATGTATTCTTGCCACCTCTTCTTAATATCTTTTGCTTCTGTTAGGTCCAGACCATTTCTGTCCTTTATCGAGCCCATCTTTGCATGAAATGTTCCCTTGGTATCTCTAATTTTCTTGAAGAGATCTCTAGTCTTTCCCATTCTGTTGTTTTCCTCTATTTCTTTGCATTGATTGCTGAGGAAGGCTTTCTTATCTCTTCTTGCTATTCTTTGGAACTCTGCATTCAGATGCTTGTATCTTTCCTTTTCTCCTTTGCTTTTCACCTCTCTTCTTTTCACAGCTATTTGTAAGGCCTCCCCAGACAGCCATTTTGCTTTTTTGCATTTCTTTTCCATGGGGATGGTCTTGATCCCTGTCTCCTGTACAATGTCACGAACCTCAGTCCATAGTTCATCAGGCACTCTATCTATCAAATCTAGACCCTTAAATCTATTTCTCACTTCTACTGTATAATCATAAGGGATTTGATTTAGGTCATACCTGAATGGTCTAGAGGTTTTCCCTACTTTCCTCAATTTAAGTCTGAATTTGGCAATAAGGAGTTCATGATCTGAGCCACAGTCAGCTCCCAGTCTTGTTTTTGTTGACTGTATAGAGCTTCTCCATCTTTGGCTGCAAAGAATATAATCAATCTGATTTTGGTATTGACCGTCTGGTGATGTCCATGTGTAGAGTCTTCTCTTGAGTTGTTGGAAGAGGGTGTTTGCTATGACCAGTGCATGGAGTTATTATTTGTTATTTGGTTTATTTAGTTAGATATTAGGAGCTACCTCACTATACAGTAAGAAACTCTAGCACAAAAAGTTAGACTTCTCAAGAAAGGAGTTACTGAGCTACAACATGGTCAGAGGAGTTAAAACAAGCTGAGCAAGGTGCATTAGAAGAAATCTGAAGAAATCTCTGTCCATTTATTCTGTCACTTGTCTCCTCAACATCACCTCACTGCTCTGTCCGTCTCTCTTTCTCTTTCTCTTTTACACACACTCTTATTCCCATATAGAAAGTCATTTTCTATTCCCTTTTCTTTTTCTTTTTTTTAAAGATATTTTCAACGGGGACCATTTTTAAGTCTTATTGAATTTGTTACAATATTGCTTCTGTTTTATATTTTGGTTTTTTGTCCATGGCATGTGGGATCTCAGCTCCTGATAAGAGATTGAAAAACTGCACTCCTGGCATTGGAAGGCAAAGCCTTAACCACTGGACCGCCAGAGAAGTCCTATCTCTTATCTTGCTTAATTTCTTTCATGCATGCATGCTGAGTTGCTTCGGTCGTGCCTTACTCTTTGCAACCCCATGGACTCCAGCCCTCCAGTCTCCTCTGTCCATGGGATTCCCCAGGCAAGAATACTGGAGCGGGTTGCATGCCCTCCTCCAGCGGATCTTCCCAATCCAGGAATCGAACCTGCATTTCTTATGTCTCCTGCATTGACAGTTAGGTTCTTTACCACTAGCTCCACCTGGCAGTATCTGAAATTACATTTTAGGTAATTTAGTCATTCACTCATGTACTTATTTATTGCCTCTATTGCTGCTGCTGCTGCTGCTGCTAAGTCATTTCAGTCATGTCCGACTCTGTGCGACCCCATAGATGGCACCCACCAGGCTCCCCTGTCCCTGGGATTCTCCAGGCAAGAACGCTGGAGTGGGTTGCCATTTCCTTCTCCAATGCATGAAAGTGAAAAGTGAAAGTGAAGTCACTCAGTCGTGTCCGACTCTTCGCGACCCCAAGGACTGCAGCCCACCAGGCTCCTCCATCCATGGGACTTCCCAGGCAAGAGTACTGCAAATGGTAAATTCCATAAAGTCACAGGATGTGCCTGTCTGTCACTGCAAAACAATACCTGGCTCGTAGGAGACACAGAAATAGTTGAATCAGAGAATGAACCCATTCACTGAACTTAACATTTACCAAACACCCAATGTCTAAGTGCAAAAGATTCAAAGATGATAATTAGAACTACCATTCATTGACATTTACTCTGTGCCCTCAATGAGCTAAAGATTTTACACATGATATCTCATTTAATCTCGCAACAACTCTGCAAAAGATTTTTTCTAGTATTCTTCCCCCCCAACGCCCCCCACACCCTCCAGACAGGACACAGACAGATCAAAGAGCTTGGTCCACTTAATGCCACACAGTTAGAAAGAGGTAAGTCATGAATTAAATGGGGTTTGCCACTCGGGACACCAGGCATAGTCAGATTCAGAGATGAATAAGATACCTAATAATCTCGTGTCTGTGTTTGAAGCATCTTTGCCTTCGACCGTCACCATTGCCTCCCATGGCCAGAGGAAGAATCTAGTAATGAATCTTAGAGAATTGGAGATGGGACATTTGCCATCCTGGGAACTTCAGGAATGCCCTCCCTCCTGGCAGATTCCATTATTCCATGCTGCTTCGCCTTTGGGTGAGGTCAGATTCTATGAGATGTTTATGAGAGCAGCATGTATTCTCAAGGCCCTAGTTCCAGGTTATGTGAGCCCAGCAGCTGTCAGGGATCCTATTTACTTTTAATAAATCTAACAAATGAATGATAAATAAGTGATGAGTCTTCTGCCTCAGAGAATCCAGTGAGGGCAGGACCCAGCCAGGTGCATGGAAAGCCAAATTCTTTCCCAGCATTCATAACTGAATTCTAAACAGCCAGCACCAAATTCTGCAGTCAGTTCAGACTACAGAGTTCCCATGTATTTTACAGGTCACAAAATTATTCCTCTCTCTGGTTCACTGGAATCAAAGAAAGTTCTTTAGCCTGTTCATTCCATGAATTAAAAAAAAAAAAAAAAAAAGGAAAGATTAAAAAGGGTCTCCCTCAGTTATAATGCTGTTCATGTCCTTTGACCAGAAAGAGTTAGAGAAAAACTTCGGGATTGATTTGAGGGATGCAGAGCCCAGGTTCCATTAAAGTGTATTAATGCCAAGGTCTGTGCAATTAGTGAAAAGTCAATTCCCATTACTAGTTAACACTATTGAATATCTGCTTTCTTTAATAAAAAGCCATGTCCAGTACAAAGAGAATAAATCAATAGGTTGGCTGCATTTAGATCTATGCTGCCGTCTTCTAAAATGCACAGAGAAACTCCCCGTCAGAGCTCCTCTGTCTGTCTGCCAAGCTCAGTCTGTGAGCTGGCAGCTGGCCCTGACATCTTTGCCTGGAATCTTTCATTAGCACTCTCGCCTTAGCTCTCATTTCTCTAATCAGAAAATTTGAATTTTACCCCGTGCCTAAAAATCCTCTATTTGAGCTTGATCTTCATCTGTCTCTAAATTGGACCTGTTCAGAAAACAAGCTGTGAAGCAGCCACGGACATACCTCTGAATCGCAGCACTGGCTATAATACCAGTGCTCCCCTCAGGTTGGGAGAGTGTGGGGTGGAGGCAACCTCTTACAAGGGGCCAAAGAATCTGTAGGGCACGAAAGCGTTTGCCTCTTTAGATCCCCCCCTTTCTGTTAGTTTACAGCTGGTGAACCTTTCTGCTGCCAATTTTGGAGGCAGCTGGGATGTTTCAGATTCTCAAGTGTGAAGAGCAAAAAAGGATACATCTGTCTCAAAGTATACAAGGTCCCTAGCACCTTCCCAGAGGAAGGACACTTTCACCTCCCTGCTTTGGAGTCTGCCTCCCTAAGCTGAGCTATTCATCTCTTATGTGGACCACAAAAAGGAGAAGACTGTTTATTGTTTATTTTTTTGTAACTTTTTATATCAGAGTATAGCCAGTTAACAAGATAGTAGTTTCAGGTGAACAGCAAAGGGACTCAGCCAAATACATACATGCATCCATTCTCCCCCAAACGACACTCCCATCCAGGCTGCCACATGACATTGAGCAGAGTTACCTGTGCAGTACAGTAGGGCCTTGTTGGTTATCCATTTTAAATATAGTAGTGAGTACCTAAACATCCCAAACTCCCTAACTATTCCTTCCCTGTATCCTTCTCCCACTGACAAGCGGAGATTCATTCTCTTAAGTCTGTGAGTCTGTTTCTGTTTTGTAAATATATTCATTTATATCATTTCTTTTTAGATACTGCATGTAAAGGATGTTATAAGCTATTTAGGAGAAAGCTGTTTGGACTGTGCTCTCAATATAATGCTTGGCTTACTACAGATTAAAAGTGCATTGAAGCCCTCTGTCTCTCAGGCACGTGCCTATTTTATGTAAGTTATTGCAAAGTTGGAATACTGTACTTCTAGTAAAGTGAATTATATTTCCCCAAAGCATTTCATTTTATTCACCAGAATGCTCAGACTTTGAAAAATGAGGATTGATATCATTTTGCTTTAGTTTGGTTCACTGTGCAAAATAATTTTATATTCTTTTTTCTTTACCCCCTGGACCCTATTTTTATCAGTTGATCCTTATTCACAGGTTCAGCATTTCTGTACCCTCTCTCCCTTCCCAAGAGTGTGTGTTTGGTCAATGGGTGGTTTCAGTGGAAGAAGATATTTGAATTCCATTCCTTTCAGGATGCAACAAATTAGTATAGATTGTTCTGGGTTTTCAGTTGGTTCAAGTCTAAATATTTCTTCTCTCAAGAAGGTAGATATATCTAATGAGGCGACAGCTGGCTGAACACATGTCTGCTTATGCTTGTTGCAGGGGTGGCTTCATGTCACTTTCCATGACCCCATTTCCAGAGCTAAGGTCTGGGCTGTCATTGCAGAGGATCACAAACCAGGCCCTGCCCAGTGAAAGCCAAGAATGATACCACTACTGTTGTGAATGCTTCCGGAAGCCACTGAAATCCTCCACAGTGGTCGAGAACTCCGCAGGGAGATTGGCTGTGTCACTTCACAGAGAGACTTGTGAAGTGACAACAACTGAAGTGAACAGTAGACATTTATACCACCCTACCACAAGCGTGGCAAGTGTTCAAAGGTGAAGAGGCATTTATGGCTGCACTAACAGCCAGTTTTTCTTCACATTCAAGGTTATAGACTTTTGAAAAGGCGGGTTCATTAGGTGACAAGGTAAGACTTAAAAGTCACCAGAGAGGCTGGCCAAGTGTTCCAAATAGCTCAGTTGCCTTGTTGTTGTCCAGTCACTAAGCTGTGTCTCTTTGCAACCCCATGGGCTGTAGCACACCAGGTTCCATGGGGTTCTCCAGGCAAGAATACTGGAGTGAGTTGCCAGGAGATAGTTTTCTATCTAAGGGTATCTAATATTTTTCTCCACGGAATATTCCCTGAACAGGGACTGAACCCACGTCCCTTGCATTGGCAGGTGGATTCTCTAACACTGGGCCACCTGAGAACACTAAGGAATAAGAGACTTAATCAAGGAACCACACATCTTCATCACCCCAACTAGATGAAGGCTACCCACTCAGCCAGAGGTATTTGACTGAGTTTCCATTTCCGGATGGCGCTCACAAAGTGATGAGCTGGTATTGTCAAGAAATCAATCCAAGCGGAAGTATGATAATGCATTTTGGGAAATGAATAAATGCAGTCCCAAGCAATCTGCTTGTGTGACGTTTATACAGGAAAACTACCTTTTAAGGGATTGGCAGTTGTCTTCGTTCCCTTAGCAAATCCTATTGTGATAACTCTGAAATGAATAGCAGGGGGCAGAACTAGATTAAACAATTTCCTTCTTACAAAATACAGAGATGTTTTAAAAGTTGGAAATCCATAGCATTGCCTCAAATGCTGCAAACTTTATGAAACATTAAGCAACGAACGCCTCTTGCCTTCAAGAGGGGATGTGGTCAGAGAAACTCCCCACTCTAAAGTCACGCCTGAGAATCAGCTTTTGCAGGAGAGTCGAGTTGCCAAACTAGAGCTGGCAGGAGAGTTGCTTCATGAAATGAGAACAGAATGGAATGCACTCTCACCTTCAAGTTCAAGTGCATGTTGAGATTTTTATCTGAAATGAATTCTGATTAACATCAACTTGGACTAAGGAAGAAAAAAACATTCAAGCATGTGTTTATACTTGTTGACATACGTAGAAGAAACACCTTAAATCTGAGTCATAATATTGGAAGAGGAGACGATTGAAAAATGCATGCCACGGATACAGTCTTACCAAGAATCCAACAGTCAAGAAATCTAAATCCCCCAAGAGACAGGGAAATTTGTTTCAATAATTTGTCCTGTCACTCTGCAGCCATAGGAACATTCTATGGTTGAGTGCCTTCAACACTTCTCACACCGTTTTGTTCTTTTAGTTACTGTCTCATTTTCTCACTTCAATATTTCATTTTCCAATTGTTTTAAGAAGAAAGAGGAATAGACATACCTTCCATGAGTGTTCTAAAAGCCCTGTTGCTGATACAGAGAGAGGAGAGAGAGTTGAGTTCATATTCCAAGAAGTGTTTTACATCCGTGACAGTTGATGTCACACACACAAACAAGAGGATCAAATGAGCCCATCTCTTTAGAGGAAAAAAAGTGGAAGTGTTAGCCATGTCTGACTCTTTGCAACCCCATGGACTATAGCTCACCAGGCTCCTCTGTCCACGGAATTCTCCAGACAAGAATACTAGTGTGGGTAGCCAGGCCCTTCTCCAGGAGATCTTCCCAACCCAGGAATCAGAACCAGGGTCTCTTGCATTGCAGGCAGATTCTTTACCATCATCCTTATAGGATGATGCCCCAGTTCCTTCAATCAACTCTCTTGATTAAACCTGAACTTTTGCCTTCAGCCTAGTTATGTCTTTCAGCGGAAATATGATGGAATTCCCAAATTAGCAAGATTTGGAGCTTGGCTGGATAAGCCCCTGTCAACAAGAAGAAGCCACTTTTTCCCCTTGTCCATCTTAGCGTATAGTCTCCATCCCCTGGATACTGATGCTTACATTACCTATTCTTCCTTCCATGGTTTCATATCAGAAATTACTTTACAGAGTACAAAATAACTATATTTAATGACTTCCCATTTCACTGAGAGTAAAGGCCCAGTCTCTACAAGGCTATCATCAAGCCACCAGCCAATCACTCACCCACCATCATCATTCCTTCCCCAACCTCCTCCAGGCACACTAGCCTACATGGTCATCCCTGAACACTCCGGCGTGTTGCTGCTTCAGTGCCTTTACACTTGCTATTCACTCTGGATTGCTGTAACCGCAGTGTGCATGCATGCCTGCGAAGTTGCTTCAGTCATGTCAGATTCTTTGTGACCCTATGGGCTGAGCCCACCAGGTTCCTCTGTCCACTGGATTCTGCAGGCAAGAACACTAGACTGGGTTGCCATGCCCTCCTCCAGCGGATCTTCCTGACCCAGGGATAGAATCTGCATCTCTTATGTCTACTGCATTGACAGGCAGGTTCTTTTCTTTACCATTAGTGCCACCTGGGAAGCTCTAACTGCAGGGTACATATGGAGAAATTGGGTCTTAAGTCAAATGTTGTTTTCTCAATAAAAACTTCCTGAGAAACCTCACCTAAAATTTTATCTTCTCCCACCTCCCAAATAATTTCTATCTCCTTTCCTAACATTATATAAATCACTTTTTCATTCTTATTTAATCTGTCTCCTCACGGGACTGTAAGCTCGGTGAGCAAAGTTTGCTATTCACTGCTATGTCCTCAGTGCCTAGAACAGTGTCTGGTATGTAGTAAGGCTCGAGTAAATACCCACTGAATGAATAAATGATGATGAATTCATGAAAGAGTATCAACCATTTACCAAGAGTGATAGCCATCTCTTCTTTATTCACATAAAGGCCAGGTCCTTCTGGTGGGCACTAGAAGCCTCAACACCATGATCTTCATTGTAAATGACTACTAAGCTCTTACCATGTACCAAACATTATGTGAAATGCCATACACGCATTATCTTATTTAATCTCTACCACCAACCCCTGTGTTGAGTGTAATCATCTCAGTTTTGCAATAAATAGATGAGGAGCCAAGGAGATCAATTAAGTTGCTCACATTAGCATTAAGTAGGCAGTGGAGCTCAAATACAAGTTGAAGTTTGTCTAACACAGTAGGTCTCAGCCAGAGGGTGATTTTGCCCTTCTGTCCCAGGGGATATCTTACAATGTCTGCAAACACTTTTCACTGTCACAGCTGGGGGTTGCTACTGGCATCTAGTGGGTAGATATCAGAGAGGCTACCAAACATCCCACAATCCACAGTACAGCACCCTCCCCACCAATAAAGAGTTATCCAGCCCAGAGGGGCATCACCAACTTGATAGACATGAGTGTGAGTAAGCTCTGGGAGTTGGTGATGGACAGGGAAGCCTGACATGCTGCAGTCCATGGGGTTGCAAAAAGTCCGACATGACTTAGCAACTGAACTGAACTGCACTGGAGGTCAATTGTGCCGAGGCTGAGAAACTCTGATCTAACTCCATAGACAGGTTTTAGTCACTTTGCAGTTTTGCTCAATGAGTTGCTAGCGGCGGTAAAAACCAGCATCAACCCTTTTATGAAGCAATATGACAGTATTTCTCAAGAGTGCCAACTGTTTTCATACCTTTTGACCCTGAAATCCTATTTCTGTAAATCTGGCCTCAGGAAATAATCTGAAATGTGGAAAATATCCTCAAATATTTATAATGACATTATTTGTAATAGCAAAAAATTGGAAACCACCTAATGTCTGGCAATAAAGGAGTCATTAAGTAAACTCTGGAATATCTACTTGTTGAGACATTAGACAGCCATTAAAATTATATTTATTAAACATTTATAAAGGAATGGGAAAATGCCTACACAGAAATGATAAATTTTAAAAATTAGGTTTCAAAATTACATGTGCAGTATGACTCTTTAAAAACTGACCAAAATTATATGTACAAAAGTGGTGAAGCAGAAATACATTAAAATATTAATAGTGTTGTTGGACTATGACTGGTTAGTTTTATCTTTCAGGGCTTCCAGAATGTTCTATAATAACAAAGTGTTCATTTTGCAATCAGGAAAAATATCTTTTAAAAAATAATAAGATTAAGAGCTAAAAATTAGAACTAAGAACTGTGAAAAAACAAAGGGTAAGTAAAGTATCTGTCCCTAAAGTAAACTTTGGGGCTTCCCAAGTGATGCTAGAGGTAAAGAACCTGCCTGCCAATGCATGAGGTATAAGAAATGCAGGTTCAATCCCTGGATCGGGAAGATTCCCTGGAGGAGAGTATGGCAACCCACTCCAGTATTCTTGCCTGAAGAGTCCCATGGACAGAGGAGTCTGGCAGGCTATAGGCCATGGGGTCACAAAAAGTCGGACACGACTAAGGCGACTTAGCATGCAAAGTGAACTTCAGGCCTGTTGCGGTGATTTTATCTCTTACGTGGATTTATTGAGCTTAATTAGTGTTTATAATTATCCCTTTTAGGGAACTGTCTTCGTTATTTGAAAAAAGGCTTGGTTAGTTTTGTTGTGGTAGCTAGAACTAGCTCCATCTTTGCCAGTTTATGTCTATCAAACACATTTTACTCACTCATCTTAAGTTTGTTTTCTGATGTTTTAAAAACATTTAGTTCCATTAGATTAAAGGATTCTTACCCTCAGGCACAAAACTGCTGTCAGGTCAGTTACTGTTTGAGGGCACATGGCGGGGATGTGCGTGGTTAACCGCCTTCATATGGGGGCCAGCAACTAAGAGGACAGGCCATGAGCTTCAACAGGCCTTGGTTCAGATCCCAGCTCCACACTCACCAGTGTGCTTCATTTTGTTTAAAGATTTATTTATTTGACTGTACCGGGTCTTAGCTATGGCATGTGAGATCTAGTTCCCTGACCAGACATCCAACCCAGACCCTCCCCCTCTGCATTGAGAGGACAGAGTCTTAGCCACAGGACCACCAGGAAAGTCCCACCAGTGTGTTCTTGAGTGAGCTCTTAACCTCTCTGTGCCCTCTCTGTATCCCACGCCTGTGTGTAAAACCACTACAAAATTCTGTTAATGCCTGACAGACTTCACGCTCTTTGAATGCTATGACGTGGGACCATTTACTTGAGAAAACTTGTCCCACAACCAGCTTAATTCCCCATCTTCATCCTTCACCCCACTTTCCAGATGTTTTTCATCTCAAGAAAACTTGAGGCTTAGCCTGTAACAGTTATGACACTACCTCTGAGAGCCTCATCCAAGATGTGGTATCTTTGAACTTTGTCTTAAATTAAACCTGCCTTCATTCTGTAAACTGATGGGGGTAAGGTTTGGCTTTCTGGTCAACCTTGGGCTGCAGCCTAGAATGAGTGAGGAGCGCAAGTAAAGCAGCTGCAGAGACATCTTCCTCACTCAGATGCTACTTGGGAAAAGAAAGAACAGAGAACTCAGTTATTTAATGAACCCTTAGAGTTTCTAAAATGTAAACATTTTCTTTGAGAAGCCCCGAGACTGCTCTTGTTTCCAACAAGCCCGCCTGTCTGTCTATCTCTGTTCTCTCTGCTCTTGACCCTCCTGTAACACATTGTTAGATGACTTGTTTGCACAGAGGGACAGAATTTTTTTTTTCCAGTTTCTTGAAGCCTTAGAAATTTTCTCCCTTATCAATTTTCCATGACTGGCCCTCTATTCCCTAATGGCACTGGATTGGTACACACTGCAAACACTGGCTCAGGAACAAAAGGCAAAGCGAGAAGATAGAGATACACACAGACAGCTTCCCTGGCTATTCCCTGTGTGTCCCACTGGCAATGCTGTGTGGAAGGGAAATTGTTCTATCAGCGACTGTGTTAGATTCATGACCCCACCACAACCTTGAATTGGCCTTTAGTTGTCGCTGATGGGAACTGAAGAACAGCGCCTGTCGACATGATTGCTACTCTCCAATGAATCAGAACATACAGGGCGAGGAGCAGCACATTAAACCAGCAACAGAAATATATCACTGTACTTTTATATAGATGTATTGCTTTTGCCCAGGCATATAAATGATTGGGCCAGCCACTTATTTTTTTTTTCAAGGACTATAAATTAAAAATAAGCTAAAGGTTTTTAAATTATGTTCTTTTAAAAAAAATCAGGGTAGCTATTTTAAGGCAACAGTCAAATACTTAAAGATCATTGTATATGGATATTTCAGCCACTGTCACTGGGAGGAAAATCCACCTTGTTAAGTAACTCACATGGACGCTAATTTATCATGTGTGGTCATTTGCTAATTGATCTTTTTAAAAAGTAAATGTTTCCCATATTTACTTCCCTACTTGCCTATTGAAGAACATATATTTTATAAATTTAAGTTGTACTTTAGACAACAAACATATTCTCCAACTTAGAATATGGTTCTGTAAGAGTCAAGGTGTTCAGAGAAAACTAAGAGTGGGTATCAACAATTCTTAAATTTGGGGTTATAAAGGTCTCCCATTGAGAATATGCTGAAGCCAAAGGACCTTTTTCCCAGAAGCTCATATGCATGCTTGTACTTACAAGCAAAAATTTTCATTTCAGTTCAAGAACTCACAACCCTCTGAAGCCCCTCCCTGGTGTCCAGGTTGAGGGCCACTGCCTTTGAGATTATCTTATAAAGCTACAAAGCTGTGACTTACTAGGAAGCAGTGATCCATTGTGCTGCTGCTGCTGCTAAGTCACTTCAGTCGTGTCTGACTCTGTGTGACCCCATAGACGGCAGCCCACCAGGCTCCCCCATCCCTGGGATTCTCCAGGTAGGAACACTGGAGTGGGTTGCCATTTCCTTCTTCAATGCATGAACGTGAAAAGTGAAAGTGAAGTCACTCAGTCATGTCTGACCCTTAGCGATCCTATGGACTGCAGCCCACCAGACTCCTCCTTCCATGGGATTCTCCAGGCAAGAGTACTGGAGTGGCTTGCCATTGCCATCTCTGGATCCATTGTGAAGTGTGTCTTAAGTCAATAGTTCTTAATAATAGATAAAGTGTAGATGTTTGTGAATGATTTACTTTTCAGAAGCATAAATAGTTAAGAAGATTCCTAAGGTTTTCCTATAAAGAGCTTTGCTGTCATTCATTACCGTCGCTAATAAAACCTATGAGATCTAGCTCTCCCTACATCCCTGGCATCAACTCTCACCACTTTTCTCCTCACCCCAAAAGCTCCAACCACACCTCATTTCAACTTTCCAACCTTGGATCATTTCCACGTTCTAGGTACAGTTTGGTAGCTGAGTTGTGTCCAACTCTTTTGTGACTCCATGGACCTTAATCCACCAGTCTCCTCTAATCAAGGGATTTTCCAGGCAAGAATTCTGGAGCGGGTTGCCATTTCCTTCTCTTGGGGATCTTCCTGACCCAGGGATCAAACCCACATCTCCTGCTTTGCGGGCAGGTGCTATACTCTCTAGGTATAGTTTGAATGAGGCCATTACATCTGTCTTTTGTGGATCTTATATTGTGTAGAGGGAAAAAGGCAATAGGCACTTAAATATATTTATAAGTTTGATCATCTCAAATGTTAGGAAGCAATTAAAATAGTATGATGATGAAATAGGGACTGATTGATGGGTGGCCAGGAAAGGCCACTTTGGGAAGGTTTTATCTGAGACAGGAGAAATGAGGAACAGCTGTGCATCAAAGGAAACACTTAATAGCAGTAAGTGCAAAGGCCCTGAGACTGAAAGGAACTTGCTGGTTGGAAAGGTCAGAAAGGAGACCATGATGAATCTAATATGTTCTCTCCAGGAGAAATGTAGATACTCTATGTTGCTTCCCAGCTCATTGATAGACCATGAGCAGTAATTACAAATCAAATATTTCATTTCCCTGCAATCATTTTAGGTTTTTGTAAAAATCTAAGTATGCAGGTTGAGTTAATTCAAGATCTAATATAAGATGGAGTAACATGAGGCTCAGAGAGGTTAAGTAATTCACCTAAAGTCACACTGCTGGTTAATAAGTTAACTTAGTGGAAGAGGTTGTGTTCCTTCTCCACGCCATTCTGCCTCCCGCTGGTCTTCATAGAACTCACCAAATTTGCTTTTTTCTTGAAAAATAGTCTAGTGTCTCATTCTATATGCAATTATAGCCCAAAGACATGCCATCATTTATATAATAGCCTTTTTGTAATTTTATTAAAAATCTAGCTCATATTTTTAATAATAATAATAATAATAATAATAAATCTGCCTGATATCTTGGGCTCACCAGTAACCAAAAGTGAGTTAAAAATCTCTGACTCCTAAAGTGAACCAGACCCCAGTATCCCCTCTGGGCCAGACACTGAGGCCATTTGGATTATTATAAGTTCTGATTTCTCACCTATCTCTGGTCGGGACAGGATAGCCTTCTTCCCAGGATTGGATGTTCTTGTCAAAGAGGATAACCATGCCCCCATGCCCTACTCTGTCCCTTTGGATCCTCAACAGCAAATGAATTGGCAGTAGTCTTTTTTTATTTTTTGGTCGCATGATGTGGCATGCAAGAACTGTTTCTTAACCAAGGATCAAACCTTGCAGTGAAACCACACCGTCTTAACTACTGGACCATTGGAAGGCCCTGATACCAGTCTAGACCCTAAGTGAAAAAAAGAAATGTTCCTAGCAGGGGAAAAAAAACCTTTCAGACTGGGAGATTATTATTAATATTTGGGACAAGAGTGTAAATTTTTCCTACTGAAAAATCATGATACTGTTATGATACAATTTTGTAATAAACTTAAATACAAAAGTTAAAAATAAACTTGACAAAATACAATTTTGTAATAAACTTAAAAATAAACAAATGTGAGAATTCTCTGATATAATATTAATAGAATCAAATGATTTTAAAATATTAGAGGGTGGGATGGGACAAGGGAGGCTCAAGAAGGAGGGAATGTATATATATAATTATGGCTGATGCCTGTTGTTGTATGGCAGAAACCAGCACAACATTGTAAAACAATTATCCTCCAATTAAAAAACAAATTTAAAAAATTAGAAAAAAATGGAAATATGCAAGTGACATATTTTTGGTGATTATAAATGGGCAAAGACTAAGTTAATTCCAGTCACTGCTACACAACTAATCATTCCTGTACTAATAATGAATGGTCTCAAGGAAAAATTGGAAGAGTCTAGCCCAGTTCAATATTGAAATCCCCTTTCAGGAAGAAAGTTGAAAAAAATGAACCCAGCCCATTCTCCAGTACCTCTGGTGAAATTCAAGATCATAATACTCTTCTTCAGCATCTGAAAACTGTCTTCTCTCCAGGAAATTTCTCTCCCTTTTCTTATACTGCTGGTGGGAATGTAAACAAATCATTCTTTCATGAGCATAATTTGGCTATCAGATATCAAGAAACTCTAAACACCATGTAGACTTTAACCTGACAATTGTGCTTCTAAGATTTGATGATAGGGAAATCAGAAATACCTGCAAGATTATATGACTAGATTTATATCACAAGATAGTCACAATGTTATTTATGGTAGTGAAATATTGAAAACAATATAAAGGAGATTGGAATCTCTCAAAATGTTTTTTTGTACAAACTGGTCTCATAATAATCCCCAAACATATGTACACACACACACACAGGATTGCATGATTAAAAAATTTTGAGATACACACACTATATTCCTATTTTGAGCAGTCACAAAGCATATGAGCAAGATTCTTCTCTGAAAAAAATCCTGCAATAAAGAAATCTATTTAACAATGTTTAACTCAATGTTTCTCAAAATCTTTTGGCCATGGAACCCCTTTATTGCATAATCTTAATATACTCCAGAATTAGGGCTCTCAAAACTATTTCAGGAAATACTAGGTAAATAAATTTATATAACTATATTATGGAATGCTAGAAGAGAAGTGAAAGGCAAAGGAGAAAAAGAAAGATATACTCATTTGAATGCAGAGTTTCAAAGAATAGCAAGTAAAGATAAGAAAGGCTTCCTCAGTGATCAATGCAAAGAAATAAAAGAAAACAATAGGATGGGAAAGACTAGAGATCTCTTCAAGAAAATTAGAGATACCAAGGGAACATTTCATGCAAAGATGGGCACAATAAAGGGCCAAAATGGTATGGTCCTAACAGAAGCAAAAGATATTAAGAAGAGGTGGCAAGAATATACAGAAGAACTATACAAAAAAGATCTTCATGACCCTGATAACCACCGTGGTGTGATCACTCATCTAGAGCCAGATATCCTGGAACGTGAAGTCAAGTGGGCCTTAGGAAGCATCGCTACCAACAAAGCAAGTGGAAGTGATGGAATTCCAGTTGAGCTGTTTAAAACCCTGAAAGATGATGCTATGAAAGTGCTGCACTCAATATGCCAGAAAATTTGGAAAACTCAGCAGTGGTCACAAGACTAGAAAAGGTCAGTTTTCATTCCAATCCTAAAGAAAGGCAATGCCAAAGAATGTTCAAACTGCCATAAAGTTGCACTCATCTCATACTCTAGCAAAGTAATGCTCAAAATTCTCCAAGTCAGGCTTCAGCAGTATGTGAACCATGAATGTCCAGATGTTCAAGCTGGATTTAGAAAAGGCAGAGGAGCCAGAGATCAAATTGCCAACATCCACTGGATCACAGAAAAAGCAAGAGAGTTCCAGAAAAACATCTACTTCTGCTTTATTGACTATGCCAAAGCCTTTGACTGTGTGGATCACAATAAACTGTGGAAAATTCTGAAAGAGATGGGAATTTCAGACCACCTGACCTGCCTCTTGAGAAATCTGTATGCAGGTCAGGAAGCAACAGTTAGAATTGGACATGCAACAACACACTGGTTCCAAATAGGAAAAGGAGTACGTCAAGGCTGTACATTGTCATCCTGCTTATTTAACTTATATGCAGAGTACATCATGAGAAATGCTGGACTAGAAGAAACACAAGCTGGAATCAAGATTGCCAGGAGAAATGTCAATAACCTCAGATATGCAGATGACACCACCCTTATGGCAGAAAGTGAAGAGGAACTAAAAAGCCTCTTGATGAAAGTGAAAGAGGAGAGTGAAAAAGTTGGCTTAAAACTCAACATTCAGAAAACTAAGATCATGGCATCTGGTCCCATCACTTCATGGCAAATAAATGGGAAAACAATGGAAACAGTCAGAGACTTTATTTTCTTGGGCTCCAAAATCACTGCAGATGGTGACTGCAGCCATGAAATTAAAAGGTGCTTACTCCTTGAAAGAAAAGTTATGACGAACCTAGAAAGCATATTAAAAACCAGAGACATTACTTTGCCAACAAATGTCCATCTAGTCAAAGCTATGGTTTTTCCAGTGGTCATGTATGGATGTGAGAGTTGGACTATAAAGAAAGCTGAGCACAGAAGAATTGATGCTTTTGAACTGTGATGTTGGAGAAGACTCTTGAGAGTCCCTTGGACTGCAAGGGGATCCAACCAGTCCATCCTAAAGGAAATGAGTCCTGAATATTGATTGGAAGGACTGATGCTGAAGCTGAAACTCCAATACTTTGGCCACCTGATGTGAAGAATTGACTCATTTGAAAAGACCCCAATGCTGGGAGATTGAAGGCAGGAGGAGAAGGGGATAACAGAGGATGAGATGGTTGGATGGCACCACCAACTCAATAGACATGAGTTTGAGTAAGCTCCAGGCTTTGGTGAGGGACAGGAAAGCCTGGTGTGCTGCAGTTTATGGGTTCTCAAAGAGTCGGACACGACTGAGTGATTGAACTGACTGAGAATGATTTTGTTACAAGGAAAACATTTTTAAACTTTTTATTTTAAAATAATTGTAAAGTTACTGCTATTGACTGATTTGTACCTTCCTAATATGCATTTGTGGAAATCTAATCCTCGTGGTGAAAGCATTAGGAGGCAGGAACTTTGGGAGATGATTGGGTCATGAGAGTGGAAGCCTCCATGAATGGGGTTAGTGCCCTCATAAAAAAAACCCACAGAGCTCCCTCATCCTTTTAGGCAGGTGAAGACATCACAAAAACAGCCATCTTTGTGCTAGCACAGCCATTTCTCTGAAACAGGAATCAGGCCCTCACCAGACAATGAATTTGCTGGTGCCTTGATCTGGGACTTCCCAGCCTCCAGAACTGTGTGAAATGAATTTCTGTTGTTTAAAGCCATCCAGTTTATGATGTTTTGTTATAGCAGCCAGAACAAACTAAGATAGAGAAAAGTTGCAAAATATAGTACAGAAAGTTGTCATACATCCTTTACCCAGCTTCCCCTTTTATTGACATCCTATAAAATCACAGTGTAGTGATTGAAAGCACTGATCGAATATTCATTTGAATTTGACCGGTTCTTTCTGTTTCAGGATCCATCCCAGAATCCCACACTGAATTTATTCATCCAGAACCTTGGATTCTGAACCACAGATTCAACCAACTATGGACAATCAAGTTAGTACATGATCTACGGTTGATTATATCCATGGATGCAGAACTCTTGGATCTGGAGGGCTAACTGTATATTTATTATTAATCTGTCATATAGCTAGGTTCATTTTTATCATTTGTACTCCGTGTGGAAATCTCCTGACATACAGGTAGATCTACTTTTTAAAATTTATTTTAATGATTCACTAAATATACCTGACTCAGAGCTACATACTTTAAAAGATACTCAGGGAAGTGTCGCTCTCCCTCACCCTTGCTATCCCCACCCATTCCTATCTGTCCATCCTACTCCCAACCTCCACCTCTCAGTAACAAATTCTACTAGTTTCTAGTTTATCTTTTCTGTATTTCTTTTGCACAAATGGGAAGATACCTGTATATTTTCCTCTATCTCCTTTCTTACCTGAAGGGTAACGTGCTATAAATGCACCTTATCTGTTGCTTTTTTATATTTAACAGCATATCTTGGAAATCACTCCAGCTTTTAAAAAAATAGTTACATAGTAACTGTTGAGTACTGTATAGTACAGACTACAATGTATTCTGTCATAGTTTATTCAACCACTCCCCTATGTTTGAGCATCTAAGTTCTACTATTTTGCAGTTATAACCAATACTGAAATTAATAACCTCTCACATGTGTATTGACAAATTATTGGACATATATCTTCAGAATAGTTTCCAGGTAAAATTGCTGGGTCAAAACTAAGGACATATGTACTTGTTTTGTTGTTGTTGTTTAGTCACTAAGAAGTGTCCAGCTCTTTAGTGACACCATGAACTGTAGCCCACCAAGCTCCTCTGTCCATGGACTTTCCCAGGCAAGAATACTGAAGTCGGTTGCCATTTCCTTCTACAGGGAGTTTTCCCAACCCAGGGATCGTACCCATGTCTCCTGCACTGACAGGAAGATTCTTTTACCACTGAGCCTCCTGTGAAACCCACTTGTTTTGTTAGGCATTGCAAAATTATCCTCAAGAATGGTTGCACCAGTTTGCAGTCCCATCAGCAAGTGTATGAGAATGCTTGTTACTCCATATACTTGCCAACAGAATGTGTTGTCTGCTGATTAATTTCCCTCAATCTGATAGGTGAGAAAAAGTAAGTAAGTTGAGTATTGGTTTAATTTTCATTTCTCTAATAATGGTTAGTGGATTTGAACATATTTTTAAGAGCCATTTATACTTTTTTAGCGAATTGTCTGATTTTTTTTACATTTTTTATACTGTTTTTGGTCCTTTATCACTTAATTATTAAGAATTCTTTATGTAGTAGGTTGATTTGCCCTTTGTGGTATATGTTGCAAATATTTTTTTCCAGCTGGTTAGTTTGTCCCCCTTTTCTTTTTTTTTAGATTTTTAAATAGGTGTTTCTTGCCCCACAAAATTTCAGTTTAATTTAATCACACTTATCAAACCTTTTTTTAACTTCTATATTTTATTACCTATTTTTAAATGTGCTCCCTATGCCATACCTGAAAGACTTAGGTACTACTGCAGTGCAAAGAAAAGTAAGAACTTACTCTAGGATATTTTAAACCTGAGAGTAAGAAAGTGGAAAACTCAAGGACCCTGTAGTCAGGTGGATTCTATTCTCAACTAGTTCACTTTTATCTTTTTAGCTGTGAGATTTTTGGCAAAGTATTAAGCTTCTCAAAATCTAGCTTTCCTCATATGTAAAATGGGATGGTAAAACTTACCATGTACCATTATGAGCATTTGAAACGCTTGTTTCAATGCTTGGAGATATTTTTTATTATTAAACATATAATACGTCTAATTCTAACTGACAATTTAATATCATTTCAAGGCATGTGTCTGGCATTTTATTCTCAAGGTTATCTCATTGAAACTTCACCACTTCTGTAAGAGTGGAGAACCTGAGAAATTTTAACCAATTCACCTGTACATTCATCAAAATTTTTCTCTTCTTGGCTTTCTGAAATACTTTATCTTCTGAAATACTACCATGTCTCTTCAAAATGAATTCAGAGAAACGTTATGAGAATGAAGGAGTTAACATCCTTAAGGCGCACTGAGCGGGCAGATAAGAACATCAAAATAAATTCCAGAAAGAATTCTAATGAACCCAATTGATTATCACCTTATCTCTCCAAAGCCCTTTCCTGCCCCCAGCCCCCAGTTCAAAGTTTCGTGATCATTCCCGAAGGACACATATATTGTAGAACCGGGAATCTTCAGCTGACACTGGTTATCGTCAGTACCACGAAGGTACTCACTGGAATTCCTCTTGCCAAATGTGCTTTCCCTCCACAAGTAATTCGTTTTCAGTGTCCCTGTGAAGTGAAACAGATGCCCATAAGGAAGTCTGATGTTACCTTTGTTTTCAATATCGTTCAAAGCAAACATAGCCAAGAAGGGTCCCCTAATCCTTTGGCAACTGCCCCAAAATTATTTGAACATGATGAAGTTCACATCAACCAAGAAGTTAATTAGGCGGATGTGTGTCTTTATGGAGTACATATGTCTAGCCAGACCAAAAAGAAGTCTAAGGGCTCCATAGATGGGAATGGATTTTTTTTCTAGTTAACTGATATTTGTTTGGCTCATGGCCTTGTTTCCAAAGGGGGTGATTTGGATATAGTTGTTCTACTCTTTGGCAATTCCTCAGTGCCTCAGGGTACATGGAACTGGTGGAAGGAAAAAAGAGTGGAAGTGACAAATGAAAAGCAAATAACTTTGATTGTACCTGCACTATAACCCAGGCACTAGCCGAGCTACTTAAAGGCATAGTATCTCAGTGGTTCTTAGTCTTAGTCAAGAGGATGGAGAAGGAAATGGCAGCCCACTCCAGTGTTCTTGCCTGGAGAATCCCAGGGATGGGGGAGGCTGGTGGGCTGCCATCTATGGGGTCGCATACAGGCTCCCTAAATCCTTTGGGGTCTCCTTAGTGATGAGTGTCCTTTGTATTCTAGTGAGATGATTCTTAGGGAGTTTGGGGAAAGATATGGAGTCCTGGAAAGTTTCAGGATACAGGGTGGTTGGATGGCATCACTGACTCAATGGACAATGAGCAAACTCTTGGAGATAGTGAAGGACAGGGAAGCCTGGCATGCTGCAGTTCATGGGGCTGCAAAGAGATAGACATGACTTAGCAACTGAGCAACAAAGGGGTGGTTGCTAGAAAGGCCAGCCATCATTAGAGGTTTGGATCTTTCAGCCCCACTGAAAGTTCAGAAGTGGAACTTTCGTCCCATCTCTGTGGAAGGAAGAGGGCTAGAGGTTGAGGCCAGTCATCAATGGCCAATGATTAAATTAATGGAATCTATATAATAAAACCTCAAAAAACACCCTAAACAATGAGATTCTGAGTTAGTGAATACATTAGTGAATTCATTTTATTAATAAAAGAGGGGTATGTCCAGGAAGGGCATGGAATCTCAGCACCTTTCACAGTTCCATGCCTTGCCATACGCATCTCTTCCATTTGGCTGTTTCCAAGCTGCATCCTCTGTAATAAATCAGTAATAGTATGTATAGCGTTATCCTGAATTCCGTGAGTCATTCGCCTATCGAACCTGGAGTAGGGAGATGGTGGTGACTTCCAAGTCTGTAGTCGGGGAGGTGGAAGTGTAGGTAGCTTGATCCCTCAGATGGTGGCTAGCATCTGAAGTGGGGACAATCTGAGCCCTTAACCTGTGGAATCTGCATTAACTCTGGATAGTCAGTGCCAGAAATGAACTGACTTGATGGACACTGGATATTGGGGAAGCGGTTGTTCGGGAAGGAAACAACAGCTCAGGTGGGACCCAAAGATGCATCATGCTAGACATGTCTGGCACAGTGCTGAGGAGGAGGAATTGTCCTGCCTCCCACATGACTTTCAAAGGACTCACTGGTGAAAATCCGTTTAGAATGATCTGCACCTAGAACCTGACTTCATCTTATTTACAAACTATGTTTTTTAAATAAATATAAAAAATATATAACTTTCCAGAAATGCAACTAAGTAAACTGAGGGAAGGCTGCACTTTTACTTTGCTCTCTGTGGTACCTGAGTTGCTAGCACAACATAGCTGTGTTGGTCTGCATTTGTACTTGTGACGTATGTGGTGAAAAATATAGGTGCAATTGTTGGACCATTTTGTTGTATTGTCTAATACAGTTGTACCTCAGCATTTACAAATTATTTTATTATAAATAACTTTCCTTTGATATATTCTTTATATTACATGTGACCATTTATTGATTTATATGTATATAGGTTATCCTATTTATGAATTTTATTTCAAGATATTAAAGGAAGCATTGTAAAATATTTGCAATAGAACTACAGCATTTGTTCTAAGAGGGTTGAGACTCACCGTATCACTTCATCAGTTCCTCACAATGATGTTGAGAGGATCTCTGATGAGCCCCATTTTATAGATGTAACGTTGGAGGTCAGAGCAGCTAAATCTTTTTCCCAAAGTCACACAGCCAGTAAGAGGCAAAAACCAGGATTTAAATGGTTTATGTCTGATCCTGAAGCTCCAAATTTAATGAAAATAAGAGGATAAAGAACAAAAGGATAGATTAAAGAAAAAGGATAGAGAAAGGAAAAACAAGAGAGGGGAAAGTATAGAGGAGAAAAAAGATGCAAATTAATTTTCATTTCAATTGCTAAACTCTGTTGAGTAATCTAAATATATGTAAAAGGGTCTTGATGAGGAGTATTGTTTGATGTCTGCTATGTATAATATATGGAGAAGGCAATGGCAACCCACTCCAGTACACTTGCCTGGCAAATCCCATGGACGGAGGAACCTGGTAGGCTGCAGTCCATGGGGTCGCTAGAATGCCAAGGATACAAAAGTTTTTTTTAAGTATATGACACAACCCTATCCTTGAGAGACTCATAGATGGGAAGATAGTATACTTTTGTTTAAAACAAATGAGCAAACAAACAGCATGGTCCCCTAAGTACATCAGGTGCAAAAGCAGGACAGTGTCATCTCTTCGTCGAAATGCAGGGCCAAGTTTCTAGTCTTTCCCTTCTCTCGCCATAGTCAAGAAATGGGAAGCTCATCAGTTATATGCTCGATGAAAACTTCATGCCACAGGCACACACACTTTCCCTCCAAGTCAAGCTGATCCTGACACCGAACCTGGCTTTATGAGACACAAATGCCCGTTTTCTCTTTCCAGAGCTGATGCCTTGAGGGTACCTGGGTTTTTACCGGAAGAAAGCACCATAGCCCAAAAAAGCAAGGAGCCGTCAGGTTGCCAGTAAAGGCGTGGCACTTTGTGCCAGGTCCAAAGCCGCAGCCACCACAGGGTGGATGAGTGGCTGTTTTCCTGCTCCCGTCTGATGGCACTGGTTTTCTGCCATTCTCACTGCTCACTGACCCTCTCTCTTTAATTCAGGGGTGTTATTTCCTTTTCAGACTCACAGGCTGAGGCAGGTTCTTGTTTATTTCACTACGCCAGGTCTTAGTTGAGGCACACAGAATCTTCAGTTGCAGCATACAGGCTCTTAGTTGAGACATGCAGGATCTTAGTTCCCTGATCAGGGATCAAACCTGGGCCCTCTGCACTGGGAGCATGGAATCTTAGCTACTGGACCACCAGGGAAGTCCCAGAGGCAGGTTTCTGTTAAAGAAGATGCTGAAGAAGTTTAAGATTCAGGGCCTCTCATTTGCACAGCTGCCTCCTAAAATCCAGGGAGGAGGTGATCATATGTTTCCACGGTCACAAGTTTTTATAACACCTGCAAAAGTAAGATATTGTAGCTACAATTGGTTAAGGCCGCTGTCTCCATATGGGCTTCCTCTCCCCTCCCATGCCCCTTTGTTGGGAGTGTTAGAGGAGCAATGGGTAGCTTTAGCTTCAACTAAGGAGAACTTGAGATGAGAATACCTTTAGTTTGGGTGTAAGGGGATATATTTTTGTAGTTCATACTTCTTTCTTTTTTGTGTGTTTCTTTTCGTTTATTTATTTATTTATTAAAAAATTTGAATTGGGATTTAATAGATATATAACATTACATTAAGTTCAGTTCAGTTCAGTGGCTCAGTCATGTCTGACTCTTTGTGACCCCATGAATCACAGCACTCCAGGCCTCCCTGTCCATCACCAACTCCCAGAGTTTACACAAACTCATGTCCATCAAGTTGGTGATGCCATCCAGCCATCTCATCCTCTGTTGTCCCTGTCTCCTCCTGCCCCCAATCCCTCCCAGCATCAGGGTCTTTTCCAATGAGTCAACTCTTTACATGAGGTGGCCAAAGTATTGGAGTTTTAGCATCAGTCCTTCCAATGAACACCCAGGACTGATCTCCTTTAAGATGGACTGGTTGGATCTCCTTGCAGTCCAAGGGACTCTCAAGAGTCTTCTCCAACACCACAGTTCAAAAGCATCAATTCTTCAGTGCTCAGCTTTCTTCACAGTCCAACTCTCACATCCATACATGACCACTGGAAAAACCATAGCCTTGACTAGACGTACCTTAGTTGGCAAAGTAATGTCTCTGCTTTTTAATATGCTATCTAGGTTGGTCATAAATTTCCTTCCAAGGAGTAAGCATCTTTTAATTCCATGGCTGCAATCACCATCTGCAGTGATTTTGGAGCCCCCCCAAAATAAAGTCTGACACTGTTTCCACTGTTTCCCCATCTATTTCCCATGAAGTGATGGGACCAGATGCCATGATCTTCGTTTTCTGAATGTTGAGCTTTAAGCCAACTTTTTCACTCTCCTCTTTCACTTTCATCAAGAGGCTTTTGAGTTCCTCTTCACTTTCTGCCATAAGGGTGGTGTCATCTAATTTCAGGTATATAATACAATGATTTGGCATATGCTTATGCTGTGAAATGATCTCTCACTTTTATATACAGTACAGTTGAGTATGACTAGCTGTACTGGGATAACAATGGCTTCTTAGAATCTCCCTTTCACTAATTTATGCTGGCTTACCCATCAAGTGTGTCATGAAGATACAAGGCCAGGGGCTGAATGGCACTCTCATACATACAGTACCTGGTGTGTCCTATTCTTTGTGACCTATGGACTGTAACCCACCAGGCTCCTTTCTCTGTGGGATTTTACTGGCAAGAATATTGGAGTGGGTAGCCATTCCCTTCTCCAGGGGATCTTCCTGACCCAGGGATTGAATCCAGGGTCTCCTGCATTGCAGGCAGATTCTTTACTATCTGAGCTACCAGGGAAGCCTGATATCACATGTTTATAGGTAAGGTAGAGAAGCAAGGTGTGAAAGAGCCAAGAATTGGTCCATGAAAAATTATTCCAAATTTTAGAGCTCATATACAAAAGGAACTTTTTTGCAGGCTTTTCCAAACTTGATAACAATCCTAAAACATCGCTGATGTTACCCATCTCAAGTGACGTAGCTATAAAAAGGGAAATTCCTAGGACTTCCCTGGTGGTCCAGTGGTTAAGAATCTGTCTGCCAATGCAGGGGACATAGGTTCAATCCCTGGTCCAGGAAGATCCCACATGCCACCAAGCAGTTAAGCCTGTGTACCGCAACTACTGAGTCTGTGCTCTGGAGGCTGAGAGCTGCGATTACAGAAGCTCTCTCACCTAGAGACCATGCTGCACAAGAGACATGATGGCAATGGGAAGTCCACAAGCTGCTAGAGAGTAGCCCCCATTCACCACGACCAGAACAACAAAGACCTAGCACAGCACCCCACACAAAGCCTTTCCTAGTCTACCAAAATGAAAGACAAATTTTGATGTGAGGAAAGATTGAATTATTTTCTCCTCTTTATTTCTCTTAATTACCTTTATCCTTAGAAAGTGATATTACAAAATTGTTGTCAAATAAAGAGTTATTCAGAATATCAATTCCCCCAAAATGCAAGGAGCAAAAAAGTATTAGAGAGATAAAGGTTCTAAGCACCTCAATTTCAGTGTGTGACAGGGTTTTTCTAAGTAATTCTCAGACACCACCTGGGTATCCTACAATTAAATGCAATTCTGACACTGTCTACCTGGAGATAGCATCAGATCCCACAGGTTAAGGGTTCAGTCCCACAAGACTGTCCCCGGCACGATTCCACTTCAGACACCAGTCCCATGTCCAAGCAGTCACTTGGGCTTCAGATCCACTGGCTGGAGACTAGCAATTCCCGAAACCTCATCTTTGGGTTTGATTAATTTGCAGCTCATGGCACTCAAAGAAAGATTTTACTTCTAGATCACTGACTATTATGAAAAGATGGAACTCAGAAACAGCCAGAGGGGAGAGATGCACAGGGCAAGGCCCGGAGAAGAGCCCAGAGCTTCCATCGCTCTCAGAGTGCACATTCTTCCTGCATCTCCACTTGTTCACAAACCTGGAAGCTCCTAGAACACTGTCTTTTTGGGGTTTTGTGGAGGCTTTATTATACAGGTATTATTTGTTTTAATTGGAGGATAACTGCTTTGCAATGTTGGTTGGTTTGTTTCTGCCATTAACAACCTCGTTGGGTGCACAAGTCTGTTCTCTGCGTCACACTGGTATTATAGATTGAATCACTGGTGATTGGCAACTGATTCAACTTCCAACTCCTCTCCCGACCCAAGAGGCAGGAAGATGGGACTGAAAGTTCTTACCCTCTAATCACGTGGTTGGTTCTTTTGGCTACTGGTCCTCATCATTAGGTGTGCTACAGAAATTATCTCATAATATAATAAAAGACACCTTTATGGTCCTCATCACTTAGGCAATTCTGAGGCGTTTAGAGCTCTGTGCCAGGAATGGGGATGTAGACCAAATATACATTTCTTATCATAAATTGCAAAGTCACAGCAGTGGTTGGACAATTAATTAATAAGATTATCATATTCTTTTTGTGGCTTTGTGATGGTTGGATTATTATCAGCTTTTTCAATGTGTAATTTTTGAGATTTATTTTCTTATTCAAAATATTTAGTTTTGTACCTAACTTTAAGTTAATAATTTTCTATCATTTTTAAGAAAGAGGGCCTCTGAAATTGTATCAGCTTGAGGTTTTACAAGACTTGGACTCATCCTGGCTGGCTTATTTATTTTCAATGTGTTGTAATACAGAGATGGTTTGTTTCATGAGTACCAAATATCCAGAACTTTAATTGATGGTGGGAGGAGCAGGAGGTCAGATGTCAGGTCATTTAAGAAAAATATTTCAGTTCAGTTCAGTTCAGTCGTTCAGTCGTGTCTGACTCTTTGCGACCCCATGAATCGCAGCACGCCAGGCCTCCCTGTCCATCACCAACAGACTGGTTCCAAATAGGAAAAGTCAAGTACGTCAAGGCTGTATATTGTCACCCTGCTTCTTTAACTTCTATGTAGAGTACATCATGAGAAATGCTGGACTGGAAGAAACACAAGCTGGAATCAAGATTGCCGGGAGAAATATCAATAACCTCAGATATGCAGATGACACCACCCTTATGGCAGAAAGTGAAGAGGAACTAAAAAGCCTCTTGATGAAAGTAAAAGAAGAGACTGAAAAAGTTGGCTTAAAGCTCAACATTCAGAAAACGAAGATCATGGCATCTGGTCCCATCACTTCATGGGAAATAGATGGGGAAACGGTGGAAACAGTGTCAGACTTTATTAAGGGGGGCTCCAAAATCACTGCAGATGGTGATTGCAGCCATGGAATTAAAAGACGCTTACTCCTTGGAAGAAAAATATTTAGAGCCTTCCAATGTGAAGAGGGAAGTTACAAGGAATAGTGAGTTTCATGACAGTGGATATATTTAAGTAAACGTTTCACAATCACTTGGCACGGCCATTGTAGTGTAGGCCTGAACTTGGACAGCCGTTTTGGTGTAACGAATCTTCAGATATACTTTGATGCCTGGACTCTCTGCTTCTTCCTGTCTGTAGTACCTATGGCCCCCTTCTGATGCCGCAACACTGCTTTCACAGTAGAATTTTAGAGAGGAGTGAGACAGGCCAGAGTAATGAGATCAGAAAACAAGGAACACAGCAACCTTTTTATGAAGAGGAACTGAGGGCTCAGAAGTGAGATTAATGGCCTGGCATGTTCAGTCATCAAGAGGGAATCCACAGCAGACAGTTTCTAGAAACACCTTCTACAAGCTTCCCAAAGACCTAATCACGTCCTAAGGGAAAGGCCCGGCTTCTCACTAACGGTGGAGGCATTTGCTTTGCCATTAACCTTTTCACGGGGTCACTTCCACCCCATGCGCCCAACATGCCACCCGGAAAATGTAGCTGAACATCAGTTTTGCTTTTCCTCTTGCTTAACTGTTTTAAATGTCCTTGAGCTGCATTTCTCCACCAGGCTTAATTTTATGGATTGTGGATTACATTTACTGCTCAGCGCTTCTTGCTCAACCCTGGGCAATTGCAGACCTACTGAGTTGTTAACTCACATGGTCAGCATTAATGTCTGAGAGCAGTTATACCAAACGACTGTAGCAGAGTGCGATTAACACCTGGCCTTAGCGAGGCCCAGTGAAATCAGCACTTTGGTTCTTCTTTTCCACCCAGCAAAAACCCGGGAGGAATGAATGGGTAATGGCTTGGGTTAACTTTGCTTGTCTTCCAAACAGTTCAAATTTCTATCCCAGTCTTTCTAGCTGCCTTATCTTGAAGAATTGTATTTGAAAGTGGTAGAATGGCCATTTTCCCATCTAAAAGGCAGGTTATAGAATTCCAGAGAAAGGTGTGACTTCTTCTGCAAGAGTGTGTGTTAATCACTCAGTCGAGTTCAACTCTTTTCAACCCCATGGGCTGTAGCCTGCCAGGTGCTCTGTCTATGGAATTCTCCAGGCAAGAATATTAGAATGGGTTGCCATTCCCCTCTCCAGAAGATTTTCCTAACCCAGGGATCAAACCCCAGTCTCCTGCATTGCAGACAGATTCTTTACATCTGAGCCATTGCAGAGCACACAGAAAGTCAGAAGGTTATCTTGCTCTGGTTTTTTTTTTTTTTTTTTTCCCCTGCACTAACCCAAGTCACTTGGTCAGGAGAATTCCAAGAAGTTGTGAAAGTTACAAAAAGCTTTGGAATCCTAGACTTTTTAAAAAAGTTTATTTATTTATTTGGCTGCACAGGGTCTTAGCTGTGGTATGTGGGACCTTAGTTGCAACATACCACAACACACAGGACCTCTTGGTTGTGTCATGTAGGACCTAGTTCCCAGACCAGGGGTTGAACCCAGGCCCCCTGTACTGGGAGCGTGAAGTCTTAGCCATAGGACCACCAGGGAAGTCCCTGAATCATAGACTCTTAAAGTTGAAAGGGACCTTAAAAGTTATTTTGTATTTGCATCTCTGTGCTTTGAACATCTTCTCAAATAAAGGTGATTAGAACCTGCCACATGTGTGACCTCCCACATGTATGACCGCCCACTGAAGCTACCTTATCTCCTGATCAGGAGGAGACCTCCACTCATGTCAGATAGATAAGCCCAGAAAAGTGGAGCACAGTGAGTATAAATGGCTTCTGAAATTGCTAAAGGGTTCCCAGTTCAGTGTTAACTTGGTCAGCTTTTCTGGGTCTTTTTCTCATTTTGTCAGCCCTATTTAGTGGAGACTGTGCCGTGCAAGTCTGACATGTGTTGGGATGTTCGGGTTCAGAACGTCAGCAGCTCCATTTAGGAGGACGACAGTCTGCAGCTGTTGGGAGTGGGGAGAAAATTCTGAAACGTCCTCTCCTGGTTCACTCAACCGTCCTCCCACTGCTCCCATGAAGGGGAGGTTGACAAATTCCCGATATCAAAACCAGCTGTCAGAACAACAGAGGGTAATAGCTGTCCTTGTCAAAGGCACCAATTAATTCACTGGCTGTCAATGTTAGGATAATTGATAGACTCCACAATCTGGCTGAGTGATGAAAGTCGAAGGCATTACTAGGTCCATCCCACCTCCTAAAAAGTCTGGTAGTGGAACTAGGGTTGTCAGAGCTGGACAATATCAATAAGCCTCTGCAAAAATTAAAGTTTGATTTTTAAAAGTCTGTGTGTGGGCAGACGGAGGGAGGTTCCCTAATCAACTCAATCTATTCCTATGGGACCAGAAGTTCCCAAGAATATTACCAGAAGAGGCTCAGAGGAAAACATGGCAGATGGGTAAACATTATACTGGTTTGTTCTGAGGTTGGTTTGCATGTAGACAGCTCGCTGCTTGTGGATGTTGTTTCAGACTGCAGTAGCCTGGATCTTTCTGCATTACTTACTCACTTTGTTAAAAGTAAAAAATAGAAGCCTAGCTAGGAGATTTGACAGGAAATATTCTTTATTCATATGATGGAATAATCTAATGACTATCAAGCAATGTGAACATTCTCAAGATTAGAGAGTTTTGTTGAACCTATGATGATATAATATAGAACACTGTTAGATTCCAGGGTGACAATCGCAATTAGATACCTGTGGTGGTGGGTAGGCAGGGAAAGCCAGGGAAGTGAAAGGTCTGCTAGACTTCCAAGGAAAGCAAAAGGTCATTTCCAAGGAGGTCAACTAAGAAAGGGCAAATAGATCTAAATGGGTAAGATGTCAACTATACGTGTCATAAGGTCTATACTTGTGAACAAGATTTAACTCTGATCTGTGCATTCTAATTTTGCTGCATGTTTCTTATGCGAATTTATATTCTTTGCTGAACATGGACTACCCTTAGCCCCAAGATAGTAATAATAAGAATAGTACAATTTATGTTGTACACTTATTATGTTCAAGCATTTTTCCTTTTATTTTAAATAAATTATCATTTAATTCTCACAACCTTTTGAAACAGATTAAACAAAAAAACATTTTTAGTGTGCACAAACTTTCAGACTAACGGAAGGACACCTGTAATCTTCATCTCAATTTTCCCCTTATTGCTCCCTCTCAAAGAGGAAGGAGTCTTTCTTGCTGCTAGAGGGGCTAAACACTGATCTAATTAATAAGAGGTTGATAGGAAGGGGAGGGTGAATGGTGGGAAAATGCCTATTGATGGTAATGGGGTGAGAGAGGGTATAGTTTTTCAGGAATGTTTGAGAGAGGCTTAGAGCAGCTGCAGAGAGTAAATTAAGTGGATGGGAGAGCATGAAGATTAAATAAACACTGTTGTGAACCAAGTATTTAAATCCTCTGTCACATCCTTTGAAGAAGCCCGGCCAAACCGAGAATATTTTTTCAACTGCTTTCAGACTGTTGAAATCAGTGATTATTACATGTGACATTACTTTGAGGTAGAATGACAAGATCTCTGAATTCATTAAAATTAGGGTATGAATATTACTCATGGAGAAAGACAAAGCTATTGGACCTTAAAGAAATTACGTAATTGACCCAAAGCTTTCAGAACATTTGCGGAACTGTGATTTAGCAGCCCAGATGAAAGTACCCATTTTTGCATTCCTACGCATGCCATTCTGGTACAGTTCCATATTCAAGGATTTTCCTTGGCCAGTTACATCAATTTCCTTCAAAGCCTCAAGTCAGAACTTAACTGCTTTTTCTCTCGGTAATACTACTGCTTTCAAACCTTAGGTACTTCCTGTGTGACAGGCTATGTGCCATATACTTGACTTGCATGCTCTCACTTAATCCCCTGACATGTAGGTATCATTATACCCAAGATATAGGAGAGAAAGCTGAGGCTTCAGGAGTTTGTCACTTGCCCAAGGTTGCAAAGCTAGTGTACATTTGAGTCTGAAGTTGAATCCAGTTCTGCCGAACAGCAAGCCATTGCCTCCCTCCTTTTCTTTAAGGTCATTTTTGAAGCCCCAGGTAAGTGCAAATTGTTGTTTCCGGGGAGCAGGAGAATCTTAAATCTTGCTCAGAGACACTCCAGGCATCCTTCACAACTTGGCCTGTTTGCTTTCCAATTGTTTGTGTGACCACACCATTTGAATAATCTGTGTAATCAGAGGGGAGAATATCAAGCAAAAAAGTGAGCAATGAAGCCCCGGGAAGGCAGCGGGGCTAGGGATTAGTTTCCTTGAGGCAGCCTGATTGATAAGCTGGGATTTGTCTAGGCAGGCAGTCTTCAATTTGGATTTGTCAGGATCAGGAAGATTTGTTTTCTTCTGTAGTAATGTGAGGCTCGGGTGAGTTCAGTGTAATGTTTGTTCACCTTGACTCTGATCTTTAAAATCACAACCCTGTTTCTCCAGCCACCCACCTAAGAAAACACAGAGATGGATTTGCGTAGTGTCTTCCAATGGAAATTGTTTCTCTTGAAAAGTAAAACATTTTTCTTCCTTTCTATACTTCGTTTTGAGTAGTTATTTAATGAAAAATAAGATACAAAGCAAGAAATGAAGAGGAAAGAAAGAAAGGAAGAAAGGAAAAGGAAAGAAAGGAATGGTCCTACCCCTGAGGATCAGGACTAAGATCTCCTAATTGGACCAAGGTCCTTGTATCAATGAAAAATAGATATTTGGTGCATGGCAAAATCATTTCTCCTCTTCTCCTCCATCACGCCAATTCAAAAGGCTTTCATTTCATTTTATTTTTACATTGACCAACTGAAGCTGTCATGTTCGGGAGCTAAAAGTGTTATCTTGCGTGGGCATCACATCCATCAATTAACGTTTCTGCCTTCTGTGCTAAAGGAATTATCTCCAAGTTCATTTTGATGAATTTTTCTCTCTACCTCATTACCCAAGCTAGATACAGCAGAGACTTTTCATGTTTAATGGCAACCATCTCACACACATTCTGATTCTTTTGAATGCACACATGCCTATTTATAGAGGCCCATGAACTTTCCATTGACTGTTTCTGCATTAAAAACACTTAAATTACAACAGCCATACAAGTCCCTTGTAAAATAAAATCAAACATTATAGAAATGTTTTTAAAAATGAAAGCCCTCAAAGAGAATTTTTTTCCAATGCACAATTATGAGTCAAATCACACATTATATATACTCTACTGTGATCTGATTTTTTACTTCCTTTATCTGAGTGCATAGAAGTAAGATGGTCATTAATAACTGACACTTTTCTTTATACCCTTTATTACTAATAAAACTTACATTTTGAGAGTGAATTTAACTTTTACAGCACATTCACATTTAATTTCTTAATTGCTCCTTAGATGGACTTATGAGATTAGAGGAGATCCTGAGTCACTAAGATTCCTAATGTAAATTTCTTGTGTATTTCTCTGTGTTTACTTGCTGATATTCTGGTTCTGTCATTTGAATGCAAACTTCTTGAGGGCAAGAGAACCTGCCTGTCTATGTCATGCCTGATTCTCTCTGGTATATTGTAAGTTGTCAATAAATGTATGTGTAAACACAAATAACAAATAATTTATTCTAAATGTTTCTATCTTCTGGATAATCCTCTCTCCATGGGATTCTCCAGGCAAGAATACTGGAGTGAGTTGCCATTTCCTTCTCTAGGGAATCTTTCCCACTTAGGGATCGAACTGGAGTCTCTTAAGTTTCCTGCATTGGCAGGTGGGTTCTTTACCATTAACTACCTGGGAAGCCCGGATAATTGACAGTTTGCATTTTTTAAAAATCTGTATGAGTTTATCGCTGAAACGTATAAAAGGCTTTCTTGCCTTTGTAAAGAAAGTGTATTGTCCACAATCTAGATATTAATATTTCCTGAGAGTACAAGATCATCATTGTATCATCGACAATTACTTTGCTGTGTATTTTACCACTGTGATTTTAAAAGCTCAAGATATATCAGGTTCTTTGCCTCTACCTTATCTCACCTAGACATTTATTTAATTGTTTAACTTCTTGAGTCTTCTGACTTAAAAAAACAGCAGCAATTGATAGCATCATTTTATTTCAGCAAACATCTATATTGAGTGCCTGTTATATGCCAGATGTAATGATTAGAAAAAAAAAAAATGACAGTCTCAATGCACAGGGATCATAGGATCATATGTCTTTGATGACAGTACACAGGAATCCTTCTCATTTTGAATGTAATGCTATGTAGTGAGTTTAGGAATCAATAATGAAGTGTACTAGCAACGTGTGTTGGAGAAGGCAATGGCACCCCACTCCAGTACTCTTGCCTGGAAAATCCCATGGATGGAGGAGCCTGGTAGGCTGCAGTTCATGGGGTCGCCAAGAGTCGGACACGACTGAGTGACTTCACTTTCACTTTTCACTTTCATACACTGGAGAAGGAAATGGCAACCCACCCCAGTGTTCTTACTTGGAGAATCCCAGGGACGGGGGAGCCTGGTGGGCTGCCGTCTATGGGGTCGCACAGAGTCGGACACGACTGAAGCGACTTAGCAGTAATAGCAGCAACGTGTGTAAAACATGAGAAAGCAGGTGTAGAAAGGAGTCTCCCATTTGTACTCCTACTTGTATGTAGGTTAAGTGATATCTGGTCCCAGGTTTATGGAGGATTTTTAAAAATATATAATGTATATATTTACTTAGTTGCGGCAATAGGGATCTTTGTTCCAGTGCACAGGCTCTAGGGCATGTGGGCTTAGTTGCCTGGTGCCAAGTGGGATCTTAGTTCCCAAACTAAGGACTGAACCCATGTCCCCTGCATTGGAAGACACACTCTTAACTACTGGACCATCAGGGTAGCCCCTATGGAGGATTTTTTAAGTTGCATTTGATTCTCAATTATGTTTAGGGAAACCTAAGTTTTGTTTGTTCTTTGTAGAGGAGGTATTATCCATATGACAGAAATGAAACGGAGGCTGAAAGAACAAATTTCTTGTCTAAGCTTGCATTGCTAGTTTGAAGCAGAGCCAAGAAAATTCCCCTTTCTTGATTGCTGACTAGATGTATTCCTCACCAGACCACAGACTCACAAGAACTTCTTACAGAATGATAAAGCATACAGGTGAGGCTTGTATGCATCTCTGTGTAATATTTCCAGAGCTTTCCAAAATAAGCGATGAGAGCCACTTGCCTTCTTCTGTATTAGGCAGCTGTCCTATGTGAATCTGCTCATATCAAATCACTGAAGAGCAAAGAATTGAGACAAAGTTTATCAATTTGTGTGTAAGGGATGGGAACTTAGGAAAAATAGCAACAGACATGATAGGCAATTCAAGAGACAATCAGGTGTTATTGCTTGTCTCAAGATCTTAAGCTTTTACATTTGCCCTGGGTGTTAATTCAAATGGAGCAAAAGTCTTGAAACCTGTAGGAAATGCGATGTTGATACAGTTTAACTTCATATGAACTTGTCCTCAGTACAGGCTTTTCTTGGGCTTCTAGTTGATATGAGTTTCTCAGTCTGGGTCTCTTGCTGTTCAGGCCTTCTCTTGTCCTGGCTTTTTGAATTTTTGTGATAGGCTGGGGCATTTTGTTTTTGTTGACTGGCTATTCACGCAAGTGCACTGATGCTGAACACAGTAGCCAGAGGGACCTCCCCAATGTATAAACCAAATCATGTCATTCGACTACTGAAAACCTTCCACTGTCTTCCTATGGGAATTAGAATAAAACCTTATGTTGAAATTTGTTAAGAAAGTAGAACTTAAATGTTCTCATCTATATCTATATTTATATCTGGATGTGTTAATTAACTTTTTGGGAGGAATCCTTTCATAGTGTAAATCTATATCAAATTGTCAAAATATAGACACTTTAAATGTCTTACAATTTTGTCAATTATACTTCAATAGGGCTGGAAAAAAAAAAGAATGAAATCCTAACTCTTGCCAGGGCCTGCAAATGCTTCCATGATTTTGCACTCGCCACATCCGTTGCCGCACTCCCCACCCACGTGCTCTGGCCACACTGGCCTTTTTTCCTGCCTCTCTATTACTAGAGGCTCTGTATTCACTTTTCCCTTTTCCTGAGCACTTCTCTCCCAGATCCTCATTCTCATCACTTAGGTCTTCCCACTAGTGTCTTCTCATCAGAGACTTGCCCATGGCTTCCCTCCTTAATGTCACTCACCCGGCTCACCACACCCTGCCAAATGACTTCCAGTCCATCACTTGGGTATTTTCTTCCTAGGGCCTATCACAATTTGACATTCTTCTTACATGTACATTTTCTTTCTTTCCCAGAGGAATATGCATGCCATAGGGGCAAAGACGTTAAAAGTCTCATTTACTGCTGTTTCCCCCAAACCTAAAAGAGTGTCTAGCACACAGAAGGGGCTTAGAATTTGGTTGTTGAATGAATGAGTGAACAGAACACAGATTAGTTGAACTTCAGTAACTCTCCTCACTGCTTAAGTACTTAGTCCTGCACTCAAGCTCATTCACAACACTCAAGCCCTTTGGATTAAGTGTGCTAGATTCATATCAATAATTCTTGCCCACAAGAATTATTATGAATGCCCCCACTCATACCAGTAGGATCATTATAGAAGGCATGCTAATAAACGTGTTTACAGGTCATATATAATGACAGCAAGAGCAAGAATAAAACCACATCATCCTCATCACAGCCACACTTGCTGAGCACGTGCCAAATGTTGGACGCTACACTTGTCTCATGTTTGTTTTTAACCCTCAATGCAGTCCTGCAAAGTAAGCGATAGACTCTGTTTTGCAGAATAGAAAAACAAGGGCACATGTTCATTATGTCTCAAACATGTTTGCAGATTCCCTTGTTCCTTTCAGCATGCTTACCACTGCTTATTAATATCCTCCTCCTCTGAGCAGATTTTCTGCCAGGGACTCAGGACAAAAGAGGGTCTCAGGGAAGGATGTGTGTTAGTCACTCAGTCAGGTCTGACTCTTTGCGATCCTGTGGACTGTAGTCTGCCAGGCTCCTCTGTCCATGGGATTCTCCAGGCAAGAATACGGCAGTGGGTTGCCATCACCTTCTCCAGGGGATCTTCCAGACATAGGGATCGAACCCAGGTCTCCTGAATTGCAGGCCGATTCTTCACTGGCTGAGCCACCAGGGAAGCCCCTCAGGGAGGGATAGGGCATGAGACTAGTCCCACCACTGCTGACCACAGGGGACTGAAGAGACACTGTCCCATGCTCAGCTCCAGCCAGAAAAAGGAACTGAGCAGTAGGGTGGAGGGAGGTGGGAGAATGGCCCCCATCACAGTCAAGGGTGCATTAATTGCCTGTTTAGGGGGAAATGTTCAGAAGCTTGCTAAGCATACCAGCTTCTCTGTGACTCTGTGGTGCAAACCCCATCCGCTTTCCAGCAGAGCCCCATGTGCAGCAGACATGTTCAAGGTACCCCCTTTTCCACAGCCCTCCACTGCACTCCACCGCATGACAGCAATGCCCTGATATCAGGCCAATACCCAGGCTTGGCCCTTCAGAGTTCAGAGGTGGGGACCAGCAGGGGAGGGGCGGTCACATCGTGTTCTCGGCAGATGCCAGACATTGACGTGGGGGAGGGCTTTTTGTGGGAGGAAGGTGGGAGCCGGGGTGTGCCCAGCTGGAAGCCGCCCGTAATTTAACACTCGCAGATGGAGACTGGGGGTGATACGATACCCCCAGCTGTCTGCCACTGCCGTCTTGGAGGCCCCCCTCGGCTGCCTGGGACTCAGGATGCTTTGGGAAGGGCCCGGTGCGGGTGGGGGCGGCCTAATAAAGCAGCTGGTCTATTAGAAGATAAGCTTTGTGGAGAATCATACAATCATTCCGAATCCCCCTAATCCCAAACTTTATTGCCCTAGATAATAAGCTTTGGTGGCGACGCTCCATTGAAATATGGAATTGTCTGCAGGCTGGAGGCACCTGCTGTGTCACTCAGCTCCCGGCCGGCAACTGCCAGGCACGATTCAGAGGCAGGTGCACAGCGCCGCCGCCTCGGCTCGGAGGGAAGGGGGACGGCCAAGGGGGCCGGCAGGGCTCCCATGAAGGGCTTCAAACACTGTGTCCAGGAGGCCCGGCTTAGGGCTGGGAATTTCTTTCCGAGGCTTGCTTGTTGTTTGGGGGACTTGGGAGAGAAGGAGCAGGAGGGAACATTTGTCTGCCGGGGATGCTGAGCTTAGAGGAGGCACCAGCTCCATCTGCAGACCCCGGTGGTCCGAGGCTGATCAGTCTCTCCCGTCCTCCTGCCACTTCTTCTTATAGGTGCCCAAGCCAACTTTGGGCACAGGCTGTTTCCTTCTGCACTCTTACCTGCATTCCACCTGGCCAGCATCGCTGGCCCCTCTCCTCTGTGATGCCTCCTGCAGCCCCACCAGGGAGATGTATGTGTGTTCTGTACGCCTCTCTAGTCCTGGATTCATAGCCTGGATTGTAGCCCAAATATTAATGAAACCATCCATTAATTACTTTGCCTCCTCCACTAAGACTAGGAGTCTTCAAGGCCTGGGACCAAATACTCTTATCTTTTAGTAGTTAGTTTAGTAGTTACTCTTATCTTTTAGTAATTAGTTTTCTTGAAAATGCTCAAAAGATTTACCACCACCCCCCCAAAAAAATGACTAGAAGCAACCTAAATGCACATAAAATGGAATCCTATGTGGCCATTGAAAACACTAAGGCAGATTTACACGTATTCACAACGAATGAAATCCAAAAGCATTTTGGTAAGAGAAAAAAATGCAAGGTGCCAGTGCCAAGAGTGTTAACTTATGTTTAAAAAAAAAAAAAGTAATACTGGTGGTAAGAGCTGCCTATGGGCAGAGTGCTTGGAAGGGGGTTATGATAGGTGGGAGGGAGACTGATTTTACACTTTAAACCCCCCATAAAGCTGAAAATTTTAGCATGTGTGAATATTACCTTTTAAAAGGACAGAAACAAATGATACTTGCACATGTGAAAAGAGATTTGTTGAAAGCCAGAATGAATAAACAGTTCAGGCTCAGGTTGATCTTACTCCTCTTATTCTCTGACCACGATCTAGAACCATGGGCTGTGTGTGCCCAAAGGCATTTGCAACAGAAAAAGGAAAAGTACCAGATGTCCATGGGGACCAACATTTTGGGCTGGAACTGGAATTTGTCAGTTGCCATCAATGAGCTGAGAAGCTATGGAGGAGAAGCTTGGAAGATGTAAGACAGGAATTCAATGCCTGCTCCTGAATGTACAGCTGTGGGTGTGAACAAACCAAGGAGGCATTTACTAAAACTCTGTTGGAGGAATAAGAGATCTGGCAGGACACAGCTTTAAAAAAACTGTCAGGTTTTCCCTCATTGTCCTGGTGAGGATGAAAATGTTCAAATTCGCCTTGTTAATGCAGTCTTTCTTTGTTTCTTCCTTCCTCCCCCCTTTCTTCCTCTCCCTTCCTCAACTAAGGTTATAGATGCCCTCTCTACAAGGTCTGCCCTCCCTCAGATGAACATGACCTAAATTATTTGGCTCCCTCTCTGATGGTATATTGATTACTTCCCCATTCTCATAAACAACCCCTCGGCACCTCTCCAGGGGACTGACTGCACTAGATTAAATTAAGAGCAATCTTGGCTTTTAACGGGGCCTCTCCACCAAGCGGTTGCCTTGCAGGAGTGATTCATGAGTTTAGTTTATGATCCTAATGGCCTCTAGTAAGGCTGACCCTTTCCTCCCACATAGCCTTTAGGCTACACAGACTGGATTTGGAAAACTTTGACTAAAGTTGGGTATATTCCCAAATAAGAGAGAGAGTATGCGAATAAACCTGGTGTGTGGTCACTAGCAGAACCAGACTGAGAACCCCACTCAGGCGGAAGAGGCTAATCCAGAGTTTTGAGAATGGCACCTGGGGTGTGACCGATTCTCTGTGGGCTGATGTCTTGATAAGAGCTCTTTGTAGTCCCCCTGCTGAGCTGCTATGCCAGCTTTTGCTTCTGTGTTTTCATAAAATGTGTGTCTGTGCTCATGGTTCTGACAGAAATTGAGGAACTCCCTGCTTTCTTTTCTCAGGAAGGACTGAGGCTTGAAATAACTCTCAATTAGCTAATGAAGAATTTACTGGCTTCATCTCTGTACCTCTCATCATGCACTGTGCCCCCACAATGCTGTTTCTCTAGAAAGCACCCTGTTGCTTTTCTATAACCTTCCTTGCTGAATGGAGTTGCCTTGATGTGCCTTAAAGCAGCTTCTGATTGGCTGAGGCAGTCTTTTTGGTAACTGACTTGGATAGACAGGGTACCCTGTTTTAGGAAATCCTTAATCTTCTCCCCAAGGACAGGATAGTATAACTCAGCCAGAGTTTGGGGCATCAGGGTGGAACTTAAAAAGTGAATACACAGAGTACCCAGGTCCATCGGCACACAAAACACCCAAGATACTCAAGCTCATTGGGCTTCCCAGGTGGCTCAGTAAAGAATCCACCTGCCAAGCAGGAGATGTAGGAGACATGGGGTCAATCCCTGAATTGAGAAGATTCCCTGGAGGGGGAAGTGGAAACCCACTCCAGTATTCTTGCCTGGAAAAAAATCCCATAAAATGTAGCCAACTACTTGGCAGATTATTACATTTGCATTCAGTGAAAAATTAATAAAAATTTATTTATTATTGGCTGCACTGGGTCTTAGCTACAGCATGCCGGATCTTTTGTTGCAGTGTGTGAGCTTCTCTCTAGTTGTGGCACGCAGACTTAGTTGCCCAGTGGCTTGTGGAATCCCAGTTCGCTAACCAGGGATTGAACCCATGTCCTCTGTATTGGAAGGCAGATTCCTAACCACTGGACCACCAGGGAAGTCCCAACAAAATATTAATTTTGATTTTTGGTGTTCTTTTAAAATATTGGTACAATATTTTCTTTTTTCAGATCTCAAATATTGTCAGTTTAGTAATGTTGAGTGTCCTGCCCGTGTTCCTTGAAGAATAAGAGTCCTGAAACATCCAGTGTTCTCTGGAAGAATTTACAGTAGTGCAGGCAGGTTGCGGGGAGCATCACTTTCATTGATTACACAGCAGCAGCCTCTGAAGTGTTCCAGAGAAGAGTGTCAACCAAGGATGCACCCTTACAGTGCCCGAACTTCAAAGGAGCACTGTTTCAGTCAGTCTTTGCTGGGTGACCAACAATTCCCAAAGGTGGCTTAAAAACAATATATTTTTTCCCCCCATGATTCTTTGAATTGGCAGTAAGGTTACACTGCCTGTTTTGCCAGGGTTCACTCAAGCAGCTGCCTTCAGGGGGAAGGTCAGCTGGGTTCAAGGTCAGGATGGGGCGGGTACCCCTGGCCTCTGTGGCAGTGGGTGCTGGCTGTTGGCTGGGGTGCCACACTTCTCTCCCATTTGGCCTGTCATTATTCAGTCGGCTGGATCAGCTTCGTTGTGTGGTGGCCTCAGGACAGCATTCAAAGAAGGTGGAAGCTGATAGGTCAGAGCAAGTCCTAACTGCCCAGGCTGAAGAGGGTGGAGGAACACACTGTCCTCCAGGACAGGGAAGGGTGTGGAATTATAGTGCACAGGGCCCTGGACACTGGAATGGAAGGAATTTGCAGTCATTAAACAACATTACCACAGAGATGCCACAGAGGGATTGCCATTTCCAGAAGCGAGGGAGAAGGGAATGTGTAGAGCCTTCAAAGAAGCTGGGGCATTGAGTCTGACCCACAGGCCTTGTGGTTTGGGGCCCACTCCCTTTAGAGAGTGGCTGCCCCTTTGAGGGTAGCTTAGTAGCAATATGGCCAAGCAGCTTGAGACACAGAGGCTAAAGAGGCACCGTTTTCCCATATTGTCATCTTGCACTTTCTCTCGAAAGGCTCAGACACCCTGTGGTGAGGCTGCTAATCAGCCCCTAGTATCTTCACAAGGAAATCTGGGCCGGATGCTCAGCTTTATCAGTCAGGGTAGGACCAAAAAAAAAAAAAAAGCCACAGTGCCTGAACAAAACCGCAGGTAGGAGTAGATCCTCAAATCAAAAGGCCTGGCTGTGAAACCTGGCTAATGTAAACAAGAGATATAAACTCTCTAAGTCTCAACTTTCTCCTCCGTAAAATGGGATGATTATTAAATCTTTTATGTTTAATCACGTGTGTGTATATGCGTTGTGTGTGGATTTAATGAGACCATGCCGTTTGTCTTCAATATCTGGCATATGTTGTCTTCAATATTACATATTAGTTCTCATTATTTTCCAAAGACACAGAATTCAAAGGAAAGAGAGGTAGGTGTCTGGAACAAGTGTCTTAATATGTTTGTGGAATCTAAAAGAACAAAGAAAATAATTCAACTTGTCCAGTTATCCTGACATTTAACACAGATTGGGAGGGAGTAGTAAGAAAGGGTCCATGTACTTAGATCAACCTGGGTTCTCATCCTGGTTCTGCCAGTTACTGTGTAATCTGGAGCAGAATACTTAGCTCTCTCAGTTTCCTCATCTGCAAAGTACATGTAATAATAGCATATACATTACATCATATACAATTACATCAAAGGGGTAGATGTGAGAATTAAGGTAAACTTACGTGAAACAACTAGCACATAATAGACGCTTGAAATACATTAGTTCTTGTCTGTCTCCTTTTTGAATTTATTAATTCCTCACTTGAGTTCAAATAACAAATTCAACAATATCGGGGTTGGGGGCCACTGGTCTTTACAGGATGGAACTTGATTCAAACCATTTTTTTGTTTTATTTGGTTTTGGGGGTCTTTTGCCAGAAGCCACCAAAAGAAGCCTCCCCTCTCTTGAAACATCAAGTGCATTTTTGTCATTATGGACTGTTCTCACTCACTGCTCTGTCCCTTTAAGGAAAAGACCCTGAACAAGCTGCTCACCCCATTAATACTAAAGGCTGTGAGTTTTTCAGTTCTACTGAACTCTGCATGACCCTCGCAGACAATAATTGCTTTAACATAGGGTTAGGCAACAGCAACAAACTTGTCTAAAAATAAGCCAGGGCTTAAAATACAACTTAACCTGGGAGATTTAAGTAGGTAAAGAAGATGGCTTCTCTCCGGAATTGCTTCTTGATTAATCACCCCATCTGAGGCCGTTGGAAAAATGACAGTTTTCAAACAGGGCTTTAAATGTCTCCGCTCTACTTTTCCACACTGGCAGGAAGCCAGTTCCTGTAAGCCATTGGTTCTTAAAGGGGACGGGTTCCCCTGGATTTTCCTAAACTGCAGCCCAGGAAGATGGTCAGATAGTAATGGCCAGGCAGATGGGAGGGGATTCTCATGCTCCTCTCTTTTAGGTTTGCCCAACTTCAAGATAAACTAACTCAAGGAGTGGCCATTGAGTCTTGGAAGAGAAAAGCAGCAATGTTGAGGGCTATTTTCAGCTTTGCTCTGGGCACAGGCTTCAGTATGTCTACTAACTTCTTTCCAGCCACACTATCTACCATCTTGCCATCTCTACTGGGTTCGTGGCACTTTGTTGACTTAGCCCTAGTCTGCTCTCTGTCCCTCCTCCTGGCCTCTGTCAACCCTAGGGTTCTTCCCAGGCTCCACCTCTCTGAACATCTATGCCATGAGCTGGGAACCTTTAATTTGAAGCCAGTCTGGGGATCATCTCCCATCTATGGTTGTTTCTCTTTCTCAGGTTAATTATGAATCATCCGGGCTGGAGTCTTGATTCTCTGCCATACTTGTCAAGTACCCATAGCATCACTGAAAAGATACCAGTGGCCAGTCTCCTCTCCTCTGTCCTTGCTAATAGACAAACTGATTCCTGCTCTCACCACACCCTGGAGAGAATCTGTGATTTTCAGGTGACTTTGGCTTTATCACCTAGGCCTAAAGCATATTTAGGCCTGACGGGATTTTAGACAGGATTTCCATCTTGGCCTTAGCGAAGAGATTTTTCTTACCCAAGAGAGATTTCTTCTTGACCTCAAGCCAAATAAGCTCTGTGCAAGGATGGGTTGGCTTAGTCAATGTCACTTTGTGTTCCCCATCCAAACCCTAGGGTTCTGCACAGGATTCTCTGTGAATCTCCCTCTTAGTTTCAAGAAGAGTGGCTCTATTCTGATCAGTCTCGTGTGCTGGATTGGGGCTCTTCCTAAGATTATTCTCTTTGTCTGCAACATTCATCCCAAGATATTTGCACAGCGTGCTCCTCCTCTTCCTTTGTGGCTATGAATTGTTCTCCGCCACCACCCTCTATCAAATAGCAACATTACCTTCCCCAATTTCCTATTCTCTTATCATAGTATTTATACCATCTGACATACCACATAGTTGTTACTTATGGTGATTAAAGCTCCCATGAATTTTTGTTATATTTAGTACTTCAGTTCCTGCACCTAAAACACTGTGAATACATAGGAAGTGCTCAAGAAACATTTTTCCAATAAATGAATAAATTATACTTACAAAAAGAGTCTTGGAGTTTCTGGATATTATGTCTTATTTATCATGTCAGATTAATTTCTCAATGGACTCATTTCCCTTTTACTCTATTTAAAAAATAGTTAATTTGACATTATTGGCATATAGTTCTGAGTTTTAGCACATGTGTAGGTGTGTGTAACAATCACCACCACCTCCACAGTCACAAAACAATTCCATCATCCCCCCAAACTCCGTCCCACCCCATGCTGCTCCTTTGGAGTCACATATTCAGTTCAGTTCAGTTCAGTCGCACAGTCGTGTCTGACTCTTTGCGACCCCATGAACTGCAGCACGCCAGGCCTCCCTGTCCATCACCATCTCCCGGAGTTTACACAGATTCATGTCCATCAAGTCAGTGATGCCATCCAGCCATCTCATCCTCGGTCGCCCCCTTCTCCTCCTGTCCTCAATCCCTCCCAGCATCAGAGTCTTTTCCAATGAGTCAACTCTTCGCATGAGGTGGCCAAAGTACTGGAGTTGCAGCTTTAGCATCATTCCTTCCAAAGAAATCCCAGGGCTGATCTTCAGAATGGACTGGTTGGATCTCCTTGGAGTCACGTATCACCTCCACCCTATTCCCTGGGAACCACTGATTGCTATAGTTTTGCCTTTTTGAGAATATCACATAAATAAACTCATATGGAACATAGCCTTTTGAGACTGTCTTCTTTCACTCAGCATAGTGCCCTTGACATTCATCCATGTTGTCATGGGTTTTATTAGGGCTTCACAGGTAGCACTGGTGGTAAAGAACCTGCCTGCCAATGCAAGGGACTTGAGACACAGGTTCGACCCCTAGGTGGGGGAAGATCCCCTGGAGAAGGAAATGGCAGCCCACCAGTATTCTTGCCTGGAGAATCCCATAAAGAGAGGAGCCTGGCAGGCTAGAGCCCATAGCATCGCAGAGACAGACACAACTGAAGCAACTTCATGTCACATGTCATGTTATGTGTTTTAATGGTTTGTTCTTCTATTGCCAAATGGTATACCATTGTATGAATGTACCACAGTTTGCTTATTCATTCACCTACTGAAGGACATCTGAATTATTTCCAGATTTTGGTGCTTGTGAAAAGAGATGCGATCAATACTTTTGTACAGGTTTTTTTGGTATGTGTGAATCTAAGTTGTCATTGCTCTAGGGTAAATACCCAAGAGTGAGATTGTTAGGTCATATGGTAAGTGTATGCTTAATTTCATAAGAAACTACCAACCTGTTTTCCAGATGGTGCTACTATTTTATAATCCTATCAGTAATGCATGAGATTTCTAGTTGTTCTGCATCCTCATTAACATGTGATACTATCAGATTTCCATTTTGTGCATTTCTTTAAGTCTCTCTAATAGGTATATAGTGGTATCTCTGCAGTTTTAATTTACGAGTAGAGGTCATCTCCTTTTCCTAGTGGCTAATAACGTTGAACATCTATTCTTGTGCTTATTGACCATCTGTATGTCCTTTTCGGTAAAGTGTCTATTCAAATCCTTTACCCATTTTTAATTTGATTGAATTTTAAGATTCTAATATATTCTAGCCATAGTCATAATGTGATTTGCAAATATTTTCTCCCAGTGGCTTGTCTTTCCATTTTTCAAATAGTGTCTTTGACAGAGCTGAAGTTTTTAATTTGAAGTCCAACTTATCAATTTTTTTATGAGCTGTGATTTTGGTGTCATCTCTAAGAACTTTTTGATTCCAAGTTGTGCGTATTTTTTCCCATGCTTTCTCCTGAAAACCTTTCAGACTGATGTTGTACAATTAGATCAATAACCTATTTCAAGTTAATTTTTGTATAAGATATGTGGGTTTAGGTCTAAGTTTATTTATTTTTGCATATTAAGTCCAATTGTCCTAACACCATTTGATGAAAAGTACTGCTTCTCTTCATTGAATTGCCTTTGCACTTAAAAAAAAAAAAAATTGGTTGTACTCATGTGGGTCTATTTTGGGGCTTCCCAGGCGGTGCTAGTGGTAAAGAGCCAGCCTGCCAATGTAGGAGAGGTCAGAAACACAGGTTTGATTCCTGGTCTGAAAGATCCTCTGAAGTAGGGGCATGGCAACCCACTCTAGTATTCTTGCCTGAAGAATCCCATGGACAAAGGAGCCAGGCAGTCCATAGCGTCACACACAGTCAGACACTACTGAAGCAACTTAGCATACACGAACGGTAATTGTCAATATCAAACAGAATGAGTCTTTCAATTTTGTTTTGGAATAATTTTCTAACCTCTGTCATCCTGTGCTAAAAAAAAGGAGAAAATAAAAAGAAGAAACTTTTATGGAGCACTGTCCATGTCATATGCACTGGAACATGGGAATTTAATTTTTAAAACAATATATTCCAGGTAGATATTATTTTCCCATTTATGAAGATAAGAGAACTGAACCTCGGAGAATTTTAATAACATGCCCAAGGCCACAGAATTAATAGAGTCAAAGCTAGGACTTAACCCATGTCAGACCAACCCTCAAGCTCATGCCCTTTCTTCAACAGTCATTCAACTTCTCTGGATTTTGGAGGTGTGGAATATGCCTGAGAAGACCTTGGATACTCTGCTGGTTTGAATTTTTAATATATCATTTATGTTAAAAAGAAAAACCCCTGTGGTTTTCCAAAAGTTTTCTGTTCTCATGGTTGATATGCAAGCATATTCTTATTTACAGTCTGAACAGAAGGTTTAGTTTGGCCTCTCAAAAAACAGTGCCCAGTTAATAATCTAAGAGTAGATTGTCACACTGGCTACAGGAAGATAAATAATCAAGGATTATAAGTCTTTAATTTAATATAACTTATTCTCATTAATTAAATGCCAATTACCTGCTTGTCTTTCCTGGGAACTGGCCTTTGCAATTAATCTTTCCAGAAACGTTGTACACACATGCTCACAGAGGTATTAATATCACTCAAGATTTACAGGCACTGGACTCTTTGGCTTAAACCATCCTCAAACACTCTACACTGTAACCACAGATAATCGTCATAAATTTCCTGATCTTTGACCCAACTGGTTCTTAAATTTCCATTCCCTAACGGGCTTGAGGAGTTCGTATTTATCATACCGAAACGCTTACTTCTAAGGATCAACGCGTTCTGAATTTCAGACCTCTGACCCATCCTCCTACTTGGGGCTTTGGTTAGTCACAACAGATGAGAATCCCTGGGGACTAACAGAGTACTCTGTCCTCTGACTCTCCTCTGCAAAATCATTCAGTCATGGACACTATGACCTTACAAAGTACCTGGAGCAACCTGACCCCGAGGAAGCTTTTTGAATGCCCCACCTGCACTGCGGAGGAGGCAATGGCACCCCACTCCAGTACTCTTGCCTGGAAAATCCCATGGACAGAGGAGCCTGGTAGGCTGCAGTCTCATGGGGTCGCTAAGAGTCAGACATGGCTGAGTGACTTCACTTTCACTTTTCACTTTTATGCATTGGAGAAGGAAATGGCAACTCACTCCAGTGTACTTGCCTGGAGAATCCCAGGGACAGGGGAGCCTGGTGGGCAGCCGTCTATGGGGTTGCACAGAGTTGGACACGACTAAAGCGACTTAGCAGCAGCAGCAGCAGCACCTGCATTGATCCAAGCATTCGGTGGCAGCATACATCCGCTGCTGAAAATACTCCCACTTCAACCTTTAGCAGCTAGCTGTGTGTAGCTGAAATTTTTTATTAAATTTTTTATCTTCTAGACTGCTTATTCCTTATGCTTGTACATAACCATATATTTTATAGGTACTATAAATTTGTCTTGCAAGTGGTTGGTGGTTTGCTTGGCAGACCTGACCTGGAATATGTGCCTTCTAATTCCGTATTTCAGCTCAACAAGACAAGAAAGTGGAAACCATATTTATTGAAGGAAATCCCAGGTTTACTTGCAAGATCAAATTCACACCTTTCTAACATCTGACCAACTTCTACTGTTACTTTAATATTTTGATTTAAGGGCCCAGAATAGAATTATCTTCATTTCAATCATTAGCTGAATGGTCTTTTTTGTTTACTTATTCTTTAAAATTACATTTAGAGAGTGGAAAAAACTGCAAGGGAGATAAGTCATGAAACAAGAATTAACATGTATTAATTTGGAAGGTCTAATCAAACAATTTGATAATGGTAGTGCATGTATGCCAGGCACCATGCTAAACTCTTTACATCCTTTTTCTCACTGCTCTCAACAATCCTGTGAGATGAATACTATTAGCCCTTGCATTTTAATGATGAGGGAACTGAGGTCCTGAGATTAAATCATTTGATTAAAATCTTACAGGTAGATGGTAGAATCCTATTCTGAACCAGACCTTACTCCAAATTCAGTGATCCAAACTTGAAACTAAAAATGTGAGCTCTTCACCATCTCAGATTCATCTTTTCAACCACACACTTTGTGAGGTAGCTTAACTATGTAACTAAATCAGTCTATTGGGAGTCTTTAATGTGGGCAGGGCTAAATATCTTACAAGAGATGTTTCATAGCTTATCTTGATCAACTAATTCCTTGAGAATGGACAATTAATTCCTCCAGTTTGTAGGAAACAAAGGTAACAGGGCTTGGGATTTCTTAATAAGTCATTGTCCTTGCAGATAAACATGGTAATACTGATTCCTACCGGGTTTCCCTGGTGGTTCAGACGGTAAAGCGTCTGTCTGCAATGCAGGAGACCTGGGTTCGATCCCTGGGTTGGGAAGTTCCCTTGGAGAAGGAAATGGCAGCCCACTCCAGTATTCTTGCCTGGAAAATCCCATGGACGGCAGAGTCTGGTAGGCTACTGTTCATGGGGTTGCAGAGTCGGACACGACTGAGCGACTTCACTTTCACTGATTCCTACCAGTACCTCAAGGGCTATGAATTATTGCAGTTTTTTTAGTAGCAGATATAGGTTTGTTTCAACTCACTTATATACTTTCAAGCAATGTCCATGGTCAGGTTGATGAGTTAAGATGACAGGGCTGAAATTGTTGGGGCTCTTGAATAAGAATGAACATCTATCCTCATAAACACACGGCTCTGACTTAAATTCAACCTGTTGCACTCACTACCCAAAGTGGGCTGCTCTAGGTCCTGCATAACCTTGGCTACTAATCAAAATGGACACATGACCTGGGGTAGACACACTGACTAGGAAGAAGCTGATTAGATTTTTTTTTTACTAAGCATCAGATAGAAAATTCGGAGAAGGCAATGGCAACCCACTCCAGTACTCTTGCCTGGAAAATCCCATGGACGGAGGAGACTGGTGGGCTGCAGTCCATGGGGTCGCTAAGAATCGAATTCACTTTCACGCACTGGAGAAGGAAATGGCAACCCACTCGTGTTCTTGCCTGGGGAATCCCAGGGATGGCGGAGCCTGGTGGGTTGCCATCTATGGGGTCGCACAGAGTCGGACACAACTGAAGTGACTTGGCGGCAGCAGCAGCAGCAGATAGAAGATTCATGAACAACTGCTACTGAGGTGCCTGGAAATTCTTGGTTCATTTCTTCTTTAGGCTTACTAGTTTCTTGCCATTTATTATGTCTGTATCCTATAAGAAACTCTTGAGTGCATCAGAGTGAATTTTGGTTCCTTGCAATTAAAATCTGAACGAGAGAGATGTTTTAAACTTTCTTTAATATCAGAAACAACTCTTTGGAAGTATAAATGGGTAAAGATCCATCAGCTAAAAAGCATAAAATGGTATGTATCAGACTTGAAAGAGTTAACTTGCCCACAAAGAACTAAGGAGTTGACTTCCTTCTCTTCAGGGGGGCCCAGATTAATTTTGGTGGATTGTAAATGGTGTTTTTATTCAGGAGGCATGGGACATATGTGGTAAATGTGAGGACTGTCATATGTCTTATAAAGAGCTAATTGTTTGTGAAAGATGCTCTCTCTGTGGCACACACAAGTCTGATGTTCACTGGCTGCTGGCTCTTCTATAACAATTTCATTAAACCATCAACCCTTACACCAGAACAAAATGGGACAGAGCAGAGACTGTCTTCTTTGACCTTGGCAGAATCTGGAAACATTAAAAAAGGATCAAATACTCTTTTCTTTTTTTTAATAAACAACTTTATGAAGACCTAATCACCCAGCATACTAAACTGAAGCACAGAACTTATGTCAACCATTTTCTCATTAACACTGTTGCTAATTTTTCATACTGTATCCAATTTTCTCCGTGTCTCAGACTAACCACTTGCTCTAATTTATTAGCTTAAGAATTGCTGAATTTCATAGGTAAGAAAAAATTATATGTTTCTCCTTTCTTCAAGAATTAGACTCCCATCCTGGGGAACTAAAATTCTTCACTCAAGGAATCATTTTTTTCCCATCCTTTAAATTGGTATTTTATCAAATCTCTGGCCTGTGGAATGTTGGCAAGCATTCCCCAGAGTAGAATGTAATGTACTGTTTCGCGTCTTTGTAAAAGTCATTTTGCATTTATCTTCAGAATTATTTTATCATTTTATGAGCAGTTTAACATATTTACTCATGTGTAAATGGACAATGGGCGAAGATTAGAGAGGCTTCATTTCCAGTGAAGACCTCAACAGAGTCTCAAACAAAAAATGGTTGCACCACCAGTTAGAGATTATAAATTGTGGATATCACATTACGACCATAATCTCCAACTTTCAGATATTGCTTTTAAACAGAACAGACAAAATTTCTACAAAAAATGAATATATATTAAACAGGTATATATTTTTAAACAGATGTATCTATCTTGGTATCTATATCTACATACCTATCTATCTACAATATATCAGCCTGAAAAATGGAGTCATAGAACTCAGTACTGTACTGAATAAATATTTAGAGTCTTGAGTTTGTAATTTTTTCTTTAACTGAATTACCTGGGAAATCCCATGGACAGAGGAGCCTGGTGGGCTACAGTCCATGGAGGAGCAATGAGTCAGATACGACTTAGCAACTAAACCACCACCAGAGAAAGTTGTAGAGAAGTTTTTTGGCTGACTTACCTGGAATAAAAGGGAGACACCCTAAAACTGTAGGAAAATTCAGAAATCCCCCAAAGCTTTCAAGTAGTCCTAGCCCACGAGAGAGATATTCTATTCCTTATTATTTGGGTATCCATTTCAACCTCACTTTGCAGACATCAATGTTAATATTAGCCAGAGAAGTTCTAAATCCTTGAAGAAGAAAGAGTGCACTCATTGGCCTGTTTTAAGATGTATCATCCAAACAACAAAAGTTTAAAAGACTGAAAACTTTAATTTCCTAGATTTAACATTAGCCAGACCGCTGCAGCTTACACACATGCACTCCTAACCACATGGTCCAAAGGTCAATTACTTCATATTTATTTCTTTCTCCAATAAAACATGTTTGTGGCATCCGGTCCCATCACTTCATGGGAAATAGATGGGGAAACAGTGGAAACAGTGTCAGACTTTATTTTTTGGGGCTCCAAAATCACTGCAGATGGTGACTGCAGCCATGAAATTAAAAGACACTTACTCCTTGGAAGAAAAGTTACAACCAACCTAGATAGTATATTCAAAAGCAGAGACATTACTTTGCCGACTAAGGTCCGTCTAGTCAAGGTTTTTCCTGTGGTCATGTATGGATGTGAGAGTTGGACTGTGAAGAAGGCTGAGTGCTGAAGAATTGATGCTTTTGAACTGTGGTGTTGGAGAAGACTCTTGAGAGTCCCTTGGACTGCAAGGAGATCCAACCAGTCCATTGTGAAGGAGATCAACCCTGGGATTTCTTTGGAAGGAATGATGCTAAAGTTGAAGCTCCAGTACTTTGGCCACCTCATGCGAAGAGTTGACTCATTGGAAAAGACTCTGATGCTGGGAGGGATTGGGGGCAGGAGGAGAAGGGGACGACCGAGGATGAGATGGCTGGATGGCATCACGGACTCGAAGGACGTGAGTCTGAGTGAACTCTGGGAGATGGTGATGGACAGGGAGGCCTGGTGTACTGCGATTCATGGGGTCGCAAAGAGTTGGACACGACTGAGCGACTGAACTGAACTGAACTGAACTGTCATCAAACACTAATAAATGAATGTACTGGTACCTTTTCCTCTTTATAGGACATCATGGCTAAAAAATAAAAGTGATGAAATAAGTCATGGTCTGCAAAAATCACAATAGAAAATGTTGACTGCGTGTTGCTGCTACTGCTACTGCTGCTAAGTCACTTCAGTTGTGTCCGACTCTGTGTGACCCCATAGACGGCAGCCCACCAGGCTCCCCCGTCCCTGGGATTCTCCAGGCAAGAACACTGGAGTGGGTTGCCATTTCCTTCTCTAATGCATGAAAGTGAAGTGAAAGTGAAGTCACTCAGTCGTGTCAGACTCTTAGCGACCCCATGGACTGCAGCCCACCAGGCTCCTCTGTCCATGGGATTTTCCAGGCGAGAGTACTGGAGTGGGGTGCCATTGTGTGTGACAGTGTGTTGAAGAAAAGGGAATGGCACCACTGATTTGATGCAGGTCACTTGGAGAAAAACTCATTTGCTCATTTGCTCTGATGCAGGTTAGACCACTGTGGTTAAGGCTTCAGTTGGAGCCTCTCTTTGGCCCAATTCTACGCTCAATATTACGCTAAATATGGTGCCTGATGAAGAGTGGCCACATGAGATAATATTAGGGACCTGGTGCCTTGCTACAGAGGTACAGATTTGCATCTCTGCCCTCCATCTAACATCCCCCAAGTGCACGTTACTGGCCACTAACACCCAAAAAGTTATCTACTGGGTATGCCACTTCCAAACCTCTTCCTCAAATGAGGTCTAAAACAGAATCTTTTTGACTTTAGGTAAGGAGTAGAAACATTTTCTAACAAACTGAAAGAACGATACAAAGATTCAACTAAAGAGTGACACTTACAATCTTACAAAACTTTCAGAGGAAAAGGAACTACATAAAAGGAAAAAAACTGCCAACAAAAGTCTCCCTCCAGAATGCCTCTTAGTAACAATTACTTGGGGGACTATGAAAGGAGAATGCCTCTATTGAATTGCTTTTAACAGTGGTAGAAAGAGGTGGTGATGAAGGGCTTCTTTAAATAGCTTTGAGAATGCTGAGTTTTAAAAACAGTAGGTGATGTCCTTAGCATCCCAGCCAAGCTATTCACTGCAAATACCACCAAACAACCACAGCACAACTGGTACAGATATAAATATTGATATCAATAAATCAGATACTGCTGAATCTACAAGTAGAGCTGGAAGAGCCTGCATCTTGTCACTTCACTGGGCCAACCGAGACAGCATATTGAAAAGCAGAGACGTTACTTTGCCAACAAAGGTCCGTCTAGTCAAGGCTATGGTTGTTCCTGTGGTCATGTATGGATGTGAGAGTTGGACTGTGAAGAAAGCTGAGCGCCGAAGAATTGATGCTTTTGAACTGTGGTGTTGGAGAAGACTCTTGAGAGTCCCTTGGACTGCAAGGAGATCCAACCAGTCCATTCTGAAGGAGATCAGCCCTGGGATTTCTTTGGAGGAAATGATGCTAAAGCTGAAGCTCCAGTACTTTGGCCACCTCATGGGAAGAGTTGACTCATTGGAAAAGACTCTGATGCTGGGAAGGATTGGGGGCAGGAGGAGAAGGGGATGACAGAGGATGAGATGGCTGGATGGCATCACGGACTCGAAGGACGTGAGTCTGAGTGAACTCCGGGAGTTGGTGATGGACAGGGAGGGCTGGCGTGCTGCAATTCACGGGGTCGCAAAGAGTTGGACACGACTGAGCGACTGAACTGCCTGAACTGAACTGACTGGAGATACATAATTTATTTCGTGGGAAGAATCTTCGTTAAAAGTAACATTCTCAATCCTGAACACAAGTACATCCATGACGGATTCATGTTGATGTATGGCAAAACCAATACAATATTGTAAAGTAAAAAAAAAAAAAAAAGTAACATCCTCACAAAACAGCCTTCCATGTTCCATTGTGTTGACTGTGTTGGAAAAACCCATCATATGGACTGTGATGGCGGGGGCAGTAGATGAGAGGTCCAGCTCTCCCTGTCTCCTTACAAAAGCCAGCAGACTTCGTATGAATGCAACAACCAGATGTCCTAACATTAGAGAAGATAAATCCGTCAATTCAGTTTAAAGAAAGTGAGCAAAAGACATATACAAGTCACACCTATTGGTCTCAGAAATCCAAAAGTTGATTGAGTTTTGGACCTACACCTCTTGCTTTCTCTCCTTATTCTCCTTTCTTCACCCCTACTTCACCTTTTTATTGAATACATTTCTCAGCATAATTTCTGAACTCAAGCATATTGTATTGCTATTTCTGGATGCTGTACCCGGAGACTTCATTTTTCTTTGGGAAGATGATCTATTCAATATAAATGCAAGAGAAATACAATCCCAATTGTATTCTGACTTTTCCTAGAACATACAGCTTTTGCTTATAAGATGTGAAACCAACACATTGCTCCCATTACAATCAGTGGTCTTATGATTAGTTCCAGATTTTTTATTTTGGTTATTCAGCCCTTTCGAAAACAATGTGAAGGAATTCTTATCCTTCTGTACACCTTATTTCAATTCCACTTGTATCCAGAAATATAGCCAGTCAAGGAAAAGGGTTAATTTGCTACATACATGATGTAGTATTGTTGACGTACAGTCTCTGTCTTTCCCCTCCTTTAATACAGAAACACAGTGTGACAATTAGCACTATTGCCGTAAAATTGATTCCAACATTTTCTCAGGTGAAAGAAACCCTCCAAGTTCTATTTTTCAACTTTTTGAGATAAGGTAAACATGCTATTTCAAATCTTGCCACAAGTTATTAGCACTGCAGATAGGAGTACTGTGTTCAACATTCCAGGATCTCTGTACTCTAAGATACTTCAAATGTTTAATCTTTATGATCACCATCAATCAGACAAAAGCTTTGCAATGTCTGAGTCAGTACCAAGTCAGATTTTGAGAATGCCATTCTCTGCCTTCTCTCAAAGAAACTTTAGCAGATAAAAATGACCTTTTGTTAAAAAAATTAATTAATCGATGCATAGTTGCATACACTACTAGGTTTCCGGTGTACAATACAGTGATTGGACATTTAAATACATTAAAGTCTAGTAAGCATCTCTCACCAAACAAAATTGTCATAGTATTACTGACTATATTCCTTATCTGTATATTACACCCCGGTGACTTATATTGGAAGTTTGTACCTCTTAATCCGCTTTCTGTATTCCACCTAGCCCCTCACTCCTCTCCCCTCTGGCAACTGCCAATTTGCTCTCTGTAAGTCCATTTCTGTAATGTCTACTCATTTGCTTTTTTAGATTCCACATATAAGTGAAATCACATAGCATTTGACTGTTTCTGACTTATTTCACTTAGCATAATACCCCCTAGGCCCATCTATATTGTTACAAATGGCAATATTTCATTCTTTTTATGGCTGAGTAATGGTCCACTGTGTGTATATGTGTATCACATCTTTTTTATCCACTCATCTATCAATGGACATCTAGAGTACTTCCATATTTTGGCTATAGTGAATAATGCTTGCCATGAACATGGAGGTGTAGGTATATTTTCAGATAAGTATTTTTTTCTTCAAGTAAATGCCAAGAGGTAGAATTGCTAGCCTGTATAGTGGTTCTATTTTTCACTCTTTTGAGGAATCTCCCTACTGTTTTACATAATAGCCAAACCAATTTATATTCCCACCAACAGTGTACAAGAGTTCTTATTTCTCCCCATCCTGCTCAACACTTGCTTCTTGTTGTCTGTTTGATGATAACCATTCTGACAGAGGTGAGGTGATATCTCATTGTGGTTTTGATTTGCCTTTCCCCAGTGATAAATGATGTTGAGCATCTTTTCATGTGTCTGTTGGCAATTTGTATGTCTTCTTTGAAAAAATGTCTATTCAGATCTAATAAGAATTATCTTGATGTTCCTGTTTTTCTCCCATTTCTGCATCAATGATGTGCAAAACTCTGAAGGGTCAAGGGCCAGACTGTCTCCAGCCTGGGGAGCGAAGTTCAAGGACGTGGGACAAATTAAAAGAAGGAAGGGAAGTGTATTCATGTATGTCATACCCTTTCTCTTCCTGGTGAATATGAGTTCAAGAGAGCTCATGGGGGAACCTCATTACATGTTCAAATGTCCTTACACAGCATCAAAGGCCAAGTCCTAGTTTCCACCCCCCATAACCCAGCCCTAAATGGTCACACTCACAGGAATGCGAGCTCTTACATCTGAGAGTTAAAAACCACAATAGACCCCTGGATCAGCTCCCCAGGAAACACTGGTCAGGAGGATATCAGTGCAGTCCAGGCCAAAGTCACCTTTCAATACAAGTTCAGAGCAGCATAAAGAAACATGTGCTAGGGCAGTATTTCTCCAGGGAGCTATTTCAGATTCCATATAAAAGTAACTTGTGGCCTTGGATAAATCATTCCTTTCACTTATGTGCTGAACGGGAGAAAACAAGTCAACAACTGATGCATGCAAAGGCACTTGGAGGTGATGGATGAAGACATTATGGTGCATTTTGTCAATGGCATGCCATTAGAGAAAACCATCTCATAGAGTAAATTAAGAAAACAAACCAGCTACGTGACACATTTGGAATTGCCACTGGTCAGACTGGTTTTTCTCCTCCAGGAATGAAGCTGCATGGGATTGACATTATCACTCAGACTCCCTTTCCTGGGGTAGCTGTCTGTGCTTGTCTGGAGCTTAAACCCCGGTGAGCACTTCCCCAGAATGATGGCCACTCATATAACTGGAGAAAGCTGTGCATCACAGACTCTGATTTTTTTTTTTTATTACTGTCTTGAACTATTATTTAAATCTCTTATTGCTGTTTAACTTCATGTGTCCATGTCTTTTTTTCTTTTTGGGGACCAAAATTACTTTTCATGGCAAGAACTAGGTCTTACAAAAGCAGCTTTTTGGTATATCACTGGGCTTACAGTGTCCAGTAAATATTTATTGATCCGATCTGTGATTAACTTCTCCTATCTTACTCGCAGACCTGGCTATTTTCTGCCAAACAATTTATTAAGAAAGCATGTCTTTGGATCTAGATGCTGGGAATGCAGAGACAGATCTTGTCCCTGATTTCAGGAAGCTCACAGGCAGACAAGCAGCGATCAGAATGTCCTACAGGTTGAAGTATGTGTGTGGGGGGTGAAGGGGTGGCTATGATGGTATCAAGGGTGGGGGTGTTCTGGGTAAGGATAAGGAAACTCAGAAAAGTTTCCAGGAAATATGAGGATTAAGTTGTTGCTACTGAAACATTATTGCCAGTATGTGCAAGGGCATGGAAGCATGGAGCATTCGGGTTCCAAGTCATTTGCTATTTCTGGAGCTCCTACTGAAAAGCTCGGCCTTGGATTTCCAAGGTCATCCACTAAGGTCGGGGCAGAAACAGGCTGTGAAATCACAGCCCTTTCCCTTGGTAAGTGGGCTCTGAGAGCATTCAGATACACCTCATGGTAACTGTGGCTTCATAAAAATCAAAGCTGATTGATGGGCACAGGCTCTCTGCTCTGTGTTTAGTCTACTCGTGCTTTTAGTACCACTGTGGCCATGCTTCCTAATGGAAATGCATTTTTCTCTCTCACCATTACCCAGATATAGATGCTCTCGGATATGAAAGGCCTTTTACCTCAAGATTTTTGTCTTGTAAGGCATCCCTAATTCAGGAAGGAAATAAGAAGGGGTCAAGAAGAACCTACCACAAATGTTTTGTCAGGTAGCTCAGAGAGGGAGAGAGAGAGACAGGAATTTAAAGAGCTTGATTTATGGGTGGCTGGGCTCTGCAGCTCCTTTAACCTGACTCAGTCCAGCTCAAGGAATTCACTTTCTCATGTAAAGGGCTCTAACAGAGAAAAACAAGCTACATGTTTCTTTCTGCATTTGTAAAAAAGTATGATGGCTGGCAGAATAAAGTCTTCCATTTTTAAATAATAGCTCACTGGGCCCAGGATCCTATGATGTTATTATCAGCTCTGACAAGTCCACTGTCAGAGTTGGTAGGAAGCATTCCCATTACACAGGTGTGGAGCCTGAGGCTGAGGTGTCATTGGCTACCCAGATGGCCAATGACAGAGCTGGGATGTGGAAACAACCATGTCTGGTGCCAAAGTTGGGGGCTCTGACCCCTACCCAGTGTCTTCCAGACTGGACATGCACATGCGTGTCAAAATGCATGATGGAGAGCAGTGCAAGTTCAGAGGGAGCAAAGGCAGAAACACGCATGCATCTCTTCCAGTAGAAGGAACTGGCTGCCCATCAGAGAAAGTGTAGGTGGACAAGTTGAAGGGAAAAAAGTGAACACTCATGGGAACACCTGGGGGTCAGATTCTGAGCCTTTTTCAAGTAATCTGGTTTAATAAGCCCCATACAGGCAACTTGTTCTTGGCTACAAAATTACATTATGTCTGGCCAAACTCATCTCCCCATCTTCGATTATTCCTGAATGTCAAGTTGAGAGAGCCGTTTATGTTCAAAGTTAAGAGTCTGAATGTCAATGCAGGGCTATCTCTTTGAATCTGCTGTGTGAGCATGATGGTGCCACTGACTCTCTCTGAACTTCTCATGAGCTGCACAAGTGATTTTATACAGGCATCCAGAGAGGCTTCTCAGAGAGGCTTTTCAGTTAGCATGCTTTTCTCTTCCATGGAAAGGAAGGACAGAAGTAGATTGGTAGACGTGACATTTTGCAAAGGAGAAGAAAATAGCTTTAAACTTCTGAGTCATACGTGCAGCAATCCTGCTTCTTCACTGCAGAGTAGGAGAAAAAACGTTTTGTGTTAAGAAGGTGACAGCCAGAAGTGGGCTTAGAGCCTTCTATGAAACCACTCATTAAGACTGTCCAGTCCAGGACCCCTCCCCACCTCTAATGACCTCCTGCCCCATGCCCAGCAGTATTTCTAAATGCCTCAGCTCAGAGCCGAATTCTCAAAATTTACTTAATCTCTAAATTCACTTTGGTTTAATAATTAAACAAAAAGTACCTTAAAATTTTTAGGCAAGTGGAAATGGGAAGGCGTGAGAAGGGCATGAAAAGACACTGGAAAAGCAAAATACCATGTGGACGTTAACTCTATCAAAGCAGCACATTCTTGCTGGATGAGGGTTGGGGGAAGGGGGATTATTCTGGGCACAGCAAGTGTTTTATCTGCAATTGACAAGTCCCCAATCCTCCCAGCTTCTGTTTCTCCCTACTTAAGACCTGGGTCACAGTATTTATTTACTTAAGTGATGGAGATGAAGGCAGGCTTAACGCTGGCCACCTGTCAGAACAACAGTGACCTGCCTCTTAAGGGGATTTTGGCATCCCCCAGCATCTTTATAAGACAAAAGGAGCTGGGGAGAAAATGTAGAGAAAAAATTCACTAATTGAGCTTGAAAAAAGATGGTGAGATGAAATGTAAAGACCCAAAGGGCAAGAGAGGCTAAGATCCATGGGTGCCGTTTAATGCGACTTGAAAGAATACAGCCCCCTTCCTGTTCTGAGATTAGATGGGATTTTGCAAACTAAGATATCCAAACTGAAAAATCAGTCTCCCTGATCTGCCTCTAGCAAATGCCCTTGGCATTCTTCATGTTCTTTTTTTTAATTTATTTTTTAATTGGAGGAAAATTGCTTTACAATGTTGTGATGGTTTCTGCCATACAACAATGCAAATCAGCCATAATTACACATATATCACCTCCCTTCCCTCCCCACACCCCAGCCCTGCAGATCATCAGAGTGCCCGCCTGGCCTCCCTGTGTTAAACAGCAACTTCTTACTGGCTATCTAGTTTACACATGGTGGTCTAGAATAATGGAAATAAAAACAAAGATAAACAAATGAGACTTAATGAAACCTAAAAGCTTTTGCACAGAAAAGGAAACAATAAACAAGATTAAAAGACAGCCCTCAGAATGGGAGGAAATAATTGCAAATGAAACAACTGACAAAAGATTACTCTCCAAAACATATAAGCAGCTCATACAGCTCAATGGGTAGAATACCTAAACGAACATTTCTCCAGAGAAGACATAGTCTTATAAAGAGGGATCATAAATGGTTTCCAAAAACTGCAAACAGACACACTTTCTCGGGAAAAAATGCTCTTGTAGGTGAGAAGTCGACGGCAGGTCCTGCCTGGAGAATCTCAAGGCAGCACAGGAGACGGTGTTTATCAAGCATGTGTTACCACTTACTAAGATGCCAGGCAGTGATCTCCACATCATGTAATGTAGACCAACAATGTACAATGATGTCAGCATCATCACCATCACCCCCATTTTACAGGAAGGGTGAGTACCCAGCCAAAGTTTGAGGGAGAGCCAGGCGCTGGGGAGCCAGGCGCTGGCTCTAGGCTCTGTGCTCTTCTGCACCACACTGTGCTAGGCTTCAAGTGGGAAGGACGTGGTTCAGCTGGCTGCGGTCATAAAGCCCTGTGCAGTGTGCTTCAGCAGGCCCCTAGGTGAGGGACAAGGAAGTACCCCCAGACCCATCAGTCTTCTATCAGCTCTTGGACGGCATTCTCCTTTCTGTCCTAGAGGTAGGGTGATGAAAAGGGTATTGACTAGAGAGTCAGACCTTCCATTTCTCTAGGGAATGAATTTGAAGCTTCCATTTTCCTAGGGAAAGTGATTTAACTTTTGGAGTCTCAGTTTCCTATCTAAAAAGTGGGGCTTAGGTAACCTCTCCCAGGATTCTGAGACCCTGATGCTGGGGAAGAAATTGAAGGCAAAAGAAGGGGGGGGGGGGGGGCAGAGGATGAGATGGTTGGCTACCCTCACCAACTCAATGGACATGAATTTGAGCAAACTCCAGGATATAGTGAAGGACAGGGAAGCCTGGCGTGCTACAGTCCATGAGGTTGCAAAGAGTCAGACACGAGTTGGTAACTGAATAACAACAACAAAAACAAAATAGGAAACCGACTCAGCAGAGTGCCTGGTTACAGAAGGATAGAAAGTGCATGATGTCTAAGCTATTTCCGATGTTTCCTTGTTATAAGGCCCAGCGGAGAAAACGTCTGGCCTTGGGACAGTCATCCTGGACCCCCGGAGGCAGTTCACACATATGGAATGGTGAACCTGGACCGGCTGAAGGAAGCTCTGTCTGAGCCAGTCCACCCCGTAGATTAACAGACTGGGCTGCTTCCTGCCCCCACACAATGGAAAGCAATTTTAGTAAGTGCTTAGCTTAATTAGTGTCCAGACATGCTCTCAAGGGCTGGGCACGCACACTTGTCATCGCGATCATCCACCTGTCTCTGGAGAGCCTGCTTTTCCAGAAGTCTGGCTGGGCCTAACTCCGTACACTGTAACCAGCTGAAATTCCCATTTGGTCCATGCTCAGTTCAGCACCCGGGGAATGAGCCTGAAATCACCACCCTTTTCTGCTGATGCAGTAGGTCAAGGAAGTATGGTTTACCTCCATAGCACACCTCAGCTACTAAGGTCATGGACCACTTCTGGCTCTGGGTGGCCACCTAAGACTCTTCATGAGCATTAACAGTACGACTCTGAGCCAGAATTCTGGCCTAAGACATTCTCGGTAATTTGCTGGTACTGAAATCAAAGAATTCCTTTTGTGGATTATACCAGAGGATGCCTCATGGGCAGGAAGGGAGGAAGATGTGTTAGAATGCTACAATCCGGCAGCCACTGGAATGCAGACGTACGGGGTATATTGCAGATTCAAGATCACGCTGCTTTTCTTTAATGGCTCTTGCAGAGAAAATTAAAAGAACGTAATATGGTTTTCCCCACCTGGCCCCTGCTGCCTCCTGACTGCTACAACATTCTAGTGGTGCGCGTGCTCAATCTCTAAGTCATGTCTGACTCTTTGCAACTCCATGGACTATAGCCTACCAGGCTCCTCTGTCCATGGAATTTCCCAGGCAAGAATACTGGAGTGGGTTGCCATTTCCTCTTCCAGGGATTCTAGTGGTGGACCTTATTTATTAAAAAAAAAAGTGAGGGGGGGATGGTGACTGCTCCTGGGGACAAAAGGGATCATGAAGGGGTTACTCCGTTACCCACCAGTTTGTCTTCTCATTCCCACACACGTGTCCACAACAGTCCCTCCTCTGCACAGTCCCTCTAGACATTACAATAGCTAAAGATGAAATCCTCACCCTCTGAAATCTACAGCAGGATAGATGACAGCATGATGGAAGGAAAGAGTACACTGAGTGCCTTATCGATCTACCTGCCAGCCCGTGAATGGAAGGTAATAAAAATTTATTAAAAATTAGAAAAAAAAAGTCACTTATTCTAATTCCTCTGAAAGGGAGTAGTACTAATGTGGCATATGAATAAATCCCTCTTGCCCCAGGACTAAACTACCATCCTCCCACCAGCCAACCCTCCAAACAGCACAGATTTAAAAATCTTGCAATTTTATTTGCATATAAAGGCCGCTAGATATAGAATATCACAATAAATTTAAAGAAACAACTGCTTTCCTAAATTTCATTAACAAGATAACATAAAATAGAATAAAGCTCAACAGCATTTACAATGGGGAAACAGAAATGACTATTAGCGACAATATTTTGTGCTAGCGAAGATTGCATCGACACACAGTGCAAAATGGGGGGGGTGGGGAGGGAGAAGGATGTCAGAAGACAGTTCAGGGTATTTAAATATAAAGGACAACTAAGCCTCATTTTAGTTAGCTTCCATTGCATCCATTTAAATCTATACACGCCTGCGAGTGCACCTAGATTTAACTCAAGCTCTTTAAGACCTTGAGTTCTGAGAACATGCGTCAGCTCCTTCGGACTTCTGATGCTCCACGATCAAGCACCCCTTTACAGTTGTACTGTCCTTGGCAATATTAAACTCCTAACTTAGTCATAATACACGAAAAATATTTATATATATAAACCCATATTGAAAAGGAGTCTGCACGCTCGTTTTTTTTTAACTGCATGAAATACCTGCTCTTGACAGATTCCATTTCCATATTTTTAAAGCTAAAATAATTTAAAAGAAACAAACAAACGATGAGACCTTGTATAACCACAATATGGATCTCACTAGCTAAGCCATCCTCTAAACAAGAGTTGTTTTTTTCCCTTGACACAGCTTGCTTTATAGTGAGAGTGTGAAGGGAAGTCTTTTCCACACCTACTTTTGTTGCAAAGATTGCTCTAAATCTGGGCCACGTCTGCAAAAAAGAAGCATTCCCAAGAAAAACAACAACAACAACAAACATCATAAAAATAAAATACTTCAAACAATACTCTTAAACTGTTGTGCAAATTTGGGTAGTTTTTAAAACACTGCCTACCTGCTTTATTTTTTTCTTTTTTCCAGCTTAAAGCATATTAAAATAAGACTTTTGTCACCTTTTCAAAAGAAAGCTTGGCTGTCCTTTGGCGAACACTAACAATTTACAATGGCGTGGCCTTTGAGAAAACAGAAGTCATTTTACAAATGCACAATGCTCTTTTGATTCCAAATGGATGCCCCATTTTAAAAAAAAGAGGAACAAGAAGCATAACCTCTAGCATCATTTGTGTTCCAGCAATTTACAAAAAGAACTCACAGGATCTGGAAATAAACAAGGAAGAGAATGTAAGTTTATAATTAGAAAAATGGCAGTTTTTTTAGACCTTCCCTCACATTCCAATTGGGTGTCTGGAGCTTCAGGAACCCTGTGGGTTTGGAAGGTCAAATATAATTGGAGGGTTGGTCGGTTGAAAGCTGACTGTACACGTTGAGGCATTGATGTATGTTGTGTAACCGTCGGTCATAATGCCGTAACCTGTGGAGAGAGAGTGTCACACTTACTGTGAAATATACAAATGATAATGACTCAGTGCAGGACTATCAGATAAGGAAAACAAAAAAGTCTTTGCCAGTGGGCAGTGAGATGAAATTCAGTGGAGCCCTCTCTGGATGTTACGGCTTTCAGAAGCTGCCTCCCGATTTTATTTTCTTTAAAGGGGGAATCCTCTATTTCAAAGAAAAGTGATTCCTTTTAATTTATTTCAACACTCGATTTGTAGAGGAGAGGCTGTGATTTCTTTACTAGTGAGAATAGAGAAAAAACATTTTTTCCCTCTTTTTTCAAATATGACTTTCATTTCAAAGCCCTGTATTAACTATTGAGTTCCAGGGAAGAAGATGAGCAACATAAACTCATCAAGGGCAAACACATCCTTCACTCAACCCCAAATGGGCTTCAAGACAGCTGAGACTCACATAGGGTATTGCACTGGGAGTTGACAGACATGAATACCTAGCTTCCTTATTTATAAAATAAGCTCTAAACTGCCCCCAGTGAGAGTTAAAGGTAAGTTATCTTTTTAAAATTAATTAATTTCTTTGGCTCCACTGGGTCTTAGTTGCAGTATGCAGGATCTTTGGTTGTGGCATGTGGGATCTAGTTCCCTGACCAGGAATCAAACCTGGGCCCCCTGAATTGGAAGTGCTGGAATCCTAGCCACTAGACCATCAGGGAAATTCCAACACTAAGTGATCTTACTGTCAACTATAAATTGGTGCTTGCCAAGGGCATTTGCCATCTGCCTCTGTGGAGACGGAATCCTGTGTTGCTGTAGCTGTTGACTTTCAACATGCCCTGAAGGCAGGTCACAATGGAGAGTGAGGCACTCTGTGCTCCAGGGAAACTGGTGGAACAGGTCTTTAGATAGTGAAGATATTTTCAGGAACTGATTTCATGACCCCAATCCTCTGTTGTTCAGTTGCTCAGTCGCTCAGTCGTGTCTGACTCTCTGTGAACCATGGACTGCAGCACTCCAGGCTTCCCTGCCCTTCACCATCTCTGGGAGTTTGCTCAAACTCATGTCCATCGTGTCGGTGATGCCATCCAACCATCTCATCCTCTGTCTTCCCCTTCTCCTCCCACCTTCAATCTTTCCCAGCATCAGGGTCTTTTCTAATGGGTCAGCTCTTCACATCAGGTGGCCAAAGTATTGGAGCTTTAGCATCAGTCCTTCCAATGAATATTCAGGACTGATTTCCTTTAGGATGGACTGGTTGGATCTCCTTGCAGTCCAAGGGACTCTCAAAAGAGTCTTCTCCAATAGCACAATTTCAAAGCATCAATTCTTCAGTGCTCAGCCTTCTTTATGGTCCATCTCTCACATCTGTACATGATTACTGGAAAAATCATAGCTTTGACTATATGGACCCCAACCCTTGCATCTCTTCATATCTAGAAAAGCACTAAATCCCTTCATGGTGACATCAGCTCCTCGTGACTAGCAGAAAAGCTTTTATAAAGTAAATGCTTGATTGCACTGAATGCCCCCTTCAGCAAAATCTTAACATATTGACGTTCCGCTACTACCTCTTTGGAACAGTTTCTGAGTTATCTGAGGTGCTGTCTCCCAGGCTGCAGTTCTCATTTTGCCTCCAATAAAACTTAACTCAAAACTCTCACGTTGTGCATCTTTTTAGTCAACATTTTCTTACTTGAATTGTGTGACTTTGACACTGAGTTCCATTTTATTCAAAAGAATCAGTAATAATCAAATATCTGGGGTCTTCCTGGGTAGCTCAGCAGTGAAGAATCTGCCTGCAATGCAGGAGACTTGGGTTCAACTTCTGGGTCAGGAATATCCCCTGGAGAAGGAAATGGTAACCCTCTCCAGTAATCTTGCCTGGAAAATCCTATGGACAAAGGAGGCTGGTGGGCTACCGCCCTTTGGGTCGCAAAGAGTCAGACACAACTTAGGAACTAAACGAGAAACAATCAAATGTCCAAGTGGTCTGGAGATATACCATAGAGGACACTGCTTCCTACACTTCCTACACCACGGGACCCTGGCTCAAGTGAAAACACTTCCCATAGGTGGTATACATCTCCCATGACCTATGAGAAGAAAGCTAAGCAAGTTTCTCTGGGCCTTTGGTCCGTATAGTCATATCTCTTACAAATTTCAACATGTTGAAATTTTTAGCACGTTTGCAGATTCGCACATGTCCCTGGATACCTTATATTTTGTCTTACAGCCTCTGTAATTAAGTTTGTAATTCTATGTCGGTATCAGGTTCTTATGGCACACAAGACTACATCTATGAAAAAAGAAATTTATCAGGACTTATACAAATAACTGATAAGGCTTTTTTTTCCCCCTTCCATTTGCTAAAATTTCTCTAAATAAGCCTGTGGAGAGCTTAATGAGGGTCAATGGAAAAAATCTCTTAAGAAAAGAAAAGAAGCATTTAAAATGTGCACTGTTTCGTTCTGGGGTCATAAAGTCTTGTTATCTCTCTCCATCAGGAGGCTGGTATTTGCCCTCTCTTTGCCCTCTTTAGCTGTCTTAAACGAATAAAAGCGAGACAAGTTTATTTGAATATGATCTCCTTCCTTTAAGCACGTTTATTATTTGGGGACTTCAGTGGAATTCCCCAATTGTCTGGCTACTTTAAAGCTAATTAATGATTTTTTTTAAAAAGGATAAAATGCAAACTTATAGGTGAGGATGCAGAAATTCATAACTGCTCCCCAGAAATGCTATTTAGACATGATCTTCCATCCTTCTACTCCCAGCCTGTATCAGGCCTTAGAGAAGTGCCCTCCTTTCCAAAGAGTGTGGCTCAAAGTCAGGGCAGGCTGATATCCGCTCTCAGGGAGCTGGCCCCCTGCTCTCCATCCACACAGCTCGTGCCTGCACTCGGGGCAAGCTGGATTTTCTCTGGCCCCAGTAGGATGATTTTCAATATGCTGTTTATTACCCACCTAGCCAGGAAGCCACTGGATTGAGGACTTTGCAAAGCAAACTTTGGTTTTTTGCAGTGCCACACCTAAACTCCTCACCTGCGGGTTCATAAATAACTCAGAGTAACAGCCATAAGCAACTGAATATGGAGGCTGCCCACATACACACACTCATTGCACACAAACATATGTAACCAGGAGATGATGGTGCAACCACAAAACCTAAGGTTTGTCTGTCCCAAGGCTCAGGGACCCCCGGTTTGAAAAAGTGACAAGAGGCAAAATCTAGGGCCTCCAGCGAGGCTTTCAGATTCTGTGAACTTGACTTCACAGCTTACCCTGAAAGGCAGAAAATAGCAACTTGACCAGTTCCCATCTAGGGGAGATTTAATTATGCTGTTTAACCTCAGGCCCAACTAAAAGCACTGATGATTGCTGAGAAGTCTGAAACGGTTTTCTGAGCTTAGTAAGGAAAAGTCTACCTACAAATGTGTAGGTTCCACCACTTCAGTTCTGTATCTTTCATTGCATGTGCAAAGTTATTAATATTTTTTGGAGAAAGTCTTGTCTTGTGTATATTCCATAAGAATTATAATATTTATAGGTAGGAAGAGGCCAAGGACATTATTTAGTCTAAAATCCAGGCCATTTCTTCTAATGGTCTTAAAGAGAAAATCTGACCTTTATTCCATCAGTGCTGCTCTGCTTAGTGGTTATCAAACACTCTTCATCAGAGCCCTGAGATTCCAGAAGTCATCCGGGGTTAGTGATGGGTTTCCCAAAAGGTAGACCAGATTTGGTTTCTTCCTCTTTATGGAGGAGGGCATGGCAAGCCACTCCAGTGTTGCCTGAGAACCCCGATAGACAGAGGAGACTGGTGGGCTACAGTCTATGGAGTCGCAAAGAGTTGGACACGACTGGTGACTGAGCACACATGTTCTGCTTAAAAGAGAGCAGTTCTCCACAAAATACTTCTCAACTTTATATGCAAGTGTTTCTCATAACATTTCATCTCATTGAAAGCACTCCACAGGTAAAGAGTTTGGCAACCACCACTCCAGTTATTCCCGGTAACTAAGGTCTCTGTTGTGGAATGAGATCATGGATAATGACTCATAATGTTGTGAACCCCTTTCTTCTGGTCTTACCTTCATGGATTCCACCAAACACATGGAGTTTGGGCCGGACTCGCCTCTGGACTGTGTTTAAAAGCTCCACGCAGCCCACTCTCTGAAGCTCCTTTGGAACCCAGTCTCGAAAACCTAAGGGTAAAATGCAATCAATACTCTTAATTTTCTGTCTTCAGGTAAGGGTTCATTTAGACTTTCAGGAAGCCATAACTCACAGAAGGTTTATTACATTATCTGTAATCCTAGCCTCCCCATTAAAGCTTACAATGGCTTTTAAGGAACTTTTCACTCGTCACTTTGTCTTCTTTAGGATCTTGAAAAATTTTTTTTTTTTGGTTTCCATTTTTTTTCCTTCTGTTAATTAACATTTTTTTCCCCTCCCTGTGAGGGATTTGATTTATTCAGCCATGGGCTTCAAATCTTCTTCATGGGCCCAATGACATTTATTCCCGGCAGTCCCATACTCTCTCTTTTTCTCTCAATTCAGTTGCTTTCTTTTTTAAATTATAGCTCTCTTAGAGCAGTCTACTTCCAAGATGTAGACTTTAAAGAAGAAGGGCTAGGAGGGACTTCCTATAAACTGGCCACAAGATAGCTTGTTCTCTTTATTTTTATTTTCATTTTTTATCTTTGGCAGCACAGTGTGGCGTGTGGAATCTTAAGAGTTCCCCGACCAGGGATTGAACCCATGCCCCCTTGCAGTGGAAGTACAGAGTCCTAACCACTGGACCGCCAGGGAAGTCCCTGTTCACTTTAAACACGTCAACCCTTAACCCTTGGTGGTTCCTGATGACCCAGGCTTGGGAATGCCAAGCTTTTCCTCTGGTCTCCTCTCTAGCAATGGGGCAACTGATGACCCAGGCTTGGGAATGCCAAGCTTTTCCTCTGATCTCCTCTCTAGCAATGGGGCAACTGATGACCCAGGCTTGGGAATGCCAAGCTTTTCCTCTGGTCTCCTCTCTAGCAACGGGGCAACTGATGACCCAAGCTTGGGAATGCCAAGCTTTTCCTCTGGTCTCCTCTCTAGCAACGGGGCAACTGATGACCCAAGCTTGGGAATGCCAAGCTTTTCCTCTGGTCTCCTCTCTAGCAACGGGGCAACTGATGACCCAAGCTTGGGAATGCCAAGCTTTTCCTCTGGTCTCCTCTCTAGCAACGGGGCAACTGATGACCCAAGCTTGGGAATGCCAAGCTTTTCCTCTGGTCTCCTCTCTAGAAACGGGGCAGCTGATGACCCAGGCTTGGGAATGCCGAGCTTTCCCTCTGGTCTCTCTAGCAACGGGGCAACCATGGCGGCCCTGTGGTGGCGTGCAGTAAGCTGGGGCTGATGGACTGCCTTCACGGAAAAGCCACTTAGTTCTATGCCTAATGCAGAAAATCCATGAAAACTGACATCAATTATAGCAAAAGTCAGCTATCTGAATGATTATGGCCCAGAATGGAATCCAATCGCCTCAGCGGGGTGGGGTGTTAGGAAAGCAGACAGGCCAAAAGGCTAAGTCATAATCAGTGGGAACACACACCATTGCTCCATTAGGTGATTTCTACCACTCAGAACTGATCAGGCAGAAAGGTCACTCCACTTTGTTTGGCAAAACAGTAGAAATGAAGTTTTAACATCTCTATAAAGACATGCTGACTGGGGAATGGACAGAGAATATGGAAAAGCGTGGACTACAAGCAAGGGGCCCTATAAAAAATTCAATCAGAGATTTCAAAACTTTGCTAATTAGAGGAAAAACTTAAACCCACAGTGAGTGGCATATTCCCTCATGGATGTTTTTTTTTTTTTTTGAAGAGGGAAAACATCTCAAAAGTGTCTCGCTCGTATCATAATAATGAAGTCCCATGTGCCATGGTTCCTTTCTTAACAGGAAAAGATTCAAGGCCAATCCCCACATTCACCTCTTACCTCCTAGTCCAGAGTGTTCACAAGAATTCCCAGTTAACTATACTGATTAATGTTCAGCTTTACCTAATGAAAACTTTGCCTGACTTTTTATTAATAGAGCTTCTCTGATAGCTCAGTTGATAAAGAATCTGCCTCCAATGCAGGAGACCCGGTTCAATTTCTGGGTTGGGAAGATCCCCCTGGAAGAGGGAAAGGCTACTCACTCTAGTATTCTGGCCTGGGGAATTCCATGGACTGTATAGTCCATGGGGTTGCAAAGAGTCAGACACGACTGAGCGACTTTTACTTTCACTAACATTTTGGAACTCTCTGATGTAGATCTTAACCTGCTACATGCCCAGCCGCTCTCTAGGTTACTCCAACTTTACTACAAAGAGAGGGATGGCAGCCTCTTTATTAAGAGTTCCCGGATGGGGGTGGGATGAATTGGGAGATTAGGATTAACATATATACACTACTGACACTATGTCTAAAATAGATAACTAAGGAGAACCTGCTGTATAGCACAGGAAATGCTACTCAGTGCTCTGTAAGGAAATCTCCCCCAAAAGAGATAGATGTATACGTGTAGCTAATTCACTTTGCTGCACAGAAGAAACCAATACAATATTGTAAAGCAACTATACGCCAATAAAATTAATTTAAAAAAAAGAGTTCCTGGAACGTATGAATTCTTTGGAGGCCAGAATTCAGACTGACTGCCACTTGCTTTTGTACCAAAGCTAATGACTTTGTTAACAACAAATCAATTGTTCTGTTCAAAGTTATTTTCCAAATAATACTTCAGGCAGGTAAACATTTCTATGCTGAGGATGCCCAAGTTCCTGACAGTAAACAGTCTTAAGAGGATCAAGCCCAGACCTAACTAGGTAACTCAGGGAAAGGATGGAGTTGGCTAGGATTTGGTCTCTGCAGTGTCTCTCTACTGAACTCATGCTGAGCAGAATACTTAGCCAACAATTTAATGACTTAGTCTCCAATGATTGTAAAACAGGGAAATTAATTACTTATGACTTGATAAAGGTTACTGATAAGTATAACTGTGTAACGTATGGAGGAGGTGGGGGTAGGGTAGGGAAAAAGCACAGGGATGGAGATTCTGAAGCTTTGAAAAGTCGGGAAGTGCTGATCTTGTGCAAATCTGTATAAATTCCATGTCTGCAACAGAACTGGCTCCTTGTCTTGTTTTCCCTTCACTCCTCTTTATGAAAATGTGCCACCGTGGCTCATCCCCTGGTCCTCCCTTCCGCTGTTTCTTAGGGCAGGAAGGCAGCACTAAGTGGTGTGGGTGGGGAGGGGGTAACATCTATGAAGATTAAATTCACATTAGGGGATGTGCATTAGGTATCTTTTATTTTTCAGGTTGACAGAGGAGCAGCAACCCCAAACCACAGGGAAAAAATTAGAAAAATCTTTTTGCATTGTTTTCCCCCTCTCTCCAAACCAAGAGGATCAAGAAAACTTTCCTAGCACTGAACATTTAACAATTTAAGACGATAGATTTCATGTTTCTGGTTTTGAATACAATTTTTTTTTTTAAAGGAAACTCTCCTACTATAAAGGAAACATCTGGATTGTCTGAGAATACCTTCGTTTGACAAGGATGTGCCAGCATAATAGACACTCAGTAGATGGGAGGATCAGGGAGGTGGTCCTGTTTGGAAAGGGGCTTCCCAGGTGGCTCAGCAGTAAAGAATCTGCCTGCCAAGCAGGAGATGTGGGTTCAATTTCTGGGCCATGAAGATCCCCTGGAGAAGGAAATGGCAACCCACTCCAATATTCTTGCCTGAGGAATCCTAGGGGCAGAGGGGCCTGGTTGGCTATAGTCCATGGGGTGGAGAAAGAGTCAGACACAACTTAGCGACTAAACAACAACAATAACCTGTTTGAAAAATATTCTGTGGCTAAACCGAACCACTAACAAGCACATGAATCATTAGAAGATAATTATATAAATCGAATAATCATCTTCTGGCCCACAGTCTGGATAACTGAAGGTAGCTGTGGTGCACATTGGCAATCTAAAGCGGGATGCAGCTTCACTGTTATCTGTAAGATCCAGCATCTTTAAGTAAGGTTCAACACACTGTGCCTAGTCGCTCAGTCATGTCCAACTCGTTGTGACCCCATGGACTGTAGCTCACCAGGCTCCTCTGTCCATGGGGATTCTCCAGGCAAGAATACTGGAGTGGGGTGCCATGCCCTCCTCCAGGAGATCCAGGCTCGAGCCCAGGTCTCCCGCATTACAGGCAATTTTTTTTTTTCCATCTGAGCCCTTACTTAACACTTCAGCTTAAAAAGAGAGAGAGAAAAAAGATTCTTTTCCTGTATAATTAGCTCAGTGTTAAACTTTTAAAGATCTCCTAGGTTCCGCTATTACATGGAAAAGGAAAATGAGTTACTCTGAATGAAAGATTCCATCATTTCATTACCATTCAAAAGCCCTGTGATTGGGAGGTCCCCACCCCACCCCTTCACTCCACAGTGAATACAGTTCTTAAAATAAATGATCAAGCTCAAAGGACTGTGGTGCTTTATGCTCATTTGATTTTTTCCTGAGTTGACTAAATCAAAAAATTTAATTTCAAGAACACCTGTAAGCCCAGCAGAACTGCTGAGTTTAATTATCATACTGGGTTTCTTTAAAGACATTGACTTTTCTTTTTTCGATCACTTTTTTTTTTTTTGAGGAAAATGATTATGTCCCTGAAGCATTAGTCATTATGCTTGGGGAAAAAAGGCATCACAGATAACGAAAGGACACCTTTGCTTCACTTACCTAGAGGAGGTCCGTGTGTCATGAGTATGTCAATGCCCTCGGGGATGAGGTTCCACTTGTCCAGCAGAGACTGACCTCTGGGCAGGTTAAAGCCCCATCCATTAAACCACGGGGTCCTTTGGGGGAGACAATGTACATGGTATCAGGCCAGCAGAGCCACATGTCCGCTCTATACTATTTCTCTCTCACACATTCATTCCCCTACGGTTTGCATTGCTTTCTTTTCTCTTTTTGATGGTTGGCCCTGGCAGCAGGATGCTTTTTTGTTGACTGCTTCAAAACCAGCGCATCTGAAAGCCAGTGTGGAGCCTATGAATGTTCAACTAGAAAGGGGCACAAGAGCCTTTCCAGTGGAGACTTTCCCAGCAGACCTCTATCAAAATCTTAACAATGCTTTGTCTTTCCCCAAATTTCAGTGCTTCCAAAAGATGCCCAACCCAGATCTGAAGCCTGTCCACTTTTGCTGTAGTGCTTAGGGCTAAGAAGTTTCACCAATCTCCCTCCTTCTTTCTCACCATCACTATGGAAGGGCTTCACCAGAAAGATTCTTACTGAAATTCTTGGAGAAACAGACAAGCGCTCTGAAGGCAGAAACCTGTGCACTTATGAGATGTTTTGAACATCTTGGACTGAGAATGCTGCAAAGAGCTGGGAGGTGGGGGTCTCTGAAAGGTGAGAAGGGACACAGGGAACAAAAACTCAATGTGGAATTTTCCCCCATCAGCAAAAGGAAGACTTCTGGGGACATACTTGGTCACTCTGGAAACCATTCTCCTGACACCAAATGCATGCATTCCACCTTCTCAGGGATGTCTGCTCTAGGAATGAGTTTCTGAGATTGATGCTCTACATTGAAATGATGGTGTCTTTGTCCATCCAATGAGGATTTTTAACTGGAGCTGAAAATGTCTCTATCATTTATAACAATGGGAGAATGATCATTTTTCTTCTATAAGTACTACAGGCTAAATCACATCAGCACCAAACAGTGCCCAGTGCTGTCTTGTTCCCAAATATCTAGATGTAACCATTATTTTTCAAAACCAATTCTCTTTTGTGCTGCAGGAAAATTCTAATTTACTAGGGTATACACATCAAAGACAAGTTGGTCAGTTTCCTGGCTAAGCCCAACTTTTCCCTTCAGCTTAAGCTGACCCGTCCATGCCCACTGAGAGAGGTAACCCTGTGTACAAGGGCACCTGGTTTGTCACAGCTAATACAATAGGGGCATGACTATTTAAAGCCAGTCATGGGTTAGACTAATCAGTGACTCTCAAGACTCTGCACTCAGAAACACTTAACCATCATTCTTTTGGGGGTGGGCGTGCATAGTCAAGGGGCTTCCCAGGTAGCGCTAGTGATAAAGAACCTGCCTGCCCAGGGGACATAAGAGTTATGGGTTCGATCCCTGGGTCCAGAAGATCCCCTGGAGGAGGGCATGGCAATCCACTCCAGTATTCTTGTCTGGAGAATCCCATGGACAGAGGAGCCTGGTGGGCTACAGTCCACAGAGTCACAAAGAGTTGGACATGACTGAAGTGACTCAACACACACACGTGCAAGGTCAAGGCCAGAGGTGAAAAGATGGCACCTGGCAGCCCGGTGAAGATCCACCCTATAGGTGAGAACCACACCTGAGGTGGCTGAGAATACGTTTCAGAGATAACAGACTGTGTGGCCTCAGCTAGAAAAAGAGAAACCAAGGAAATATCTGACTTGGTTCCTAACCAAGGCCCTAAGCCATCCTCAGAAAACGTACTTGTAATAACGATAGCTATACAATAACAATCATCATTATTAAAGCTATTATTTAGTGAGTGTTCACTCCATGTCAAGGTACCACTCTAAGTACTTTATTTGTATTAACACATTCAAAGCTCACAGCATGCTCAGGAGATAGGTGCTCTTATTAAGCGTATTTTACAGATGAGAAAACGGAGGTACACAGTGGTCAGGTAAACACAGGCAATGAACTAGACAAAAACCCAAGCAGTCTGATTCCAAAACCAAGCCTCTTAATCACCATGCAATTCTCCTTCTCATATACAATCTGGATTAACTTACTTCTTGCCGTGAGTAAGCCTCCCTCTGCATTCTTTCAAGTTTGAGTGTCTTATTGCTTGAAGTCAAATGAGCTCTGAACCAGAATAGTACATCAACTGCATGGTTCTGAAATCCAGCCATAAAATGCTGAAGTACACAGGGATGGTTTCTGCCTATGAAAGTCATCCTTAGGATTTTGTTGGAGCTGTCTAAAGAGAGGGCTTCCCTGGGTGGCTCGGTGGTAAAGGACCCACCGGCCAAGGCAGGAGACGGGGCTTCGATTCCTCGGTCGGGGAGATCCCTTGAAGAAGGAAATGTCTCCTACGCTGGGAGGCAGGTTCTTCTTTCTCATTTGTAAAAAGTAGATTGCCATTTTCTTCTCCAGTAACTCATTCTTGCCTTGGACAAGAATGGACAATTGTCCATGGACAATCCCATGGACAAAGGAGCCTGGCGAGCTACAGTCCATGGGGTCACAAAAAGTCAGACACGACTTACTGACTAAACAACAACCTAAAGACAAGTCGTGGTTTCATCTCTGGGATCCTAACTTGAGGAAGTATGGAAGCCTAGCATTGCCCGGGAGCTATTTGACACCGTGCAGACAGTTTGTGCTTGAAAAAAAACCACCACAAAGAATGCCAAGCCAAGAAGCGAGTGCCTTGATGATCTTGTCGGCACAGGAAACCACACTTTTCTTCCAAGTATATAAGGCACCAAAATCCTTTTCTTATTAGTCTGAGTTAGATCCTGTTTCTTGCAACTAAAATAGTTCTAATATATGCAGCTATTGTGTTTAGCATGGTGGTGTTTAGCATGGTGGTTTAGTCATTAGTGTTAATTGCTCAGTCGTGGCCAACTCTTTGTTGGACTGTAGTCCAGACCCCGTGGACTGTAGCCCTCCAGGCTCCTCTGTCCATGGGATCTCCCAGGCAAGAATACTGGAGTGGATAGCCATTTCCTTCTCCAGGGGATCTTCCTGACCCAAGATCGAACCCAGGTCTCCTGCATTGCAGGTGGATTCTTTACCGATTGGGCTATCAGAGAAGCCCTGTAAATGACCTAAGTATCTGTGATTGGCAATCATTATCCACACACCAAGATATCCATGTCCTAATCCCTGGAGCCTATAAATATATTACTTTTCATGACAAAGGGGGATTAAAAGTCTGCCAACGGAGTTCAGGACCTAACCTTAGACTATGGAGATGATCCTGGATTACCTAGGTAGGTCAGTGAAAGCACAAGGTCCTTAAAAGTGAAGAAGGCAGGCAAATGAGATTAAAGTGATGCAGTGTAAGAAACAATCAACTGGCTGTGGCTGGCTTTGAAGAGGAAGGAAGGGGAACACAAACTAAGGAATGTGGCCAGTGTCAAGAAGCTGGAGAAGGTAAGGAGAGAAAACAAAGGCTCTCACAGAGACTCCAGAAAGCAATACAGCCCTGTTGACACCTGGATTCAGCCCAGTGTGACCGCTGTCAGATTTCTGACCAACGGATTGAGAGGTAATAAATATGTGTTGGCTTAGGTAAGTGGATAAAGAAGATGCGGTATACATATACAATGAATACTACTCAGCCATGAAAAAGAGTAAATGTTTCACATTTGCAGTAACATGGATGGACTTGGAGGGTTTTATGCCACATGAAATAAGCCAGACATAGAAAGACAAATACTATATGATACCACTTAAATGTGGAATCTAACAAATACAACAAACTAGAGAATGTAACAACAACAACAAAAAGAAGCAGATTCACCAGATATAGAGAACAAGTTAGTGGTTACCAGAGGGGAGAGGGGAGGAAGGAGGTGCAATACCGAGGGAGGGGAGCAGGAGGCACAAACTGTTAGGTGCAAAATAAGCTACAAGGATGTATTGGACAATGTGGGGAATATGGCCAATATTTTATAATAACTACAAATGGAGTATAACCTTTAAAAATTGTGACTATACTGTATACCTGTAACAAATGATATTGTACAACTATACTGCAGTTTAAAATATATTAAAAATAAATATATGTTGTTTTATGCTACTAAATTTGTGATGATCTGTTACAGCAGCAGAAGAAAACTAACAGAGTATCAAACTGTCTGGTTATAAAATCTAGGGACTAAACAGGGACTTCCTTGGTGGTCCAGTGGCTAAGACTCTGTGCTCCCAATGCGGGAGGGGGGTTCGATCCCTGGTCAGGGAACTAGATTCCATTGGCTGCAACTAAGACCCAGCACAGCTAAATAAATGAATGAACAAATAAAATATACTTGAAAAAAATCCAGGGATTATAAGCGGCCTGAAACTCACCTGGTACACAGTGTACATCCAATCAACAGTCCTTCCACAACCACACTGTCTGTGACCCTTCCAGACCTCAATGAGCCAACCTTGCTGTCTCTCGACTTTTAGGACTACCCTGTCTTCAGGATCTTCAATGTTTTCATTAGAGTCTAAAACAGAGCTTTGCCAGTTTGGGATGCCCATCTTTCCCCTTTATTATACAATAATGACCCGCTTCCCAGATTTGTTTTAAAAGTAAAAAGAGAGAGAGAAAAAAGGCAAGTTCAGAAGCCAGTGAAGACTTAGTGCGCATTCTGGCATGAGAGAGAGGAAAATAAGCAAAAACATCTGTTTTCCTAGATTTTGAAAACAAGCTTCTGGGCCGATGGGTCCTGTCTGAATGGTGAATAAAGAAGAGTTTGAAAGAGTCCCAAGCACACCCAAGTCGTTGGTACAATGGGGGGCTCTGATTTCACTGCCGGAGTCTGTCCGAGGGCAGTCAGCCCCTGAACCTCCAGGGTATCCCAGCGGCTTCCAGAGTCAAAGGAATGGGACACTCTTTCCAGTTTTTCCTCATAGAATTTTCTCTTAGAAACCCTAGCCGTATTCCCCCAGGAAATGCTCAGTTTTACAAGGGCTCTGTAAAAGAGTAAGACAGGCCCATGGTCTAGAGATACCTTTAATTTTATTTGGTTAATGTTAAGCCTATGACAAAATCCAGATGGTTCCAAGTTAAGGGTAAACTTTGAAAATGTTTGGCTTTTCTTTTGATTCAAATCTGTATGTGCACAAGAGCAAGAGAGAGGTTAAGTTATATGAAAATGAACATTTATCAAGTCCCTGATATGCTTGCTTCCCTGGTGGCTCAGACAGTAAAGAATCTGTCTGCACTGTGGGAGACCCAGGTTCGATCCCTGGGTGGGGAAGATCCCCTTAAGAAGGGCATGGCAACCCACTCCAGTATTCTTGCCTGAAGAATCCCTGGGACAGAGAAGCCTGGCGGGCTACAGTCCATGGGGTTGCAGAAAGTTGGACACAACTGAATGAACATAAAGAAATATGCTTTCCGTAGGGGTCTGGTTTTACATGACTAGTATATTTATTAATAATTTCCTATAACAGTCCTTGATACTGGTATCAACAATCCTTGATATCGAAAAAAATAATCCTTGATAATCCTTAGGTATTATCAGCTCTGTTTTTAGATAAAAAGCCTGATGATCAGTGATGCCCAGTTATTTATTCATGTTCCCAGGGTTGGCAAGAGGCAGAACCAAGATTTTAACCCAGATCTGCTGGCTTCAAAGCCTGTGTTCTTTCTGTGCACAATGCAGAACTGAAACCTTGCAGCCCAGTTTTCATTTTGGCTTTCACATATATAAACAAGGCTGATCAATACAGTCTCTGAGGCTGTGCATTGCGTAACTGCAGAGGGCTCCATGGCACTGTGATGGAGGTGGCTCTTAGTGAAAATTCAGTGTGACTTCAACAATGCTGGATGCTTTCTGTTCTTCTGGATCCTCCAGATCAGGCCTTTTCCATAAGACAGTGACCAATAAATGGGAAAAGCAGCCCAGTGATGAGCTCTAGAATTAGCCCAGCATGGTACAATAAATGGGACATGTAGAAGTGGGAGACCTGTGTGCTCATTCGCAGCCTGGAATCAGTTCACCAAGGTACAAGACCTTTAGATAGGAGAAAGGACCTCAGCGGGCCAGTTTCTTCATCTGAGCAAAGAATGAGAGGGTGGATGCCATTACAGGAGTTCAGGACTGCTTTTGGACTTCCCTGGTGGCTCAGATGGTAAAAGAATCTGCCTGCAATGCAGGAGACCTGGGTTCAATCCCTGGGTTGGGAAGATTCCCCTGGAGAAGGGCATGGCTACCCACTCCAGTATTGCTTTTAGGCTGCAGATATGTTATGCAGAGGCCCCAGACCCAAAGCAGGTACAGGCAGGGGTGTTCTTGCTGGGGAGGAAGGGGCTCCAAACCTGCTCACTCCCTCAGCCCCCTCCTCCTTTCTGACCTACGCTTCTGAACACAGCTGGCAAAACCTGGCATTTGATGATCTTTCTGTGATCTAAAAACCACCAAATTCTATCGCTCTCTGCAGCCTATCTATGTTCTGAGTAAATGCTGCAAATTGCTCTCAATGAATTACCTAAATTGCCTGTAAGGGACCAAGTCCAGTGTGGGAGAAATAGCCACACAGAGTGGAGGCTGACCGTGTCAGCATCAATGAATAATGTTTTATCCAGTTGAGTTTCAACCTGAAACACGAAACCCCAGGACTAAGCCCATCAGGGGTTCACTGGAAAATGTGAGCACAGCCAATCTCCAGTGGCCCACAATGAGTTTTGTTCTGTAGCAATGGGGAGGCAAGCGGGGGAAGAAGGAGGAGGGGGAGGGAAGAATCCACAGGAACAACGTCTACTGCCTTGGCCAAGGACTTAATAATTAGCTGTGACTAACAAATGCCACATGGGAACCGACTTGTAAGAAAATGTCCCACAAAGCACCCCACTGCCAAGGGCCAATCCAAGCCCGCGACTGCCCCTCCTAGACAGGGATCAGAAAATCCTGGAAGGAAGGGGAGGACTTCAGCTGCCTGAAGCCAGTGGACCGAAGACTCAGATGGATGGATGCTGGAGATGCTGTCAAGGCACCCTCCCCCTTGTCCTCAGAATTACAGGCACTTGGCCTCTCTGGGCTGAGAGTCCAGGGGCAGGTGCTATGGGAGTTCACAGAGGCAGAACTTGTTCCGAACAATGTCAATACAAAACAGGTTTGTTCTCTGGAAGCAGGCTAAGATGAAATCGCTGCAAAGGTCATGTGTGTTTGCCATACACAATCCTGTGGGGCGGGCGGAAGGGAGCTGCTGGAGCATAAATCCCAGGTTTGGAAGGTGAATGGCCGTTCACTCCCCCACCAACTTCAATGGGGGCTGGGCACACCCCAGCAAAGCAGGATTTGGAAACGAACAGTTGGTACTTGTTCAGTTCAGATGGGCTACTCAGGTTTACAGCCCTGGTGTTGGGCAGTGCCAACAATTCCTCAAGGGCCATGGGACTAGGGTAGGATGCATCAGCAAGTTTCAGGATTCTTAATGAAGACAGCTGCCTGGGTGCCCCCTGCAGAGATTAGGGCTGGAAGCATAGGTGGGATCTGCTGGGATTCTGCACGAAAGCTGTAAAGGGGAAAAGTGCAAGCTCAGGGAACACCCGGATTTAATTAAGAGCTGGAGGATTGGCTGTGCCACTTAAAACTACAAGAACCTGGGGGTTTTATAAAAGTTAGCCATTCTTGTTTTGAAGGCAGTAGGTACAACACACATTCAAGTCCCAGGTCTGTTCACTGGCTGGCTTCTCTGCCTCTTAGTTTCCTCAGCTTTCAAAATGAAACAGAATATCTGCCTAAGTAGATAAAGTGAGACGATGTAATTTATGTAAAACTTTTGGCAGAGAACTGCCAGAGAATATTAATGCGTAGCTTCTAATTTATATATGCTATATACCGACAGTATGTGAGATGTATATATACACATATGCACACACATAATTGCTCACGTTATTTTTTTCTCTCTAGAATTTCCCAAGCTACGGCTCATCAAACCCTAGACCCCCTGAACCAGACTCTGGAAAAGTCCCCAATGCACAGGCAAGCATTACTAGATGGCTAGATAGTGCCTGATTTCCTCTGGCTGATTACTTATTAAAAGGCACTTCCTCAGCTCACTTCTGAGTGGAAGTTTTTCAGAAAGGCACTCCCTTGCTTGCTGGCTGGCTCAGTCTTGCGTAGACAATCCCGTGGAATGTGAGAGCACAGGGCAAAACGGTTAGTCAAGGCTGCTTAGCCGGCAAGTACAGGTGGCTAGATTTTGACAGGATTTTAAATTGGGGAAGTTCAAGGAAGGGGGTTGCTCTGGGTCCCTGGAATATTTATAATAAGGGGGCTCAGAGAGGTTCCGTGGAGGAACTGACACGCTACTAATTAAAGCCATCACTGCCGCCTGGCACCTCTGTGAAGCAAAACTCAGGAACCAGGAGCCAGTTTCCACATTCCCTTTCTTTTCTAAATGGTGGAGCTTCAGAATCGCAACCTCCTCCTCACCGGGCACTCGCGGCTACCATCGGCCCTTCTGACTACACACCACATCAGGTCCGAGAGAAGCTAATTTAACCACCGCTGGTTAAAATCACACCGCACTTCACAGCGCCTTTCACATGCCATGAAGCTGTCATGATAATTCTTGATCTCTGGCTCACCTGACAGCTTAGCCCTCCCTTGACTGCAAAGCTTCCCGTCAGTTAGAAACAGCAGTTTCCCTGGCCCCAGATGTGTCATCCTGAATATCCAGATGAAAGGCAGACACCTGCCCCGCTCCCCTCCTTGCTTCCTTTTCTCTCCGCAGCTCTGGAGTTTGTTTAAGAAGCCAGCCCTCTCCCTCCCCGAGTCCCTCCACTTGGCAGCCTGGAAGTTACTCTCCCATGCAATTAAAAAGCTGTCTTGCATTAGCCCATGGAAGGTCGTGCAGCAAAGGGACGCACGCGGTAACTGACATCGCTAGAAGAGAGACGCAACGCTGAATTTCGGGGGGAGACTGACACCCCTGGGCAGCTGCCTGGAAAGCCTGCCTTACCCAAACCACGGGCTCAGCTGCCTCCAAAGGGCAGGGCCGGCCTCTCTCACACCAGCTGTCTAATCCCATCACTTCACTATGGCCTGGTAGCTTCGCCTTTCGTTATGAGGTCCTTGGGATGAAAAGAGATACTGCGTTGATAAAGGCAGGCCTGGATGAATAACATGGTTGGTTGCCATAGACAGGACAGGAGCAATTCACACCCAAGGCAGTCACCTGAGGCCCATGAGCTACAAGTAGAGGTTTTGTAATCCCAGGCAGCACACACCTCTGTCTTGACAGGCTGACAGTGTCCTCTTTTTGTAAATAATAAGGAGCAAGTGTCAGAACTAAGCCTTTGCTACCATGTTCCTCTCTTGATGGAAAGGACATGATGTAAGCAGAGTTTGCTTTAGGAGCCAAGGGAAAAAAAAAAAAAAAAAACACCACTCTGACCTGTTTTTGAACTTGGTGTGCCCTGAATTATTAAAAATAATGTTACAGCATCTGCCTGGCCCTCCGAAGCATACCTGCTTTTAATCTTCAAAACAAGTTCACAGCAGGAAGAGAAAGATTTTCAATCGGTTTCCTTCCCACTGGGCTATGACGGAGACTGTTCCCATCCATCAAGGAAAGAATCTGACAGGGGAAAGGAAAGACCGTGGCAGGACTTCTGTCTTGGTGGGTAGGTGAGGCGGCCTTGGGGTTATGCCCTGACGCTTCCAGACACGGCTCTTGGTTTTGTTGACGAAGAAATCAGAGGACCAGGTACCAGGGTGCCTGACCAGGAGGGGCCTTGATCTGAGCACCCCCAATGCGACCTGTATTAATTGACATCTAATCCCCAGCAGGAAGAATTCCTCAAAGAGGGGCATCACGGCTGAGTTTGAAAGAAAAAGGAGGCTCAATGGATAGAGAGAAGTAGCAAAAAGAAAGGCAGGGTTCATTTTCTCCAGTTAAGTTTTATTGTAGTAAAATAAAAATATATAGCATAAAATTTAATATTCTAACCATTTTTGAGTGTCTAATTCAGTGGCATTACGTACATTCACAATGTCGTACAACCATCACCACTGTCCATCTCCTGAGCTTTTACACATCCCTGATAGCAGATGTGACCCACTGACAATAGCTTCCTGTCTCTCCTCCCCCCCAGCCCCTGACAGCCACCATTCTACTTTCTGTCTCCACAAATCTGACCACTTCAGGTGCCCCAGGTAAGTGGAATCTTACTGTATTTGTCCTTGTGGGTCTTGCTTATTTTGCTTAGCATCATATGCTCAAGATTCATCCAAGCTGAAGCATGGGTCAGAAATTCATTCCTTTTTATGGCTGAAAAAATTCCACTGTATGGGTATACAGCATTCTTTTTTTTTTTCATCTAAGGTTTCTGAAAGTCCAGGATGTGCCAGGCACTAAGCTTAGCCATAAGGCATCAAGGATGACAACTCTGAGTTCCTTTCTGCAGTAAGTGCACAGATACTGGGCTAAAAGCTCAGAGGATGGGATCGGTATGGTCCTTCTGGGGCATTTAATCATTCAGCAGACATGACCTGGATGCCTATAGTGAGCCAGGTTCTGGCAAGGTCATTGCTGGGAATACAAAACTAAACACAGTTTCCAGGATAAACCCATGGCTCGCCATTTCATAGGTAAAGTTGCCCTGGACTAGAAGTCTTTAAATGCTGATCTTCTTTCCTAAGTAACCTAATTTCTGAAGAACGTGGGGGAACACCAAAATGATCTGAGGATGAATCCAGCAATTTCAAGTGCAGACTGGACAGGAGGGGACCTGGGGCAGAGCAAGCAGGACTTTGGGGAGAGGTGTCTCCTTCCAAGTCCACCCCTTAGGAAGACTCCGGGGCTAATACCAGAAACACGAAACAGAACCACATCCTACTGGAGAACGAGCCTGGCAGGGCAGCGTGTGTCACACGCCTGGCTGGCTCTAAAGCACAGGACAAACAGGACAGGGGAGGAGGTGGGAAGACTGCCAGGTACTCAGCCAAGTGTGCAGACAGCACCTGCCCCCACCCCACTATCCTGCAGACATGTCACAGACACCTAGTTGGAAGGGAGTCTTTATCTAGCTTGGGTTTCCCCAAAGAGTAAGAAAACGAGGAAAGGTGGCTTTGGGGTTAGCTGGATATGATTGTGTTACATAATGAACTCTTAAGAATTGATATTAACAGACAGGGATGGACTGATAAAATCTCTGCTCCCAAACAGAGGATAAAACAGTATTTTATTGTGTTTTGTTTAGAACATGTGTGTTGAGTGTGTTTTGTCACATATACATTTTGCTTTTGCTGGTTTCTTTTTATATCATTTTATATTTGAGGGCACCAGGGGGAGGACTGCATTGGTAAGAAAGCCTGACCCTAAGAAAGAGGCCCAAGGAGAGTAAATGATCAGAGGGCCAAAACCCACTAGGCAGCCACTTGTTAAACATAACAAGGAAGATTGGAAGTTCAATGACATCTTTGGCCTGGTTCACCACTGCGTCCCTAGCACCTGGCACAGAGCAGAAACTTAAGTATTTGTCAGCTGAACTGAGCTAAGAATGAGTGTTCATGAGGTGTTTGTAACGTCATGAGAAAATGTGCATCCCCTGATGGTCAGCGGAAAAGCCAATTTACAGATCAGGATGAATCCAAGGACGTAAAAAAATGCTTAGAAAAAAGAAACAGATCAACTTGCTAAATGGTAATCTCAAAGGCTACAGATGAATCAAGAATGATGTTTCCCCCTTCTATTTGTCTATTATTCTTTACTTTTTCTATACTGAATATCATTAGCGGGGAAAATTTTTTTTATCCAGTGTGAAATGACTACAGGCTTCCTCAGTGGCTCAGCTGGTAAGGAATCTGCCTGCAATGTAGGAGATGCGGGTTCAATCCCTGGGTCAAAAAGATCCCCTGGAGAAGGAAATGGCAGCCCACTTCAGAATTCTTGCCTGGGAAATCCATGGACAGAGGAGCCTGGCGGGCTACAATCCATGGGGTCACAAAGTGTTGGATACAATTTAGTGACTAGACCTAAAATGTCCATATAGTCGAATGCAAGTTGAGCATGGATGGAAAGATTTGGAGGATCCGTAATCTACTTAGACTGCAAAGCAGTTTCTTCCAGAGGGTGAAGAAACTGATGGATTTAGGGGACTTGCGCTCAGGAAGCTGGCACAGGGCTTGCTTTCTTTCTCTCCCTTCCTCATTGCCACTTGTAGGGATGGAAAGGTGTCTTGAGCAGCAGTCTTTTTAAATTACTCAAGTAATTTAATACATATTTACTGCTCCTTGGAAGAAAAGCTATGGCCAGTCTCCTTGGAAGAAAAGCTATGATCAACCTACACAACATTTTAAAAAGCAGAGACATTACTTTGCTGACAAAGGTCCATCTATCAAAGCTATGGTTTTTCTAGTAGTTGTGTATGGATGTGAGAGTTGGACTATAAAGAAAGCTGAGCACCGAAGAATTGATGCTTTTGAACTACGTTGTTGAAGAAGACTCTTAAGAGTCCCTTGGACTGCAAGGAGATCCAACCAGTCAATCCTAAAGGAAATCAGTTGGAAGGACTGATGCTGAAACTAAAGCTCCAAAACTTTGGCCACCTGATGTGAAGAACTGCTTCACTGGAAAAGACCCATATACTGGGAAAGATTGAAGGCAGGAGGAGAAGGGGACAATAGAGGATGAGATGGTCGGAGGGCATCACTAACTTAATGGACATGAGTTTGAGCAAACTCCAGGAATTGGTGATGGACAGGGAAGTCTGGTGTGCTGCAGTTCATGGGGTCGCAAAGAGTTGAACACGGCTGAGTGACTGAACTGAACTGAATTTAATACACATTTACTGAGCATCTGCTACATGCCAGGTGCCAGTCTGCTGGGGGTGGTTCAACTTATAGAGGGATTTTAGTCTGACTGTAGGGCTTCCCTGGCAGCACTAGTGGTAAAGAACCCGCCTGCCAATGCAGGAGATGAGGATTCAGTCCTTGCCTGGATGGGGAAGATCCCCTGGAGGAGTGCATGGCAATCCACTTATCCCTGCCTGGAGAATCCCATGGACAGAGGAGCCTGGTGGGCTACAGTCCATAGGGTTGCAAAGAGTCAGACCCAACTGAAGCGACTTGAGCGTGCATTCACACACGTAGGTAACGTTACATATAACTGCATACACTCTACTCATTACAAATCATTCTCGCATTTATTAGTTCACAACAACCCCGAGTGGTGGGCCAGGTATTAATTTTAGAGAAAATGGTGTACAGAAACAGGAATTTTTGCAACTTGCCAAGGTCACCTATAGCTGAGGTGGCAAGCACACAATTCTATAGTCCGAAGATTTGAAGTTTACCGTGTGATCTCGGAGTTCTCATCTCTACAGCAGAGATGACAGGACCAACCACGCAGGTTTGCTGTGAGCACTGACTCATCCTACATGTAATGCATTCAGCAGTGTGTCTGCCCTATATTAAGAATTCAATGTTGGCTCTTACCATTATTATGAAAGCTAATACCATTATAAATATTGATATCACCAACCCTTTGGTTTTTGTTTCCTAATTTATCTTCTTTGTACCCCCACAAAGTGTATCTCTCTCTCCATTTCTCAGATTTAGACTATAGGTACCAAGGAAATAAGTAGATCTATTGTAAAGCGGTGAGTGACCATCTGAGTCCAGGTGAACCAGCTTTAGATGATGAACAGCAAGGCACTGACTTGGTGTCTGAAGACCTGGGCCCTAGTCTGGGCTCCTCCAACTTACTTGCTACAAAACCTTGAGCAAGAAACCTATCGGATCTCCTGTTTCCATAACTGCAAGGGGGATAACGACTTTGATGAAACTTGCAAGCTTGTCACACAAATGCCTACATAAATGAGTTGCAACTACACAAAAAGTGCCTTCTGATGAAGTGCCTTGGAATTCCCATGTCACTGGCTGTCCGTGTTGCCTGCTCATGCTGTTTGAAAAGCTCAGAGGAACCAGAGTAAGTGACAAGTAGGTCAGATGTAAGTTAAAGTGCTGGCCTCCATTTATCTACCATTTTGGCTCTAAATGACTGGTTTCAATCCAGACCGATTTAGTAAAGTGAGAAAACTGTGACCGCAAACTGGCAGGACACACAATCAGAGGAATGAGTGAGAAGCTTAAGCTGCCCCTTCAATGCAGAGGTTAAAGCGAGTAGACAGACCCGGTGTCTCTGTCACTGTGCGCCAGCCAACCATATATTATTAATTGGGCTCAGCAAGCATTATCCAGCACCTTCCACTGCAAGGCTCTGGCAAGGCCTCCAGGGATCTACATACAATGCAAGACCAACCCAACCTGCCATCTGGTTGGGATAACGAGATAGTCACAGGCAAGACTGTCCTCCCATCTCTGCCCATTAAAATTCTACTGAGCCCTTAAGGCTCAACTCGTATTTTCCCTAAGAAGCTTGCCCTGATCCCCTCGGCACTTTCTTTAATCGTCATTTGGGGAATTTCTCGCACTCTGCATTATCCCTTGCTTGTGTGTGTATGTGTGTTTTAACTTATTTCCTACTTCCAATAAGCAGGTGAATCCAATTTGTGCCATGAAGGTCTCTGTATTCCCCAATGGATTGCCCTATTTATACTGGGAACCCCAAGATCTAGCACTGTACCTGGTATATGACAGATGTCAGGAAAATATTCATAATAATGAAAAAAGCAAAAGGAGTTTAGAATAAGGGCCCAAGGGAGTAATCCAAGTAATATGTGTGTCTGGAGGTTAGACTGGGGCAAGACAGATGAAGGTCTGGGTTTTTGAAAAACAAAGGCCATTTAAAAATACTGGATTATAAATCTTACAGATCTGTGCTGCCAAATATGCTAGCTACTACGTGGCTACTAAACACTGGAAATGTGGGTCGTCTGAATCGAGCTGTACCCTCAATGTGAAACACACACTGCATTTTGGATTCTTCACATAAAAAAGAATGGAGAAATATCATAATTTTTACATTGGTTACATGTTAAATGATAACATTTTGGATGTATTGGGCTAAATAAAATATATTATTTAAATGGATTTAATTTTTATTTACTTTCTAGTGAAGCTACCAGCAATTTTAAAATTACACATGTGGTTCATGCTATATTTATATTGGGCCATGCTATATTTGTACTGGACAGTGCTATCACAAGCCACACAAATGTTTACACTATGATTCAGTAATCCCTATTTATGGATTCTATCCTAATAAAATAACCTAAAAGCAAGTATAAATGCTATGCACAAAGTTTTTCACTACAGTGTTACTTATAAGAGCAAAATATTGGAAGCAAGTATATTCAAAACTCCGTAAAAAAATAATAGTTAAGAAAACCAAACAATGGTGTATGAAAATACTACAGGTGAGATGGCCTTCTGAAGGAGCTCATAAGATTTCCTGGGATGAGCAATGACTGGGGAAAAATGGGACGAAAAAAAAAGCAAGCTACTCTTTTGGTCGGAATGGTATGGATTTTTTACTTGAGTTCCCAAGCTTTCTTGGATTTTTTTTACCATAAGAAAACAGAAAGGAGATGAGCCTCTGGTCCTGGACAGGTATACACTGCTGGCTCAAAGAGGAACGGGGTGTCTAGAGTTAGACCCATGTCTGCACCACCTCCTGCTGCTCCCTCTCTGAGTTTGCCCGTCTGTAGAATGGAGACAATGATTGTATCTACCTCATCGGTACATGGCTAAGAAATTTAAATAAAATAATCCACTAAAGCTCTTCACAGGATGCCTTATCCACAATAAGCACTAAATGAAAAGATGCTGCTGCTGCTAAGTCACTTCAGTTGTGTCCGACTCTGTGCGACCCCATAGACGGCAGCCCGCCGGGCTCCCCCATCCCTGGGATTCTCCAGGCAAGAACACTGGAGTGGGTTGTTGCCATTTCCTTCTCCAATGCATGAAAGTGAAAAGTGAAAGGGAAGTCGCTCCGTCATGTCCGACTCGACTCTTCACGACCCGTGGACTGCAGCCCACCAGGCTCCTCCATCCATGGGATTTTCCAGGCAAGAGTACTGGAGTGGGGTGCCATCGCCTTCAGACACGACAGCAACTATACAACAAGTGCGGACTTTGCTATTTTTACCGTAAAGGTTATAGGAATAGTATGACCTAGTTGATCGGGATAGCAAAATAGAAGGATGGAGCCTGCATGCTCATAACACTATTCTGGCTGTGTTAGTTCACTTATTTTCAGTTTTTAGAATCTTTTATAGCTGTTGAATTTACTCAGCCAAGGTTTCACCTTCTTTTTTACTTTTAATGCCTTGAAGGATGATGAGATTGTAAATGTTCTATATAATGTGATAGTGAAATAATTTAAACAGAAAAGTATTTAGGTCTGCTGTCTCTCACTCAGCAGCATAACTCTTAAAAAAGCCAAGCTTACTCTCATTTCAAATTCCCGTTTTTCTCCCCAGTATATTATTCGTTCCGCTCCAATTTATTTAGAATACTGAACACTATTAATCTCCAGGTGACCTTCTATTAGTCAGAAACAAAACCAGGTCAATTGCTTTGTTGTTTCTCAAAGAATTGCTGAGGAAGTCAACAAATCTAGAAAAAGAAACATTTTATTTTTTTGATACTCAGTCCTGTTCTTTCTCTAATAAGAGACTAAGCAAGTTTGCCTGAAAACAGACTCTTTGTTTTATAAATAGAACATTGTTCAAGGTTTTCTAGAGGTGTCTGCTAAAAATAAAGAGGGCTACAATTTATTTCTTTATAGCTTTCAAAACAAAACACGAAAGCCTGAGCTTAACTAAATGTGTTATATTTCTATTTTGAAAAGGCATCTTTATGTTAGCCAGACCTGATTTCTGGAAATGAAATTCCCCAGAAATTAGATTTCCTATGTTTATACAAGGTGTGGCTATGTAAAGTAATGACACCAAAGTGGTTTTTATTTTCAGACACCATGGTGTTTTGTTTTAAACACCTGCCCCAGAATGAACACAACTGAATGTTGTTCTTCCACCCTATAAAGTACTCACAATTCCTCTTTGAAAATCGCTCCCTTTGAGGGGTACAATGATGATTTCAAAACATGAATTCTAGGTTATCTGCTCATAAACCTACAGCATTACTCTGAAGCTGAACCCACTGGTCCCCGGATTGTGAAGGGACTCTGTTCCAAACTGTCTCTAGGTTGCCTGGCTGGAACTGAAGGGTCATGTTGTGGAAACAGGGCCACGTTCTCAGGGAAGACCCCAGCAGCCCAGCTAATTCATGACTGACAGACAATGACAAAGCTAATGCTAAGAGCTCCATCAACAATTAGAACAATGTGAACTTGGGAAAAAGCCCACTTTTCAGCTCTGGACGCTATAGGGACCCATTTCTCACAGCCCGGGGTGGGGATGGGGGCTCTCCCATTTCCAGTTCAGTGGTGACTCTGGGGCCAGGGGCGGAGACTGTGAATTGGACAGAAGTGAACTGAGATTTCCTGATGTAACTTTCCAGGGCAGTATTTACTATACTAGGTCCAAGAGAGCTGATCCACTGAGAGCGTTTGAGAGTGTTCTGGATCACAAAGGGCTCTAGAGATAACCAAGTCTGAGAAATGCTACTTGCGTTTCCCCTTCACTTGGGGGCAATTGCATGAATGCTGCCATAGTAAAAGCTCTGAGAAAGCCAAGTGGAAGATAAATGTTTACCCTTATATCACTGAACATGTTCCAAACAGGCCCCTGTGAATCTTGTCTCACTTTCCTTCTATGATGCCTATACATAATGTGTTAGTCACTCAGTCGTGCCCAACTCTTTGTGACCCCATGGACTGGGGCCCGCCAGGCTTCTCCATCCATGGAATTTTCCAGGCAAGAAAACTAGAGTAGGTTGCCATTTCCATCTCCAGGGATCTTCCTAACAGCTAACATTTATTTAAAGCTTATGATGTGGAAGGTACTGTTCTAAGCACTTCACACGCATGAGCGCACTTAATGCCCACACGTGCAGCCTTCTGAAGCAGATGCTAAGATTAACCTTATTTTATGGATGTGGAAACTGAGGCAGAGAGAGGTGACAGATTCCCAAAGGCACACAGAGACCCGTGTTTCATGACCATGCCTAGTCAACCCTAGAGACCAATCTCCTTGAAAGCCTTCTTTAGGAAACACTGTCCAACGGAGGCTCCCTCAGATGACCCGTCAGCCCTTTCCTTCCTTACATTAGTTTCTCACTCACATGTCCCAGCTTTGGAATTTTTAAAAAGCAGGATTTGGACATTTTCTAAGGGTTCCAAGTTTCCCTCTACAAGTTTGCAATGGAAACAAAGTTTAACAATCTTTATCCACAAAAGAGATCCAGGCTTCAGAGGAAATCAGGTTTACTTTATCCTGGTGTATTAGCCTCCCACTGCTGCTATAACAAATTACCACAAACTTAAAACAACATGCGTTTATTATCTCACGGTACTGAAAGTCTGAAGTCCAAAATCATTCTCCTTTGACTCAAATCAAGCTATTGGCAGGGCTTGCAGCTTTTTCTGCAGGCGCTTAGGGAGAATCCATTTCTTGGCATTTTCCTGCTTCTAAAGGCCACTGCGTTGTTTGGTTCCTAGCCCTGTATCACTCCGACCTCTGCTTCTGTGACCACATCTCCCCCTCTGACCTTCCTCTTTCTCTTTTGTGAGGACCCCTGTGATGACACTGAGCCCACCGAGATAATCCAGGATAATCTCCCCAGCTCATTGCCATTGGTATCATCGCAGCTACAAAATCAATTTTGCTATTGTAAGGTGACATTCACCAGTGTTGAAGATTAGGACGTGGACATCTTTGGGGGCCCCTTAATCTGCCTACAACACTGCACTGAACTGCTGGGGAGCTGCAAAGGAAAACGGGGACCTGGAGTTGCCAGGAGGGGGGAGATGGGGGGTCCTTTGGGGCCCTGAGTTCCTGCTGCAGGAGCAGGGGGAAGGGACAAGGTCATGGGGCCTTTCCCTTCCTCACTTACCCCATTCACCATCATTAGCTTGGCTAGCAATGATGAACAGCAGAGGGGAGATGAAAAAGGAAGGCAGAGCTGTGCATCCTTAAAGACATTGGGATTTTTATTTTACTTTTTTACATTTTATCTTATTTTATTTATTATTATTATTTTATTCTGGTGGTACTGGGTCTTCCGTGGGGCACACAGGCTTTTCCTGTTGGGGAGCTTGGGCTCTAGAGCACGTGGGCTCAGCAGCTGCAGCACGTGGACTTCTCTCATTGTGGCGTGTCGGCCCAGCTGCCCTGCAGCATGCGGGATCCCAGTTCCACAAACAGGGATCGAACCCATATCTCCTGCACTGGAAGGTGGATTCATAACTGCTGGACCACCAGGGAGTCCCAACGTCGAGATTTTTAAAATCGAAATCAGTATTTACATAATATGACAAGTACAGGCATATTTTTGGTTCTGCTGAAACACAACACTTTAAAAATCTTCCTGGTTGTCAGAGTGCATAACACCATCTACCTTCAATGGTACTAGGGACAATTAAATAAATCAATACCTATGCTGTGCCTGAACCAGTACCTGGTACACAGAAACTCTCAGTGAAGTGTAACCATTCACTTTGGTGGTTGTTATTCCAGTACCAAAACAACTGCATAGTCACCTACCAGATGCTTTCAATACACGCCTCCTTGGAGCCTCACAGTCACCCTATGAGCCACGACACTCTTTTTTCTGTTTTATAGACAATCAGATGAGGCGAGGTCTACAGTGTTTAAATCACTCCACAAGGTCGCACATCTGACTGGCAGTCAGGACCCCAACTCTGCCTCCAGAGTCCACAGTTACAACATTTCCACTTCTCTCCAACTCTGTGGCTCCTATTCCTCCGGGGCCCACAGAGCATTTCACAACCACGACTTAAATCAGAGTGAATAGAGCTTCCAAGTGAGTTCCTAAGGGGCTCTTGTTTGAAGGCTTCCCGAGTACCTCCTTGTGGGTGCCAGTGTCTCAGAGAGTTAGGGAACCAGAACTGGTGTTCACACACACTTTCCCGAGGTCACTTCACTCTCTGATAATACACCATCCCCTGTGTGAAATGGCCCCAGCCTCTACTTGGCCAAACCCCTTCTTCTCAAAGTCTTTTAAAAAACAGTATAAAAGTGGTGCTGACTTTTTCAACATCTGGAAACTTTCAAGCATTAGAGTTTTGCTGTGCATGTGTGCCAAGTTGCTTCAGTAGTGTCCGATTCTGTGCGACCTTAAGGACTGCAGCCCCCCCCGGCTCCTCTGTTCATGAAATTCTCCAGGCAAGAACACTGGAGTGGGTTGCCATGTCCTCCTCCAGGGGGTCTTCCCGAATCAGGGATTGAACCCGTGTCTTTAATGTCTCCTGCACTGGCAGACGGGTTCTTTACCACTAGTACCATCTGGGAAGCCCAGAGTTTTGCTGACTGTCCCTAAAACAGAAAGCTTTGAGCCAGGAGCGGCAGTGTCAGCCAGTCACGGCAGCTCCACATGTGGACGAATACCCAGGATACACACACGGATGCTGGCTAAGCATACCACATGGTGAAAGAGAGAAAAACGTCTTTCCCCAAACCATCACAACCAGGAAGGACAGGACATTCTTGAGCCCAGGAGCTGTGACTCCCGCTGGCCAGCAGAGCCTGCCTGCCCATCATTCCAATCTCTCCCCTACACTTGAGTTTCAGTTTTGTGCAAGAGATGTAACTTGGGGTTTGAATTTCCAGCTTTGCCTTTACAGAAACGGTCAAAGTCCCCGTGTTAAATCACGTGGGATCCAGAGGCAGCAGAGTGGGTATCTGGTCTCAAGCCAGCCCGTCAGTTGGCTTCCCTGGTGGCTCAGCAGGTGAAGAACCTGCCTGCTGATGCAGGAGATGTGGGGTCAATCCCTCGGTCAGGAACATCCCCTGGAGAAGGAAATGGCAACCCATTCTAGTATTCTTACCTGGAAAATCCCTTGGACAGAGGAGCCTGGTGGGCTACAGTCAATGGGGTCACAAAAGAGACAGACATGATTTAGTGACTAACAACAACAGCCTGTCTTAAACTTCAAGACGCAGGACAGAGGAGCTCAGGAAAGCACTCTCAGTTTAGCACTGCAAAAAAACCTCTCCAGGCAGGAACCAAGAGACCTGGGTCTTAAACCTGCCTCTGAATGATAAACAGTCGTGTCACCTGATGTCTGTGGCTAAACCCTTGTAAGCAGTTGTTCCTTCATCAGTGGGTAGAGGGTTGAGGTTCCACATGTTATGGTTTGCACTATCTAACAATGTGATCTGCTAACCTGTGAGCACAGAGCCTGGTATATCAATCACCTAATTTTCTTTAGCGTCTGTCTCACTCTCTCAGCTGTCAGCTCTATGAAAGGAGGCACTGTTTGCTTGTTTGTTTTGATGCGCTGGGTCTTCATTGACGTGCACGGGCTTTTTCTTTTTTCTAGTTGCGGGATGTGGGCCTCTATTGTTGTGGAGCATGGGTTTAGTTGCCCCACAGTATCTGGGATCTTAGTTCCCCAACCAGACATCAAACCTGTGTCCCCCTCATTAGAAGGCAGACTCTTTATCACCGGACCACTAGGGAAGTCCTTAATCTTTGCTGTATTTCCAACAGTGCTCATCCCTTATAAGATACTTGAGAAATATTTATGGAATGCAAGAACAAAGGAGCATGGTGTTGTGCAGCAGCGTGTCATGCACACTTAAGGGTGCATGAGAATCTTGCAAGGCCCCTTTAAAAGTTCAGGAGGTCTGCGGTGGGCCTTGAGAGCGTGCATCTTCCAACAAGGTCCCAGGTGCTGCTGGTGATACAGATCTTGAGACCCTCTGGTATCATGGTCAAGAGCTAGCTTCCGGGGCAGACTTTCTTCATTCTAATCCTGGCCATTTACTTCTTCCATCTCTCTGAACATCAGCTTCCTCACTTATGAAAATGCAGATCCCAACAAAAACCTACCTCACAAGATTCCTGTGTGTAGAATACTTCCAACAGGACCTGGTATTTCAAAAACCTTGTGTTTAAAAAACAAAAAACAAAAAACAAAAACCTTGTGTTTGCTATTATTATCGGGAGATTTTTCTCTCCTGCTTTGATGTTTTTAGCCTGTGTTTATATCAGTTGTTCCAAGAACAAAACGAGGATGTACAATTTGCAGAGCCTGGCTCTTACCTCAATAGTTATCCTGCACGTGACCGGAGACCAGCTTTCCCCCGTGAAGATCTATATGGATTTGGACCTATGCTGAGTAACGGATAATTTCTCACTTAATACATCAATAGACCTTTAGACGTTTAAAGTGAGCACCTATATTTCCCAAATTAGGCCAACATCCAGTTACAGTGATAAGCCTTCTGCCTAAAGAGTGTGGCCACGAGGGTCCAATGGTCAAGGCCATGATGGATTCTGACGGATATCACCTTATTGAGACCACCTGGGCTGGCTGTGGGACGTGAAGAGAGCTTCCTCTATTGAAGCTGAAGGAAAACAGCAGTGAAACAAATTAAAACAACAATCAGATTTAAGCGGCTTCTATCAGGAAATTAACTTTAATGGATATTGTCATCACCAGGCCTACCTCAGAGTTGCTGGGCTCACCATGTCATGATGCAATTAAAAAAAAAAAAGTAGGCCTAAATGCTGAGTTACCCATCCACAACTCAGGATGGATCTTGTCTTTACTATTTTATGTTTGCTTTAATATGCTCCTTTCCCTGTTCATTCAAGCTTTTCTATGATTCTATTATACTGATTACACACCTTTGCAAATGACTGCACATCTTACCTGAGATGGAAGCTCAAATTAAGGCCGAGAGATGGAATTTTTGTTTGCCACTTTCTCTTAAGTGAGACCTGAAAAACCCTTTTTTCTCCATCACAGTCCAACCCTAGAATCATGAGGGTGCTTGGAAGGGGCTGCTCTGTTTCCAACTAAGTCTTCTTCTAGAAGGAGAAGAACCTGCCCTGTTATCTGGGCTATGTGATCTGGGGCTCTTCTCCACGAAGACTCACATTCTAGACTTTGAGTCCAGTCTCCAGCCTTCCTCCAGCCAGCAGGCCTCTGAACAGCCCTCCCTCTTTATTCAAAATACCTCTGGATTCGGCACTGGAATTTAGGCCTGGGGTTCAGCTGTCGTCTTCACTTGCTATTCAAGATCAAGAGATCAAGAGCAGAACAAGGGAGGCAGTGGGAGGGCATCTGACCTCATGGGAGAATTTCTGACTTGTTAACAAAACGGGCCTCCGGGGTCAAGGAGCAGGAATGTGACGGAGCTGACAGGGCTGGCCACCCAGCCCATCCAACAGCAGCACAGCATGGGAGCAGGGGCTCGAGGGCCACACGACTGGGTGCGAGACCCGGTTCCCTGTTCGTGAGCTGGGTGAACTCCGACACCCCCCGCCTCACGCCTCAGTGTCTCCATCAGTAAAAGCAGAATGATAGTGCGTCTGCCTAAGGAAGCTGAGTGCAAACATGTAAAATCCCAAACTTCCCCTTCCCCCCGTCCTTCCTACCTGGCAACTGTAAGTTCATTTTCTAAGTCTGTGAGTCTGTTCCTGTTTTGTAAGTAAGTGCATTTGTATCATTTCAGAGTCCACATCTAAGGGATGTCATACACTGTGGACACGTACACACAGCTATATTTCAAACGGATAACCAACACGGTTCTGCTGTACAGTACAAGGAATCGCGCTCAGTGTTACAGGGCAGCCTGGATGGCTGAGGAGTTTGGGGGAGAATGGGTACATGGACATGTATGGCTGAGTCCCTTTGATGTCCACCCTAAACTGTCACAACATTGTTAATAGGCTATATTTCAACACAAAATAAAGGTTTTTTTTTAAATAAATAAATAAACTCCTTGCCCTCATTAAGATCAATCCACTGGGATGACTCTCCCTTTTTTGTTCACGAGCATTTGTCATTCAATGTAGTCTCAAAGCAAAAAAAAAAAAAGTAAACTAGAATGCTGCCTGACACACATTGTGAGTTGTTCATTAAATGAATAAAATCTATTGAGCCATCTATATGTCACAGATGGCCAAGACATGGCTCTTATTCTTAAGGAGTTCATGGTCTCTTAAAGGAGACAGACTTGGGAAGAAGTAAGTGGTGCAAGGCAGAGGAACCAGAGATCAAATTGCCAACATCTGCTGGATCACTGAAAAAGCAACAGAGTTCCAGAAAAACATCTATTTCTGCTTTATTGACTATCCCAAAGCCTTTGACTGTGTGGATCACAATAAACTGTGGACAATTCTGAAAGAGATGGGAATACCAGACCACCTGACCTGCCTCTTGAGAAACCTATACGCAGGTCAGGAAGCAACAGTTAGAATTGGACATGGAACAACAGACTGGTTCCAAATAGGAAAAGGAGTATGTCAAGGCTGTACATTGTCACCCTGCTTATTTAACTTCTATGCAGAGTACATCATGAGAAATGCTGGGCTGGATGAAGCACAAGCTGGAATCAAGATTACCGGGAGAGATATCAATAACTTCAGATATGCAGATGACACCACCCTTATGGCAGAAAGTGAAGAGGAACTAAAGAGTCTCTTGATGAAAGTGAAAAAGGAGAGTGAAAAAGTTGGCTTAAAGCTCAACATTCAGAAAACGAAGATCATGGCATCCGGTCCCATTACTTCATGGGAAATAGATGAGGAAACAGTGGAAACAGTGTCAGACTTTATTTTTTGGGGCTCCAAAATCACTGCAGATGGTCACTGCAGCCATGAAATTAAAAGATGCTTACTCCTTGGAAGGAAAGTTATGACCAACCTAGACAGCATATTAAAAAGCAGAGATATTACTTTGCCAACAAAAGTCCGTCTAGTAAAAGCTATGGTTTTTCCAGTGGTCATGTATGGATGTGAGAGTTGGACTGTGAAGAAAGCTGAGGGCCAAAGAACTGATGCTTTTGAACTGTGGTGTTGGAGAAGACTGTTGAGAGTCCCTTGGACTACAAGGAGATCCAACCAGTCCATTCTGAAGATCAGTCCTGGGTGTTCACTGGAAGGAATGATGCGAAAGCTGAAACTCCAATACTTTGGCCACCTCATGTGAAGAGCTGACTCACTGGAAAAGACCTTGATGCTGGGAGGGATTGAGGGCAGGAGGAGAAGGGGACGACCCAGGATGAGATGGCTGGATGGCATCACTGACTCGATGGACATGATGTTTGAGTGAACTCCGGGAGTTGGTGATGGACGGGGAGGCCTGGCGTGCTCCGATTCATGGGGTCACAAGAGTCGGACACGACTGAGCGACTGAACTGAACTGAACTGAAGTGGTGCAAGTGTGTGTGGAGTGATGCGCTCCAGTTGGAGGATAAATACAACTTCCTTTTATTAAGCACCTATTAGGTGCTTTCTACATCTGTCCTCTCTTTAATCCTTATAAGAGTTCTGCAAAAGGTAGGAATTCCAGTATCAAATTACTTATGAAGATGCGACTTAAGGAGAAGTTTAAGTCACTGATCTACTAGTTACAACCAAGTGGCTGAGCTAGGATTTGGATTCAGAGCTGCCCGACTTCAAAGTTCATGCTCTTTCTCCTGACAAGATAAAGGCGTGAGATGCTAGGAAATTATGTGCCACGTGCCCTGCATCCCGGGAGAACCAGGTGGAGCCAGAGGGTAGGAGATCATTGTTGTTTTTTTTCAACCTATACATAACTGTATGACTCTGGAGCAATTACCATTTTCCCTTGTGCACCAGCTTCTCCAGGTGTTATAGTGCTCACCTGTGATCTACCTGCACTGCCAGGTAGAGTTAGTGTGAGATCAACAGCAATAAGCAGGGCAGCCCTGAGAAGCATCTGGGATGCTAGAGAAAAGTCGGATGCTCCAGCTCTAAACCTCAGAGCACAACCGCCTTGGTGGCGTGCTCTATCACCCTGTCTTTCTTGAGCTGCCACGGTGCAGTCCTACCTCCTGACCCAGGCGGAAAGCTTCCTAAGGGCAGGCACAGCATCTTCCCCTTTTCTCGCAACCCTACAGTATTATGACTCCTTTTAGACACAGAGAGGGGCTTCCCAGGTGGCTCAGTGGGAGAGAAGCTGCCTGTCAATGCGGGAGATCTGGGTTTGATCCCTGAGTTGGGAAGATCCCCTGGAGAAGGAAATGGCAACCCACTCCAGTAATCCTGGGGCTTCCCCAGTGGCTCAGATGGTAAAGAATCTCCCTGTAGTGCAGCAGATCTGGGTTTGATCCCCGGGTTGCGAAGATCCCCTGGAGAAGCGAATGGCTACCCATCAGTATTCTCGCCTGGGAACTCCCATGGACATAGAAGCCTGGTGGGGTACAGTCTATGGAGTTGCAAAAGAGTCAGACACGCCTTAGCGACTACACAAGACACAGAGAAGGAACACACTAACCAGTTGTTCAGTAACAGAATTCCAGTGAGGGAGAAAGATTTAAGTAAAAAATGACAAAACGTGTCCAAGAAATAGCAGAAGGATAAGAAGTTAGGTAGAACAACTCAAGTGGCCTAAAACAAACTGGCCAAGGAATATTTCCTGATTCAGAAATATCCTGGGTTCAGATAAACTCAGGTTAGGCCCTTGTACTTCCAGATTCAGAGAAGAACAAACTCTCTAACCCTCTAAAGGCTTGCCAATCACTAATTATATGGCAATTATTCTATTTTGGGCTCTTGCTAATGAGATCTGGGAAGTGTATTAATTACCCAAAATTATGGAAATAATTTCAAACTTGACTCTAGGGCTAGTTTTACTCCACTTAGGAAGAGAAATATAAATGAATGTACACGGGGTTATTTTTTATTAAGAAATAGTCTGAATTTGTTGAAACTCTAAGCTCCTATTGTAGACATTGGTTTACAATCCTGGTTAGCATCCTGATACGTTGATATCTGAAGTTTCAGTCACATTTGCAGGGTCACTATTATTAGTACATTCAATAGACTATAATTTCTAGAAGAAGGCAATCTCTTTCAACTGTGGTGTCCTAGAAATCCCAGTCACTGCTCAAGGAGAAGAGGTGAGTATGTGGGGCCTAGGACATAGTGGGTTTTCCCAGGAGGCTCACTGGTAAAGAATCTGCCTGCAGTGCAAGAGACGCAAGAGACGTGGGTTCTATGCTTGAGTTCGGAAGGTCCTCTGGAGGAGCGCATGGCAACTCACTCCAGTATTCTTGCCTGGGAATCCCACAGACAGAGGAGCCAGGCAGGCTACAGTCCATGGGGGTCATAAAGAATTGAACACGACTAAGCAACTGACACACTCACACATAGGACATAGTATAGCAGCAACAGAAGAGAAGAGGAAATGGTAAGCTTATTATTTAATGCATGCTTTTCCTTGTGAACTGCCTGCTACAGCCAAGTAAAAGGAATTCCCTCAGATAGCGTGTGTGTGCTCAGCCGCTTCGATTCATGTCCGACTGAAAGGAATATGCCTTTGTAATTCAGGACCAGTTTTTGTGATGTCATAAGGAGAGGAGTTTAGCATGGAAGGTAAGAGCAAAACTCTCAATCCCACTTATCAACTATTTAACTGCCTTAAGCCAGTTACTTAGCTTCTCTCCTCCTCAGTGTTCTCAGGTATAAATCAAGGTATTAGTTGTATCACCCCTCAGGGTTATTTGGAGGCAAGATATGTAAAGCCCTTGGCAGACTCTAGACCATGGATCAGTAGACTCTGGTCTACTGGCCAAATCTCACGTGGTGACTGTTTTTGTACACAGTTTCACATGCACACACCCATACCTATTGCATATTGTCTGCAGTTGCTTCACGCTGCAGTGACAGTTTTAAGGACACATAGCAGAGTACTTAGCAGCAGCAGCAGTAGAGTACTCTTGCCTGGAAAATCCCATGGATGGAGGAGCCTGGTGAGCTACAGTCCATGGGGTCGCACAGAGTCGGACACAACTGAAGGACTTCACTTTCACTTTTCACTTTCATGCACTCCAGTGTTCTTGCCTGGAGAATCCCAGGGATGGGGGAGCCTGGTGGGCTGCCGTCTATGGGGTCACACAGAGTCGGACACGATTGAAGCGACTTAGCAGCAGCAGCAGTAGCAGCAGAGCCCATACAGTCCACAAAGTCTAAGATATTTTACTATATAAGCCCTTAATTTTCCCTACCCTGTTCTAGATTCTAGAGCACTGGGTGAATAATGATTCAGAGAACAGAAGACCGGGTACCTGTTACAGCATTTCACAGATAAGAGACAAAAAACTCAATAGGTTTACGTTTCTGACTTAAGATAGTGAAGCCAGGAAGTGTCAGGCCCACACGAGGCCCCAACCATCTGCCTCCAAGCCTGCTGTTTTCCCACTACATTCTACTGACGTATTCATTAGAACATGATAAACCGTCAAGGCTGAGCCCTGCCGTCGAGTTCTGTGTGAGGGACACCCACTTGTAAGCCCCGCCAGCTTGGAGTCATCACAAGGACGCATCCAGAGGATGCTAAGAGATCCCACAACAGCCCTGCTTTCCAAAGTGGGTTCTGTGGAATGACAACAGGTCTTGGGTTAAAAGCAGGGTGCCATGGTCAAGCACATTTGTGAAAAGCTGAGTGAAACTAAAGAAGTTTCAGGACTTGGAACTGCAGGACTTAAGAGCCCTCATTGTATCAGCACACACTGGGGTGCTCCAAGAGGACACAGCGAGAAGCACTTCCCAAGTCAATCCCTCCTCTCCCTCTTCCTCCCATGAGTCAGCCAGCAGGATTGCTGGTTTTCAGCACATTCTCTGGGAAATACTGCTTTTTTTTAATTTGGCCTCAGAGATATTGTTTCCCTGTTTCTAAGGAAGGACTCTACCTCCTCATACCCAGATGACATATTTTTTAATTAATTAAAAGAAATTAAAACCAAGGAAATGCCCTTTTAGTTACAGCTGAAGCATTTACTGACCAAATAGTTCCCAGGAGTTATTACTAGAAACACATGCTTTCCAATGCTGCTGAGAAAAGATTTAAGTAGCAGTTTATGCTCCTTCTAATCTTCCTAGACTTTCATAATTCTGGGTTGACCATGAGACAATCCAGATCATCTGTTCCATGTGGAAAATCAGAAATGGAACAAGCGAGAGATCATATTTTTATACGACATTTGCCACAATCCCTCTCTATGAGACCAATCACTTTGAGAAACATCTGTAACGTATGAAGTACTTACAATTGACTACAATCTTGCAGTAATAGCTTAATTATGCCTCCGAAAAAATATGCCCTCCTCCTTCCAGGAGCCTGGCAACAGATCTGTGATTCTGCGGTTCAATCTCGTATTTCTCTCCCATTTTTGTCCCTTAATTTGTCCTTTAAGTCAATTCCAACTAGGAAAGTGGGAAAATTTTCTAAAGCTTTTGTCCTCAAATGCTGTTCCAATGCTATGGCCTGCATTGTTTTTGTCCCCTTTCTTCTTTTGTCCCTTTTCATTTTTTTTGTATGTTTCCCCGTTCCTGAGCCCCAATGGGAACATGGCAGTCGTCAGACAGTCGTCAGAACCCCATCCTCGAGCTAGGCTAGGCTGCCCTCCTATTCTCAGCATAGCACTCTGCAACACTCATCACCCTTGAATTGCTTCATTATTAGAGTCTAAGTCCCAACAGGCAGATCCTATTTATCTCTGTATCATCACCATCTAGTCTAGTGCCTGGCACCTAGATGCTAAACAAGTATTTCTGCTGATCTCTGGCTCATTGGAATAAGTCATTGGAATAAGTCATTCCAAGATAGCAGGAAGGGAGCATTTCATATACATTCAAGGTTATCTAGTTTGAGTAGAAATACAACAATTGTCAAAGTTTATGGTTTTTCCAGTAGTCATGTTTGGATGTGAGAGTTGGACCATAAAGAAGGCTGAATGCCAAAGAATTTACGCTTTTGAATTGAATTGTGGTGCTTAAGAAGACTCTTGAGGGTCCCTTGGACAGCAAGGAGATCAAACCAGTCAATCCTAAAGGAAATCAACCCTGAATATTCTTTTCCAATCTGCTTTGGATGCATCACATGAGAAATTTCTCAGTTGTAGTATTAATATATCCCTTTGCTCCCAGACACACAGACTCCTGAAACCAGTCCTCCACACCTGCTTCCCCATCCACTCTGCTGGGGATCTAGCAGGAAATAATATATTTTGAAAAAGTCATAAAACGGAACCGGCGTTTCTGATGAGAAGACAGTAAAAACAGTTAGCACTAGTGAGAGCTTCCTCTGGGTCAGGCACTAGGTAGAGTGCTTTACAAGCCAGAGCTTACGATTACGACTTTTCAGTATCCGTATTGTCTCTGCTTCCAGCAAAGATATCTAAGACTGAGCAACGTTAAATAACCCGTCCAAGGTCACGTGGCCTGTGTGGGAGTCAAGCCCTGGTCTGCCTGACTTCAGGGTCAGGGTCCTGTCTCAGTGAGCTCCTCTCACATTGTGGGAGGAGGGGAGGGCAGGAGGGAGAAGAGGCAGAAGGTGGGGAGGGAAAGAGAGAAGCTGGAGGAGACAGAATGAAAGGAGACAGGCAAGAGAGAGAGGTCAAGCATTTCCTGGAGATGGCAGCAGAGAGTGGAAGGGACCCAGACTTGTGGCCAGAGAGATGTGAGTTCCAATCTTGCCTCTACAGAATGGATTTAGGGAAGAGGTAATGGCTTCCCAGGTGATTCAGTGGGAAAGAATCCTCCTGCCAATTCAGGAGACTCAAGATACACAGGTTTGACCCCTGGGTGGTGAAGATCCCCCAAAGAAGGGAATGGCTACCCACTCCAATATTCTTGCCTGGAGAATCCCATGGTCAGAGGAAACTACCAGGCTACAGTTGATGGGGTAGCAAAGAATTGGACAGGAGTGAGCGTGCGTGCACATGCCCACACACACACACACACACAATGCTTTGCATGTAGTCAGGGGTAATAAACAGTAAGATCCCTTCTTGGGGGTCTTTTGTCTCAAGAGAATGATCAGTAACTAGCTGGATGGAATTCTGTTTGCTTGAAAACACTACGAATCACTGACGCTTCTCACCAGCAGGCAGCCTGTCTCACTATAATCAACAGGCAACTCTCGTCTTCAGCAGGGATGAGCCCTCCTTATGCTTCTCCCTTGCGCCCAGGTGCTCGGCTTTCAATCTACATTTGCTACGTGGATGAATGCAGACTACGAAGGGCCACGAGATGTTCTGGAAGAAGCACTTCCTCTCTGCTTGTCTTCTTGCCATCTCTTGAGAGTTAAAGCAAATACAATTATTTGTAAAGGAAATTGATTAAAGCTGTTGGTGGTTGTTGTTTAGCTAAGTCCTGTCTGACTATTTTTGTTACCCAGTGGACTGTAGCCTTCCAGGCTCCTCTGTCCATGGGATTTCCCAGGCAAGAGTACTGGAGTGGGTTCCCATTTCCTCCTCCAGGGGATCTTCCCGACCCAGGGATGGAACATGCGTCTCTCATATTGGCAGGTAGATTCTTTACCACTGAGTCACCAGAGAAGCCCCAAGGTTTTGGTAATGAGTTAAAAAAACAAGTAACCAGGCCAAATGGCTGGGAAAGCCAAAAAGAAACCAAACGGTGTAATCGTAGTGTGAGATGAAAATTCTGTCCTCGAAGCACAGAAAAGTAGAATGTACGAAATTGAGAGAGGCAACCGATGAGAGGCCTGATTTGCATTCCACCTGCATTCCAACCTAATGAAAATAAAGCCATGTGCTGGGGCAGGGCTGTCACTTTCAATTGCTCCAAATTGTTTTGCTTGTCTCACAAAGTGCTTCAAACTTGCACTTGCCTTTCTGAAGAAGTAGTCCATACCAAGTCTGGAAATTAATAGTGGTTTCTGAATTACTCTCAAACACACAACACACCATCTTTCCTTTTTTTTTAAGACGGAACACATTTTTCCAAGATGACCTAACTTCCACGATGGCTAAATCTGTTTAAAATAAACATTCCAGATAAACATTCCAAATAAACTCACCTCAGGGTTGACAGAAGAAATAAAATACACATTTACTGTGATCCTAAATAATGCTACAAGTTAAGATTTAGCAAGAATAAACAAAGTAACTCACTTAAAAAAAAAATATGTTGTAATCTTGCGCCATTCCACTTTCCCCTTTGTTTTGATTTTTTCCCACTTGTTTAATTTATCTTAGTTAAAAAATGCTTAAATTATTCGGTAATGCACCAAACCATTAAACAATCTCAGATGCACTCATGACAACATTATGTTCTTAAAACTTCATAACTGTGTATGACATTGAACCAGACCCTAGACCACCTTAATTAAATTTCAGCACGTACTCTGACTGATTTGTCAGGATCTCTGGGAGTTAGTTGATCATCCACATTGGAATGAAAGAACAGCAGTTTCTTGACAGCAACCATGTTAATTTCTTTTTTTTTTTCCTTCTCTCTGGAAATTGTGAAATTAAGTTTAGGGGAGACAAAACAGTCCCTTTATAAAGCTTTTGTCTTTACTGTTCCCCTGACAATACCTAGTCTAGGTGTTCAGTCATTGCCTGAATGACCCAAAACAAAGAGAAAACATACAGAGCCAAAGCCAGGCTGGCCTCATTAAAATATCCAGCAGGGGAAGTCAGCAGGCGAGGAAGTGCCCTGGGTGTGTAAGGCTGGCATATAGGAGTACCGCTCAATCCCTGCATACTGTGTGTGTGTCTGTGTGTGTGTGTCTGTGTGTTAGTCCCTCAGCTGTGTCCAACTCTTTGAGACCCCATGGAGTGTACCCTGCCAGGCTCCTCTGTCCATGGAATTCTCCAGGCAAGAATACTGGAGTGGGTAGCCATTCCCTTCTCCAGGGGATCATCCCAATACAGGGATCAAACCCAGGTCTCCTGCACTTCAGGCAGGTTCTTTACCACCTGAGCCACCAAGAAAGCCCTTACCATAGACAGGAAATAAGGCTCACAGGGCTGACATCACCTGTTAGAAGGTCTTTCACAAATACATGGGCCTAGATCCCACACTTTCTGACTCCTAGCCAAAAATCTTTCCACTCCACTACTGAACTAGGGATCAGGAGACCTGGGACCTGAGTTCCAGTCCAGTCTGCCACTGATTAATGGGAACTTTTTTTTATTGTGATAAAATGCACGTAACATAAAATTTGCCATTTTAACCAGTTTTAAGAGAACAGTTTGGTGACATGAAGTACATTCGTATTGTTGTACAACCTTCACCACCTTCCACTTTCTGAACGTTTTTATCTTCCCAGCTAGAAGTCTGTACCCATCAGTTAGCAGCTTCCCATGCCCCCTCCCTCATCCCCTGGCAATCACCATTCTACTTTTTGTTTCTATGAATTTGAGTACTGCTGCTGCTAAGTCGCTTCAGTCGTGTCCGACTCTGTGTGACCCCGTAGACGGCAGCCCACCATGCTCCCCAGTCCCTGGGACGCTCCAGGAAAGAACACTGGAGTGGGTTGCCATTTCCCTCCCCAATGCAAGAAAATGAAAAGTGAAAGTGAAGTTGCTCAGTCATGCCCGACTCTTAGTGACCCCATGGTCCATGGGATTCTCCAGGCAAGAGTACTGGAGTGGGGTGCCATTGCCTTCTCCGTTGAGTACTCTAGGTACATCTAAATAGAATTACAGAATCTTAATCCTTTTGTGTCTGGCTTATTCCACTGGCATTATCTTTCCAAGGTTTACCTATGCTGTGGCAGATGTCAGAATGTCCTTCCTTTTCAATGTCCTTCCATTTATGTATAAACGTTGGGCTTCCCCTTGGCTCAGATGGTAAAGTGTCTGCCTGCAATGCAGGAGATCCGGGTTCGATCCCTGGGTCGGGAAGATCCCCTGGAGAAGGAAATGGCAACCCACTCCAGTGTTCTTGCCTGCAAAACTCCATGGATGGAGAAGCCTGGTGGGTTACAGTCCATGGGGTCGCAAAGAGTCCGACACGACTGAGAGACTTCACTTTCACTTTCTGTTCATCCATTCATCTGTCATTAGACATCCTCCTCCTTTTGGTTAGTGGAATAATGCTGCTATGATCATGGATGTACAGGTATCTGTTTGAATTCGTGTAACCTTTAATCCAGCAACCTCTCCCCTTCTTACAGTCAATATTATCATTCCCAAAAAGATGGTATAATGATACATACTTTCTTGAGCTCCCCATTTGCTACCAGTACAATCATTTCTCCATGGAACCATCCAGTATTTCACTAAACTGGTTTCGGAGAGCTGTTAACCCAGCCCAAATTTAGACTGCCACAGAATGAATAGCTTGGTAAAGTCAAAGGTGGCAAGTTCCTTCCTGGCCCTGGGAATGCCAACTGTGTACAGAAAAGTGAAGGTGCTAGAGGATACTGCAAGTTCCCTCCCCTACTCTCTGCTCCTAGCCTTTCACCCACGAGAAATCTATCTGGTGCAGACTCAATTCAGTTCACTTGACAACCGCTTACTGAGCATCTAGCAAGCACCGAGCTTGGTGCTAGGTATTCACTGGCTGGATCTCAGCATCAATTAAACTATTTTTGTTCGGAAGACAATGTAATGGAAATACATGTTTTTAAGAGTGCTAGCTGTCACAAGTTGTGACTTTAAAGGAATAAATTAACTCACTGCAAAGGAACGGAAAAACAGTCTAAGTGTGCAGAAGAAACAAACACACTTCCATTTCCTTTGTCCCTCTTTGGGGCCTCCTGCAGCCTCCACACTCGGCGGCCGGGTTGTTCCACTCCTCCTTGCAGGCAGGATTTAAAACATCTATGGAGCCTGCTGGGCAGAGCAGTTAAGAGAGTCCCGCGTACATTTCAATCCGGCTAATGGCTTCACAAGCCATTCCATCACTAAAGAAGTGCCTACCACCACAGGAGCATCCCTCCAAGTCGACCTCCCTCCACACTCCCCTGATGGAAAACAAGCAGCCCAATTTACTTGCCAAGACTGTCAGAGCTCTCCACCCCCGACCCTAGATACTAAGTTTTGGTCTAAAATGACTTTTTCTGTCCAAGTTACTGATTTCCTTGAAAACACCGAGTTATAATGAAAATGTGGACATTTGGCTCAAGTGCTCTTCTGTAACGGTTCTGCAAAGCAAAGCCACAACAAACTTTTGTGTTTTCTAGCAGGGACGGAGGGACTGAGGCAGAGAAAAGCTATTGAAAGCAAAAGGTCATTTTATTTGATAGCATTTGAGAAACTTTAGATTTTGTACTCTGCATCCCGGGTTGCATCAACAATGGGTCATTCTAGTCAAGCAGGCTGAAATTGTTCAGGTGGGGTCTTCCTGCCCCAGAGCACTGGGCATGAAGTCTCATCTCTAAGTGACAGCCCAGTGGACCAGAAGCTACCCTCTTAGGCTGTTACCTGCCATGGAATCTCAAACAAGTTCGGAACTTCTGACAGTCTGATTTGATAAAAATCCCAAAGCCACAGTAGCCCATTATGTGGGCAAACTATTCATTTTACATTCACCTCCTTGTCGTGTTAGTGCAGAGGTCATCCAAAGAGGAGGCCTAATTAATCAAACTGTCAGAGGCAATGAGGAGGAGCATGTTAATAGGACTTGTATTTCACCCAGGAAAGCGGCGGCCTGACAGGGACCAGAAAATATGGCCTTGGTGTTGCTGTTTATTAGCAATGCTGAGATCAGTGGTAATAGGAGCCAAGCAGTGTGTGGTTGATAAAGTGCGAGGTGTCAAGCAGCAGCAGCAAGTCGAAATTAGACTGACAAGAGCCAGCACTCAGCGGATATTGATAGCTGATAAATAGGAAGCCTGGTGCAGAGGGGCATATCAAAGAGGGTGGCAGAGCAAAGAGGGGTCTGCAGTTAGGCAGGGGCCAGGGAGAAAAGGCAGAGTGCAGATTCTGTCTTTTGCTGACAGCTGAAAGGGCTGGCCTGAAAATGAGTCTCTTTTTTTTTAATTGAAGTACAGTTGATTGACAATATTAGTTTCAGGTATATAGCACAAGTGATTCAGTATTTGCAGACTGTACTCTATTATATATTACTGCTAGACAATGGTTACAATTCCCTGTGTGATACAGTATATTCTTGTTGCTTGTCTATACATAGTAATTTGTATCTCTTAGTCCCATACCCGTAATTGTCCCTCCCCATCTCGCTCTTGCCTTTGATAACCACAACTTCATTTTCTTTATCTATGAGTCTGTTTCTGTTTTACATATACATTCACTTGTATTATTTTTTAGATTCCACATATAAGTGATACATATTATTTGCCTTTCTCTAATTTCACTAAGCATATTCTCTATGTCCATCCACATTGCTGCAAATGGTAGAATTTCATTCTTTTTTATGACTGAGTTGTATTCCCTCATATATATGAAGGAATATATATATACATACATATATACACATATATATCACATACACACACATAGGGCTTCCCTGGTCGCTCAGCCAGTAAAGAATCCACCTGCAGTGCAGGAGACCCTGGTTCAATTCCTGGGTCGGGAAGTTTCCCTAGAGAAGGGATAGGTTACCAACTCCAGTATCCATTCCATTCTTGGGCTTCACTGGTGGCTCAGATTGTAAAGAATCTGCCTGCAATGCAGGAGGCCTGGGTCCAATCCCTGGGTTAGGAAGATCCCTTGGAGAAGGGCTTGACAACTCACTCCAGTATTCTTGCCTGAGAGTCCCCATGGACAGAGGAACCTGTTGGGCTACAGTTCACGGGGTCGCAAAGAGTCGGACACAACTGAGCAACTAAAAGCACACACACACATACTCGAAATGAATCCTTATTTCATTCAATCAGTATTATCCACAGACTGGTTGCACCAGTCCTGGGCTGGGTGCTGTGATGCCAAGATGCACAAGCTATTGCCTCTACCTGCCGGGCTTACTGTTTTGGAAAGCAGATTCCCTTAAGAAACTGATGAAAGCAACAGACCTTGGAAAGAGAAAATTCACATTTACATCAAAGACACGGAATTAACATACAATTACAGGGGTTTTAAAGAACTGAAGCCCATTCAGGGGCATTTTTAGAGGGGAGTTCCATCTTAAGAGTTTCCTGTCTGCTGTCACCATCTACTACTGAAGGGTTATTTAAAAATATATTTATATACAGACTTTTGGCTGCATTGGGTCTTCACTGCTGCGCTCAGGCTTTCTCTAGTTGCAGCGAGTGGGGGCTACTTTTTGGTTGAACGGTACGGGCTTCTTTCTGCAGTGGCTTCTCTCGTTGCAGACCATGGGCTGTAGGACAATCAGCCTTCAGGAGCTGCGACTTAGGGGCTCAGGGGTTGTGGCACACGGGCTGTGTTGCACCTCCCCAGCCCAGGGATCGAACCTCTGTCCCCTGCATTACTAGGTGGATTTTAACCACTGGATCATCAGGAAAGTCCCCGAGGGGGTATTTTTTTAAGAGGCAAATGAGCATCATTCAGTGGGAAGAAGGAGACACACCACAGGGCACCATTTTCATTACAGGATTTCTATCAGAAAAAGACAATTATCTTCACACCATTCACACTGAACCCCATCTTATTTTCTGCAGCATCACCTCTGTTACTGAAGAATAGCCACAATGTTCAGAGGCATTAGCCAGCAAAGGAATCAACAGCTCCTGGAGCAAGTGGAACCTCTGAGACTTGAGGGCACAGCAGTTGCACTTGAGCAGTTTCATAAGCCTGGCACAGATGCCAGACCCCCATGGGGCAGCCCCATTCTTGACCTCCGGGCAGGGCTTGCTGCTGGTTTAGTCACTAAGTCGTATTCAAGCCTTTGCGACCCCACGGACTGTAGCCCACCAGGCTCCTCTGTCCATGGAATTTCCCAAGCAAGAACAAAGGTGTGGGCTGCCATTTTCTTCTCCAGGGAATTTTCCTGACCCAGGGATCGAACTCACTTCTCCTGCTTGGCAGGCAGATTCTTTACCACTGAGCCACCTGGGAAGGCCTCCGATGGTTTCCTGGGCTCCAGGTGATCACAATGTGCCCAAAAGGTTTACAGCTCTATCGCATTGATTCTTACAACAGCTTTCAGGGAAGCTACTGCTAGGTGTCCAATTTAATGTATGACTAGAACATGAATTAGATCATTTTAGACAACTTTCATCAATATGGGAGAAATGCAAAGGGTTAATTCTTGATTTTTGCATGTATCTTCCTGATTTTTAACTTCCCTCTCTATGCTTCTTTGTCAGCACTTATCTAATTCAACAATGGACAGAGACTTCCCTGATGGTCCAGTGGTTAAGAGTCTGTGCTCCCAGTGGAGCAGGCCTGGATTCGATCCCTGGTCCGGAGACTAAATCCCTGCATGCTGCAACTAAGACCCGGCACAGACAAAAAAAGAAAGAAAGAAGACTGAATGTATTTGTTTTAACTTATCTGTTTTCTTGCTTGTTCTTTAGTCTCCCATAGTAGATTTTAAGGTCACCACAGTAGGTTCTTTGATCTATTTTATGCCTAATATATGTCCATTGCCAAACACAGAGCCTGGTAGGTGCTCAATAAATGTTTGCAGAATGAATGAATGGATGCGTATGTCCCTAAGCTCAACTGAAAATAAAATCAGAGTATCATGAATCTTACATTTCTACTCTGCTTGAATATGAACTCATTCCTTTACTTCAAAATATTCGTTGGCCATCTAATATTGCCAGCCCTTATTAGAACCTAGGAATTCAGTTACCAAGAGAGACTTGACATGGCCTGTACAAAGCTCCACGGTATCACTCCTTGTCTAGAACAGAATAAATAATAAATATAATGATTGGCATATGGGGTCTCAGAGAGTCGGACAATTCTTGGCGACTGAACAACAAAAACAACTGGAAGTATATTAGTAATGTGGTGATGTGCTTAGTTGCTCAGTTGGGTCTGACTCTTTGTGACTGTATCCTGCCAGGCTCCTCTGTCAGGGGATTCTCCAGGCAAGAATACTGGAGTGGTTTGCCAATTCCTCCTCCAGGAAATCTTCCCAACCCAGGGATCGAACCCAGGTCTCCTGCATTGCAAGCAGATTTTTTACCAGCTAAGCTACCAGGGAAGCCCATGTTAGTAATAACAGGTGTTAAATTGTTCCTATATTTCAGATTACACAAAGTAATTTGCATATATTATCTCATGAGTGCTCATATCTATGGCATAAATGAAATGCTGTTGATGGTCCCATAATACAGATGAAGATCTGAGCTCTGAAAGGATGAAGTAAGTAGCCAATGGTCAGCAAGGGGCAAATGGGGAACCTGGGGTTTGACACCAGCAAGACCTGACTCCAAAGCCTGGATTCCTAGGATCAGCAAAACAGGGTCACCCCCAGGTACTTTTAAAACACCCAGGAAACAGACACAGAAAAATATTACCTCCATATGTGAATTTCCTCTCCTGTTCTACATCCAGGTTTTACAGCCAAGAGTTTAATGGCAATGTCTTAATGGGGTTTTTCAGTTTGCAAAGAACATCGACATAAAACTACACACTCTCCTCTCAGAGAAACTCTGCAGGAGGGGAGAGCATGCCTTTTTGACCAGAAGAGGTAACAGGCGCAGGGAAGGTCTGGCTCAGGGTCACACAGCTGGTAAGAGGCAGAGAAGAGGCTCTCTGGTCCCCAGTATCATTTTATTTTCTTCATGTAAAGGATTTGGAAACCATCCTTAGCTTCTAAATTGTGATCGCTGGAAAACAATCTGGGTGGCAGGCACAGGATCAGGAGACAGGAGAGCAAGCAGCAGCTTGGTGTGATGCAGGAGCCACGTGGGCTCTTCATTCCAGCCTCACCACTGATGGGCTATGGGGTCTGAATGAACTCCTTCCCCTTTCTGGGCTCCACTTCTTCCCAGCAAGACGAGGATGGGGACCCTGATGACAGGGACCTGTAGGCTGCTTTCCAGCTCTGACACATAGGAAGCCATACCTCACCCCTTGTTTCTTTCTCCTTTTCGGCTTCCCTTCTTCATCTTCAGCTGTTTTTGTAACACTTAGGAATTGCATGTGACAAAGGGTGGGGCCTCAGGACTAAGGACCTTGGCTGTCAGGTCTCAGAAACACAGTGGCTACTGCTGAGCTGTCCCTCGGGCAGAGTGTAAGCAGGGGCTCAGGGAGGCAGTGGTCTTCGTCCCCAGGCAGCAGCTGTTATGATGGATAACAGGGATTCCTCATACCTTGTGTCTCATATTAAAACTGAACTGAATCAGGGACTTTGCTACTAAGGAATCTACTTTAGGGTGAGAAATTTATAGTCTATTTAGATTCTTATCAGGGGACTTCCCCAGTGGCCCAGTGATTAAGATTCTACCTGTGAATGCAGAGGGTGCAGGTTTGATCCCTGGCTGGGGAACGAGGATTCCACATATCACTGGGTGCAGCCAAAAATAAATACATAAACAAACAAAAAATAGAACCTTATTAGAAACCTCCCACTGCTCCATGGGCGATGTCATTTTAATGTTGTGCGCTCAGAAGTGTCTGCATCTTTGTGACCCCATGGACTGTAGCCTGCCAGGCTCCTCTGTCCATGGAATTTTCCAGGCAAGAGTACTGGAGTGGGTTGCCATTTCCTCTCCAGTTTTAATGTTCAGTTCAGTTCAGTTCAGTCACTCAGTCATGTCCGACTCTTTGCGACGCCATGAATCGCAGCACGTCAAGCCTCCCTGTCCATCACCAACTCCCGGAGTTCACTCAGACTCACGTCCATCCAGTCAGTGATGCCATCCAGCCACCTCATCCTCTGTCGTTCCCTTCTCCTCCTGCCCCCAATCTCTCCCAGCATCAGAGTTTTTTCCAATGAGTCAATTCTTTGCATGAGGCGGCCAGAGTACTGGAGTTTCAGCTTCAACATCATTCCCTCCAAAGAAATTCCAGGGCTGATCACCTTTAGAATGGACTGGTTGGATCTCCTTGCAGTCCAAGGGACTCTCATGAGTCTTCTCCAACATCACAGTTCAAAAGCATCAATTCTTCAGTGCTCAGCTTTCTTCACAGTCCAACTCTCACATCCATACATGACTACTGGAAAAACCATAGCCTTGACTAGACGGACCTTAGTCGGCAAAGTAATGTCTCTGCTTTTGAATATGCTATCTAGGTTGGTCATAACTTTCCTTCCAAGGAGTAAGCGTCTTTTAATTTCATGGCTGCAGTCACCATCTGCAGTGATTTTGGAGCCCAAAAACATAAAGTCTGACACTGTTTCCACTGTTTCCCCATCTATTTCCCATGAAGTGATGGGACCAGATGCCATGATCTTGGTTTTCTGAATGTTGAGCTTTAAGCCAACTTGTCACTCTCCTCTTTCACTTTCATCAAGAGGCTTTTTAGTTCCTCTTCACTTTCTGCCATAAGGGTGGTGTCATCTGCATATCTGAGGTGATTGATATTTCTCCCGGCAATCTTGATTCCAGTTTGTGTTTCTTCCAGCCCAGCGTTTCTCATGATGTACTCTGCATATAAGTTAAAGAAGCAGGGTGACAATATACAGCCTTGATGTACTCCTTTTCCTATTTGGAACCAGTCTGTTGTTGCATGTCCGGTTCTAACTGTTGCTTCCTGGCCTGCACACAGGCTTCTCAAGAGGCAGGTCACGTGGGCTGGTGTCCCATCTCTCTCAGAAGCCTGTCACCACAAACGTCGATTCAACTTTTACCATTTTTATGTGTCCTCCTGTAATGTTACAGGAAGTTTCCCAAGAACACAACTGGCTTGGCAGTGGGCTTCATTATCACAGAATTTAAACGGATGGGGGTGGGATTTTTGTTTTTGTTTCTTCCAATTTCCCTGACTGACAGCCCACAGGGAGGGATCCAGTTGGAGACTTGGAGGCAGGAGGCCTGTGCCCCAGTTCCTGCTTTCCCTGTAACTCAGCGCAATCATGGGCAAGTCATTTAACCTTGATTTCTTAAATTGAGGATGGAATCACACCAATTAAGCCTGCCTCAAAGGAATGCGAAAGCAGAAGGGAGCCACGAGCCAGTTCTCATTTCCTGTTCTTCTCGTTCTGCCCTTTTTGTACGTTCACGCTGCCCAAAATCACCGCCACTGATCACTACAGCAGAAAAGCAGAATCAAGAGTATTTCAGTTCTCTGCTTAAAATCCTTTACAAGCTTTTCATTAGCTAAGAATAAACCTCAGATCCGTTAGCTCCCACATAGAATCCTCGCCTGCATCCACTTCTCTCTCACCTCAGTCTCCTTGATTCTTCTATCTTCTGTTCCAAGGATCCTTCCTCTCTAGCACTGCCAAGTGGCCATGGCTGGGTCATCCTCCAAGATCTGGCTTAAACCCGACCCCTTCTTTGGGCCCGTAAACCTGCCCCAGCCCATCTTCAGCACGACCACCTTCTTTCTCCTCTGCTCCTACAGCCCTCTGTGAGGAACTTCATTTAGGCAGTTTCTGCGGATTTGTAATTAATGATGCTTCTGTGTTCCCTTCCTTTCACTATATCAGTGTTCATTTTGTGGTCCTCGCATCAGGATTACCTGGGGTGCTCCTTAGAAATGAAGGTTTCTGGGTCCCACTCAAACTCAATGAATCACACCTTTGGAGGCGGGTAGGTTTTGGGTTCGATGAAGTCTGAGAATCACTGGGCTAGTGCATGAGCTCTCAAGAGGCAGGCAAGACGCTCGATTCTCTGTGCGTCTCCAGAGCTCAGCACAGTACCTGGCACCTAGCACTCGATCAACATTTGTGAGTGAATAAATCACTTATGCCCTTAGGATATAGGCAAGTGCAGTTCTTGTCCTGAGGGTTTGGCATGAAGACGTTTTGCCTTGAGATGTCTCTAGAAACACATTCTGTTGAGCAGTGGGGCTATAAAAACCACTGTTAGGATGAAAGAGATCAGATAGACTGCCATGTTTCTTTGCTAACACTGTTCCACATGGCTCTGCAAAAATGACGGCGGGAGCTTAAAACAAAATCTGGGAGAGAAGGACTTTGGGCTGGGGGAGCTGCTGCAGATGGCAGCCTTGCAAAGGAGGCCCTCCTGGCTGAGGATGCCCAGCACGCACTGGCCGTTGTCCAAGTGTGACTCCCTGGTGGAGTCGGCACCAGGATGGATTGGCGTTCCCTGCAAGGATGCTCAATCAGTTCAGTTACGTGCTGTGGGCACTGAGAGGAAACAAACCCCTCTGAGCTTTTTTTTTCTGCCCAGAAACAAATAAATTTAAAAATAGAAAACAAATTGATAGATGTTTATGCATGCTGCTAAGTCACTTCAGTCATGTCTGACTCTTTGTGACCCTGCCAGGCTCCTCTGTCCATGGGAATCTCCAGGCAAGAATACTGGAGTGGGTTGCCATGCTCTCCTCCCGGGGATCTTCCTGACCTGGGGATTGAACCGGCATCTCTTATGTCTCCTGCTTTGCCAGGCAGGTTCTGTACCACTAGTGCCACCTGGGAAGCCTCATAGATGTTTATATATATATTTATATTTCATATAAATAGAGGCAAGATAAATATAAAAGGGTAAAAACGATGTGCAGCCTAAATGTAGGCGCTTGTGAGGTCATGTTCTACTGAAGTAGAAGCAATTCCCTAGGACGATGTCTTCACTGAAAAGAGAATTTAGGGCTTCCTGGTGGCTCAGTGGTAAAGAGTCTACCTGCCAATGCAGGAGACGCGGGTTCGATTCCCTAATCTGGGAGAATCCTGCATGCCAAGGGGCAGCTAGGCCCATGGGCCACGGCTACTGAGCCTGTGCTCTAGAGCCCACTGGCAGCGACCACAGAAGCCCTCGTGCTCTAGGGCCTGTGCTCTGCAACAAGAGAAGCCACCGCAACGAGAATCGAGCCCACTGCAATGAAGGGTAGCCCCCGCTCACCACAAAGAAAGAAAGCTTGTAAAGCAAAGAAGATCCAGCACAGTCAGAAACAAAATAAAGAAATAAAAAGTATACATATAAAAAAGGAACTACAAATGAAAAAAAGAGAGAGAGAGAGATTTAGGGTCCAAGCCCAAAGGGGTGCGCCGTCAGGTTCAGCTACAGGCTCCAGCGTAGAAAGCTCCATGCCTGGAAGATATTCCAGGCCCAGACAGATACTGGGACCTGCAGAGGTGGAGGACCTGCTTCTATTACCCACTGTCCCTCGGCATCCTTTCATTTAGCCTTCCTGAAAACCCATCTCTTTGAATTGAGGCTTTGCAGGGGCCCTCGCAAAATGAAGATGGAGACCACTTTATTTTATTTTGAGACAATCAAATTTCTCTCCCATAGGGCAATTTCAAGACTGGCTATTTTTGTAAATAGTGCACTGCAGCCCCACCAGTAACACCACACCCTGCACACCTGCTTCCGGCTGTGTGGCGACGTACTCACTGAATTTGTTTTCCTCAGGCATTAGGAAAATAACTGAGTTTCCCTTCCCATGGGGAAAATTGAGTGCACCAAAATTTCTGGTCATTTTCTACAGTTTGCTCTGTGATTTCAAAATGGCACAGTTCATTGTGCATGGATAAAACCAAGCAAAGGAAACGGTTTCTTCTCTCCTGAGCTTCGCCACTTGGCTCACAGAAGCAGATGCCCTCCTGCTACATCTAACTTGATTACTCCCTTCAAAGGCTGCCAGGAGTCTCAGACCTGGTCTCTGTGAGGCTGGCTTTGCCCTCGCCAAGGAGGGACCAAGACAGCGTCTGAATGGCATCTGCATGGAGCTGGTGTCCAAAAGGCAACTTCCGGTGCTCTCGGGGCTGCTGTAGGACACAGAAGAGGTCAGGGAAGTGACCTCTTTCTTTCCCAAAGAGGTCATCCCAGATCTTGTCTCTCTGCCACACACCTTTGTTTCATGCATTCCTTTGAGCAAGCAACAACTTCTTCAAAAGACTCCTTTAAAAAAAGGAAGGGGCTCCTTTTCACCTTGGCAAGGAGACTATTGTTGCTCGAAAACAAAAGGAATCTGCACCTTCATCCCATGACATTGCTATAGGAACCTTATTTACAGTATGACAAAAACCCGGTCCATTCTTATAGCCTCATTAAATCTAAGCCTCATTTAACTAGTAGGACATTTTTACAATGGGTTTACTGGTGCACCGTGATAAATGGCTGTCTAACATTCTTCAACAATAGCCGGGTTTCAGCCATAACCACTATGTGTATAAACACAGCATCAGTTTAACAATGCACAGTGCTGAATAGCAGGAAGTGAAGGCAAAGATTTTCCCCAAGCGCTTTTTGTCTGTGTTGGGGGCTTAAAAAAAAAAGAAAAAGAAAAAGTCACTAGAGGGAAATTTATAATTTTTTTTACAAGTTTAATGTTTCTGCTAAGGAGAGTAAAGATGACCTTTGAAATTCATGACCTAGTTTAAAAAAATTTTCCTGAAATTTGATAATTTGATCCCAGAAAGATAAAAAGAGTAGGCAATAGACTCAGAATGACCCTATTCTTCTTTTTCAAAAATTCTATATCTGAAAAATGAATAGAATGGCTTGTTAATATACACAGCTCACCCTTCTAGAAACTGAAGTCTCGCTTGCTTATTTGAGATTATGAGTTAGGTTGCTGGGCAAATTAAAACCACCACAATATTGTAAAGTAATTAGCCTCCAATTAAAATAAATAAATAATTTTTTTAATTAAAAAAAAAGAAAGAGAAACTAGTGCCAAGCCAGATTCTAAAGCAATATTTAAAAAAATCAGAAAGTCTATAAACTCTGGATTTTTTTCTCTGATATAGAGCATCTAATCACCACATTCATATTCAAGACTGTGAAGGCCTCTTCCAGATACCTGAGGGGGACCAAAAGGTGGAGAAGCAGAAGGTTTCCTAACCTAGGGGAGAAAAAACTCAAATACATTCGACACATTTAGAACCCATCCGGGTTTTCACTGGATTCTGATTTAATTTCACACCAAGTGCTATTGCATAACTGGACAGAGCAAAGCCTCTAGTATTTACACTGGAGACCAAGGTCTGACACTCTGTCTAAATGAAATTTCCCAGATGTCCCAAGCAGTTTTTACCTTGTTTCCACTCTAGCAGTTTGAAATGTCACTATCTATTGCTGGAGTGACAGGTGAGCAAAAGCCAAACCTGGCTTAGCCGGAGCTCAGAGCAAAGAGGCCTAGGAAGCAGCTTAAGATCCTCCGCCCCACTCCCCTCGGGGCCTCCGTGAATGTTCTGTCCCACCAAGCAGCTCTGCCAAAGGGGACTCAGAGCTTTGACAGAGACCCTCTCTAAAGGCCAATTAATTAGGAGAGACTATGAACAAGTATTATTGAAAATAAAGGACATGATCTCTGTCTCTTTTCCTCTTTGTGCTTTAAGAACAAAAGGCTGCCCGTCCGAGTGAGTTTTGGCAATAACTCTAATTTCATTATGAGAATATACACTTAAAACAGAACACTCGTTTTCCATAAAACTAGGTCTCATAGTGTTACAAAAATGAAAACGCTAAGGGAATATCCTAAGATTACTCTAGTGTCTTGTTTTTTCCCCCCTTCTTCTTTTTAATACCAAAAGGCAGCTTTCACAACCTACGCCTTCCTCCCCATATGGGATGGGAGGTAATCGGAAGGCAGGGCTGTGTGCTTCATCAACAGTGTAAGTCAAGTAAGCATCGCTGTTCCCTCCAGGAAGTCGTCCCTCTGCAGATCAGCCTGGCTTAGCATGATGGGATATGGGAGACCCCCACTCACAAAGGTAAAGATCCTTCACCTGGACAGTCCTGCCCAGATCACAACAGTCTTTGGGCATAACCAGAACTCATTAACCTGTCAGCCACTCAGTCCTCTGAGACTGACTTTCTGATGCTCTAACCATGAAGCTCAATAACTCTGCATTAGAGAGAGTTTTCCCACTCTAATGCAGACAGGATGCTGACCTGGGTAATGTTTCATCCTGAATTCAAAGCCTCCGTGTCTTACTTTTGAAGTCGAACATAATGTCTAAAATTTGAAAACTCTCTCCAGGCATGACTTGAGTTGTCCTTTATAAATATTGTTTCTGCAGAGAAAACCTGTACTAGGATGAGTGATGGAGGGGATACTGTAGGAGTTCCGTTAGTTTTTGCTGTCACCCCCAATAATGAGGGGCAAATCAAGAATCTGGGGGAAAATTCACCTAGAAAGGAGACAACACTTAAGGAAAACACCGAATCTCCTTTGACTATCTGAGGAATTGATGTGCACACTGAGACATAGACAAACATGGATTCGATCGAAGGAGAACATAGAGCTTTGCCTGACTAGTGGCCCTTAGGTGAGGGGAACAGAGGGGCTGCAGTGCAAGGGGAAGGGGGACCAGCACGCAACCAGCAAAATCAATCCTGACCATACACAGCGTAACAGGGGGCCTGGCCACACCTTCATACTACGTGGGTGATCAAGCTGATAGTGGATGAATTCATTCATTCTCATTCTTAAGTCTCTCTCTCCTGTGTTAAGAACTGTTTAAAGGTACTGGATGGTTACCTAAACATTAATGAATGTTGCAATCTAGAAATTCTGTCATCCTAAAAATCAAATGAAAAGAGGAATGAAAAGAAATGGCTAGCTTCCTATTTTTTAGCTCCCCTTTTCTCCATAGGGACAATGTATCTACATGGGGCCTTGACAATTGCTTAAACAGTGCCACAACAGCCTCATATTTAAGACCATTTACACCAGCACCGTCTTTCTAGGAAGGTTTGTTGTTTAGTCACTAAGTTGTGTTGGACACTTTTGCGACCCCATAGACTGTAGCCCACTAGGCTCCTCTTGTCCATGGGATTCTCCAGGCAAGAATACTGGAGTGAGTTGCCATTTACTTCTCTTCAAATACTCTGTGAGCACTAATTATTCAGGCAACCACACAACTAGCAGCATGAACAAAAACTGTTTAGACTGACAAACATATGGCAATAGGAGTTAACTCGCACTTGAAAAAACAGTGATCTATACTCCTGTTAAAAATTAACACTTCAAAAAAAATCAATACTTTAGTGAGAGGAATAAGTGGTAGGAAAAAATTCCTGGTGGGGTCCGACTCTCCAGCCTCTGCTTGGTAAATTTTATTCTCTGTCCTTTAACGAGAAGGAGCTCACTCAGAAGGTTCCAGTCTTTCTGAGAAAGCAGTTCATCAGTATCTATGGAATAAACCACCATGTTCTGGGAAGACCCATCCAGCTCTGCTCCTTGGACCCATTCTAAAGAGATGTTGAGAACGGGAAAAGGGGGTGGGGGGTGGAAAGATAGAGAGGTTTTTTGCTCCAGTCTGGGACAGGGTTCTCATAGAGGCTGGATCCTTAATGACGACATAAATTGATGATGTGCATGCACGCATGCTCAGTCGCTTCAGGTGTGTTCGACTCTTTGCGACCCCACGGACTGTACCCCACCAGGCTCCTCTGTCCACGGATCTTCCAGGCAAGAGTGCAGGAGTGGGGTGACACGGCCTCCTCTAGGGGATCTTCCCGACCAAGGGAGCGAAGCTGTGTGTCTTACATCTCCTGCATTGGCAGCTGGGCTCTTTGCCACCATTGCCATCTGGGAAGTCCCAAACCCATACGACAGTTTAAAAGAAGTTTCTCACTCATATAGTGGTTTGACATTTTGACCTTCTAGGTTTTCAGAATGGTCCTTTCTTTTCCAATTGCTAAAAAGTGACATTCTGCTTAAGTTACCTGAGAAGCTTAAAATGACCCCTTGGCATTTGCAAATCGTTGATGTGTGCCCCAGATTTATAAAGTGATACCAAAAGGCTTCCCTGGCGCCTCAGATGGTAAAGAGTCTGCTTGCAGTGCAGGAGACCTGGGTTCGATCCGTGGGTTGGGAAGATCCCCTGGAAAAGGAAATGGCAACCTACTCTAGTATTCTGGCCTGGGAAACCCCATGGAGAGAGAGGCCTGGCAGGCCACAGTCCACAGGGTTGCAAAGAGTCAGACACAACTGAGCAACTAACCCACACAATGATACCAAAAGGTAAACAAAGGTCCATGAAAGAAAGCTAGCATTTACTCAGTGCCCATTAAATTCCAGCAATCTTTACATAGGCGGTTGCATTTAATCTGCAAATCAGTTATTTCATAACATTTACGTTGAGGAGGCTCAGGGAGGTTAAGTGATCTGCTTAGGATCCCACAGTTAGTAAGTAACTGAGCCAGGGTTCAGATACAATTCTAAGTCTCTTTCCCATGAACCAGAGGCTCCAATAAACTGTTCAGTCTATGCTGTCCTGGCAAGTCATCTGGGTTTACTTGTGGACTGCCATAGTCCTATTTGGGTGTTCATTTATACATGAATCTCCACAGAATCTAGGTTCTCAGGATGAATATATGATTTAAAGATACATGCACCCCAATGTCCATATTTCATAGCAGCATTATTTATAATAGCCCAGATACGGAAGAGAAATAAATGCCCATCACCAGATAAAAAGATAAAGAAGATGTGTGTACACACACACTATGGGATACTGCTGCTGCCGCTGCTAAGTCGCTTCAGTCGTGTCCGACTCTGTGCGACCCCATAGACGGCAGCCCGCCAGGCTCCCCCGTCCCTGGGATTCTCCAGGCAAGAACACTGGAGTGGGTTGCCATTTCCTTCTCCAATGCATGAAAGTGAAAAGTCAAAGTGAAGTCGCTCAGTTGTGTCCGACTCAGCGACCTCATGGACTGCAGCCCACCAGGCTCCTCTGTCCATGGGATTTTCCAGGCAAGAGTACTGGAATGGGTTGCCATTGCCTTCTCCGATGGGATACTACCCAGCCATAAAAAAAGAATGAAATTTTGCAACTTGAAACAACATGGATGGACTTGGAGGGAGATAAGTCAGAGACAGAAAGACAAGTACTGTATGATATCACTTACATGTGGAATTTTAAAAATAAAACCATTCCAGGTTCGAAGCATGAGACAGGGTGCTCAGGGCTGGTGCACTGGGATGACCCAGAGGGATGGAATGGGGAGGGAGGCTGGGGGGGAGGGGTTCAGGATGAGGAACACATGTACGCCCATGGTGGATTCATGTCAATGTATGGCAAAACCACTACAATATTGTAATTAGCCTCCAGTTAAAAGAAATAAATTTATATTAAAAAATAAATAAAAATAAAAATAGTGAATATAAAAAAACTAGTGAATATAACAAAAAAGAAACAGACTCACAAATATAGAGAACAAAAAAGTGGCTACTAGTGGGAAGAAAGATGAAGGGAGGGACAAGATAGAAGTATGGGATTAAAAGCTACAAACGATTATGTATAAAATAAATAAGCCACAAGGATATAATGGACAATTCAGGGAATATAGCCAATATTTTAAAATAACTCTAATTGGAGTATAACCCTTAAAAACTGTGAATCACTATGTTGCATACCTATAATTTATATAACATTGTACATCAACTGTACTTCAATTTAAAAGAAATGACACTAATGAACCAATCTGCATTCAGTTCCTCCTAGCCAAATGTCCAGGGCAAACTCTGATGAGGAAGCACCTAATATAATACATGTGAGGTGTTCCTGGAGCGTAAGAAACAGAGCCTTTCCTGTAACACACCATTCATGTCACAGTGTCTCAGTGGGACAAGCCCTGCGATCGGGCTCTGGCTCCTCCAAAGCAGCACCTCCCATCTGCTTCTCAGTCTGTTTTCTCTGGTGCTAAATGAGCAATTAAGATTAGATGATCTCAGAGTTCCTTTCCAGTTCCATGCATGAGAAAATGTTATGCGGTTGAGAGAGAAAAAGTGAAAAAATAAAATGTGAGTGGAACCATAACATGCTGCTGCTGCTGCTGCTGCTAAGTCGCTTCAGTCTTGTCCGACTCTGTGCGACCCCACAGACAGCAGCCCACCCGGCTGCGCCATCCCTGGGATTCTCCAGGCAAGACCACTGGAGTGGGTCCATAACATGTTAGGAACCATAAAATGTTAGTGATGGAAAGGAACTCAGAGATCAGTTAGAGATCAAGCAATATTTTCATTTTACAAGAAGAGAGTAAGGGCCAAAGGGCCAGGTGACACCCAAAATTACCATGACTAGAAAGTGAACCATGTATTTAATGTGGGTTCCCTGAGTCATAGCCGCAACCCTTCTGCTATGACACAGAGGAGGACAAGTGTGAAATGAAACATCTAACAGGAAGAGATTTTTTAAAAGTCAATAAAAGGCACAATTATCCATATCCCAATCAATCCAGAGCCCTGAGTTAACTGAACTTTATTTTGTTCTCTCTTCCTGGTGGCTCAGATGGTAAAGAATCTGCCTGCAATGCAGGAGATCCAGGTTTGATCCCTGGGCTGGGAAGATCCCCTGGAGGAGGAAATGGCAACCCACCCCAGTATTCTTGTCGGAGAAATCCCATGGTCAGAAGAGCCTGGCGGGCTACAGTCCATGGGGTTGGAAAGAATTGGACAGGACTGAGCTACTAACACTCTCACAGGACAAAAATATATCCCAATCGGGAGTCGGTTCATAAGGAGAAATTCGAGGAATAAATACACAGCCAACTCGAATAACTGTGTAAGTGCAAAGCCAGTTGTTCTCACATTTTCGGGGGCATAAAAATCACCCTGGGGGCTAAAGTGCAGATTTCCGTCCCACTGTCAAAGGTTCTGATTCAAGTCTAGGCAAGACCTAGCCACTGGATTAACAAGAAACCAAGGTCAAGGCTGAGACCTGTATTCAGGAACCATGTGTTCTGACCCTAGATGAGTGGGACCAATAAAATTCTGTTGATTATGGTCACCTGGAAACACTAGATGACCCTGACTTAAAATTCCTAGGGCCAATTTCCAAAAGGTACTGAAATAAAAGAGCCTTTTTGCTTAATCCTGAGAAATCTAAACATACCCAACCACACTCAGATACGACTGAGTGACTGAGCTCACACACACATACAACCACCCTATCACAGATGCCTATTTATCAGGGAACTGTTACTTTCCATGCCCAGTGTCAGCACATTCATAAATAAACCCAATCACCTAATGTGGGACTTTTATGGGACAGGGGAATATCTGGTTTGAAATAGAGTCGCTATGACAACTCTAATTTGATAATAAGAAAATCCACAAACATCCCAGCAGAGAAAATAGAACCTAAACCATGGCTTTGGAAAGGCTGCATCTCTTGAGGTTTTTCTGCAATTGGAAACGTTCACATCTTCCTAAGAAAGGAGCCGTTGTAGCGCCCGGAGGTCACGTCATAAGACGAGGCCTTGACAAGAAGATCATAAAATATTCAGTAAAGCAGCTCAGATCCACAAAGTTTCACACAGAAGCTCTTTCTCCGGGTCATATTATTCCAAGATGTACTGCAAGCTGACAGTTACATGAAATGTGAAGTAATGTTCTCCTGCTCCCTCACCACCTCCATCCCCAAACACAAACCTGCCAGATGTGTGGCTGGTTAGGTTGGACTGAATATATACCGGTGTCAAATGTGTCCCTCTTTTTGGAAATCCCGAGCAGAACATGCACATTGTGACAATTAGTTTTGCCCAAGGGCAGAAACTGCTTTCAGAAGGCCATGGACACTCTCTACTTCCAGAAATGAAAGGACACGGTTTGAACCACTTGGAGGCAAACAGCAGCAAGGGAGTCAGGCTGGGGTCTGTTTCACCTTGTAGTCCACACGGACACTTGGCTAGAGAGAGGACACCATGGGCTTGGTCCTTATGGAGGCACGTAGGGCACCTTGTATCTGATACACACAAGACCAGGGGCACCCTAAAATGAAGGAGCACTGGACACATGAGAGTTTCACACCCTGTTTACAGCATTTCTGTTTAAATCTAGAGGCTCCTGTATTCTTTGTGAAAGCTGGCTTTGCTTCTCTGCATTTATTATGCCATAGTTTTAACATTCTATTCTTTGCTTTTTTTTTTTTAATACACCTCTGCTTCCCTTGGCCATAATATAAATGTGGAGTCCAATTCCCATTCCCATGCCCATTCCCAAATGGAGAAAACCTTTACTAATGAGAATCAGTTGTGTACAGATATCACATTTTTGGGGGGTAGGGAGCGTGGGACTTGGGCGTGCTAAAAAGAACCTGGAAATTGCTAGCAGCAATGTAAAACAATGCAGCTACCATGGAAATGATATTTTTCCCCTCAAAAAAATTACACACAAAATTATCATAGAGTCCAGAAATTCCACTTCTGGCTATATACCCCAAAGGAATGAAAGCAGGGACTCAGAAATCCCATGTTCTTAGCAGCATGATTCACTAGTCAATAGGTAGAAGCAACCCAAGTGTCCATCAATGGATGAATAAACAAAATGAGGTATAAACATAAAACAAAATATTATTCAGCCTTAACAAGGAAGGACATTCTGATACATGCTACAACAGGATGAAACCTGAACACAGTATGTTAAGTGAAATAAGGCAGACACAAGAGGACACATACTGTTTGATTCCCACTTACACGTGGTACCTAGATAGTCAAGCTGATGGAGACAGAAAGTAGAACTCTGCCGGGGTTGGGGGGAGGGAGAAATGGGAGTTAATTATTTAATGGCTATAGAGTTTCCATTTGAAATAATAAAGTTCTGGAGGTGGTGGTGGTGATGGTTATGTAACAATATGAATGTACTTAATGCCACCAAACTGTACATTAAAATGGTTTAAATGGTAAATTATGTCATGTATACTAACATAATAATAATAAAAAAACCCAAAATGCTCTGATAGGAAAAAACGTGATGTTGCACCCGTAATACCACTGAATGGGACTCAGCACTTCATTTGAGCCAAGGCAAAGTCTAGCGCCAAGGGGAAAGGAGGCTCTACCTTCTGTAAATCATATTCCAGTATCAGTATCCTGAAAAGAAGCCCCAGTGATTGTCAGGCTTGCTATGGGATAAAGAAATGGAGGCACATGACCCAAGGGCTTCCCAGGTGGCTCAGTGGTAAAGAATCCGCCTGCCAGGACAGGACACGCAAGAGACTCGGGTTTGATCCCTGAGTCGGGAAGATCCCCTGAAGTAGGAAATGGCAAGCTGCTCGAGTATTCTGGCCTGGAAAATTCCATTGACAGGGAAGCCTGGTGGGCTACAGTTCATGGGGCTGCAGAGAGTCAGACGTGACTGAGCATGCACAAATGACTGATGACCGGGTAGTGCAAAGTCTGGCACCACGAGGCAGGGATGGGATAAAAAGGACCTTAAAAACGAGAAAACATGCTTTGAGAGTTGATCACAATGGCTAAATCTTTATGAGGAGTAAACATTCTTTTGGCCCTCACATATGTAAGTGAAAATCATCTCGACAACTTAATCTCTACAACTTTTTTCCTAGGTCTTATTTCAGAGTCTGAAGGTAAGCATCAGACATCTCCTATAACAAACAGGAACTCTGCTGTGTTTCAAGGGATGATCCTGTGTAAACATTCAGGCAGAGATGCCGGGCATTCACTGTCCGGCATAAACGCATCTGATGAACTTACCAACTGTAATTCAAAAAGTTTATTTGTTCCCTTCAGGTATTGCTAGACCCAGAAGTCTGGAAGTGGGGAAGTTAGGGGAGGTTGGGAGAAATACTGCGGATACCAACAAAGTGATTTGTAATAAAGAACTCAGAGAGCTCCGCCCTGGATCTGGGCATGGTTTTGAGAACATAAAACTCCAAGTTCACAGGCAACACCTGTTCTTCATTACCCCCCTTTCCAGGGTAAAGATATGCCTGTACCAGGGAATAATCACAGATATAAACATTCCATTAACTTAACAAGAAATCAAAAACAGCAAAAAGCAGAATGCAAACAAGAAAAACTACAAGCACCAACCACCAGCATGAACTCACTTATGTTATTCTTCGGCAAATCTGGAAAGAGGAAAAAAAATCACCCACAACCTACAGATTCAACCTGGGCATGAAGGAATAACAAGACTTCAATGTATGCTCTGCATAAAAATCACGGCATAAATAATGCAAATTATTTTTTTTAATGTAAAGATACAAAGAATCTTTTAAAAGTATGCTCACAAATATTTTTTAAAAGGAAGAGGGAAGTTGCTCTCTTTTAAGTATAATTTTAAACAATGACTTCCTTCATTTAACACTGAAAAAAAAAAATCCTGTTTCTATTTCTGGCCCTCAATCTATTTTCTTGGACTAGATCTCCAAGAGAAGTTTACTAACGTCCAAGGACTTGCAAACAAGGAATCCAATAATATCCCATTCCCATCCACTCTAATGTCCATATAACTGATTAAATAAAAAGCCACTGTAGTATGTTTAATTGATGGAAACTGAAATAAATAGATGTATTTATTACCCACATGGCAAAAAGTATGGAAAAGGGTACAGCTCCTATCATCTGGCATTTATTTGATGAATGGAAAGTTTAATAAGAAATCTAAAAAGGCACATATAAAGAGATTTTAAATCTGGAAAAAAAAAAGAATCATACAAAAGGGAACTGGTTAGAGGAGAGTTTTAACTGTTGCAGGAAAGAAAGAAGGAATTTCTTCAAGAGCTTGTGGTTTGGAAAAAAGGAAATACAATAGTTAAGAAAAAATAAGTGACTTTGGCATTGAATTTGTCCATTTTTATTCAAATGGTAAACTTAGAGAAGAGGTTAAAAAAAATCCTGACATCTTTTTTTTTTTTTTGGTACAGGTTTATGTCACTAAGAAATATTTCTCTGCTGTCTATTCAGACCAATTTTGAAATGTCAGTTCCAGTACACTACTGAGAACCACTGAAAGAAATAAACACCGAAGAATTGTAATTATGTAAAGGAAAGGAGCTTCAAAGGGGAGCTGTCCACTTCCCGCCCCCAGTAAGCAGCTTCGAGTGGACATCTGTTAATTGCTTTCCCATGCTCCTTCTTCCGCTCCTCTTTCCCACAGCCCCAGCTTCCACCTGAGCATCCAGGGTAAGCTGATTCCTCTTCAGGCCCAGTGGGACAGAGCTTGCAGCTTAGGCTAAGGATGGAGTGCCTTTCATCACTCTGGCCCTGGTGATTGGGCTTATGGGCCCAAGTCAGCCAGCAGGATCAGCTTCTGGATTTTACCAAGTCTGTCTTCCCTATATGCTGTCTCTTTTCCCTTCAGTCTCACAAAGCCACTGGCAGCTGATCTGAAAGCCGAAGAGACAGTATGCCTGAGAACAGAGCCAACCTAGGAAATGGAAAAAGAGACAGTGTGGCAGTCACATGTCTAGCATCATGTTGAAACCTCCTCTAAAGCCATTATGCAGGTCAGGAAGCAACAGTTGGAACTGGACATGGAACAACAGACTGGTTCCAAATAGGAAAAGGAGTACATCAAGGCTGTATATTGTCACCCTGCTTCTTTAACTTATATGCAGAGTACATCATGAGAAACGCTGGGCTGGAAGAAACACAAACTGGAATCAAGATTGCCGGGAGAAATATCAATAACCTCAGATATGCAGATGACACCACCCTTATGGCAGAAAGTGAAGAGGAACTAAAGAGCCTCTTGATGAAAGTGAAAGTGGAGAGTGAAAAAACTGGCTTAAAGCTCAACATTCAGAAAACGAAGATCATGGCATCCGGTCCCATCACATCATGGGAAATAGAAGGGAAAACGGTGGAAACAGTGTCAGACTTTATTAAGGGGGGCTCCAAAATCACTGCAGATGGTGATTGCAGCCATGAAATTGAAAGACGCCCACTCCTTGGAAGAAAAGTTATGACCAACCTAGACAGCATATTGAAAAGCAGATACATTACTTTGCCAACAAATGTCCATCTAGTCAAGGCTATGGTTTTTCCAGTAGTCATGTATGGATGTGAGAGTTGGACTGTGAAGAAAGCTGAGCACCAAAGAATTGATGCTTTTGAACTGTGATGTTGGAGAAGACTCTTGAGAGTCCCTTGGACTGCAAGGAGATTCAACCAGATCTTCTTGGAGAAGATCTCCTCCATTCTGAAGGAGATCAACCCTGGGATTTCTTCGGAGGGAATGATGCTGAAGCTGAAACTCCAGTACTTTGGCCACCTCATGCAAAGAGTTGACTCACTGGAAAAGACTGATGCTGGGAGGGATTGGAGGCAGGAGAAGAAGGGGATGACAGAGGATGAGATGGCCGGACGGCATCACTGACTCAATGGATGTGAGTCTGAGTGAACTCTGGGAGATGGTGATGGACAGGGAGGCCTGGCGTGCTGCGATTCATGGGGTCACAAAGAGTCGGACATGACTGAGCGACTGAACTGAACTGAACTGAACTGAACTGAAGGCCATGATTCCCTGGTGGCTCAGACAGTAAAGCATCTGCCTGCAATGCGGGAGACCCAGGTTTGATCCCTGGGTTGGGAAGATCCTCTGGAGAAGGAAACTGCAACCCACTACAGTACTCTTGCCTAGTACTCCATGGATGGAGGAGCCTGGTGGGCTACAGTCCATGGGGTCGCAAAGAGTCAGACACAACTGAGCGATTTCACTTCTTCAAAGCCACATCTGGGCTGGTAAAGAATATGCCCTCAATGGATTTGATCTGTGGGTTGGGAAGATCCCTTGGAGAGGAAATGGCAACCCATTCCAGTATCTTACCTGGAGAATTCCATGGACAGAGGAGCCTCGAGGGCTACAGTCCCTGGGGTCGCAAAAGAGTCGGACACGACTTAGTGACTAAATGACAACAACAACATCATCATCAAAGCCTCATGTACTTTGAATTTTTCAAAAATGTAAGCCAATTTGGCTTGCAACATTAAAATCCTCACTGATACACTGCTATGCCTAAACTGTTATAATATACATTTCAATATAATAAAACATCATTCACATGTACCCCATGCTGGTGAACTTTTTAAAAATATAAGTCAGGGAAGGGCTAGGTTGAAATTTACCCATGCAATGTCTAAAGAGACAAGATTCAAAGAGAACATTTAAATTAGTAGACGATAAGCTGATATACGGTAAGCATTCAGTAAAAATCTGATTAGTTAGATTGATAAGTTCAGGCTATCTTAACAAGTATGCAAATAGTCATGACAAATAAATGAAATGAGATAAACATATATTGACCTCTTTGACTTGATCTTTAATCACAAAAGGCCAGAAGTAACCAGACTTTTGGATCTCATAAATGTGTACAATTTCAAGGAATGTTTAAGGTACTAATAAGTTGTTAATTTTTATTCTAGCATGAAAGGATGTGCATGCGTGCTCAGTCATGTCTGATTCTTTGCAATCCATGGACGGTAGCCTGTTAGGCTCCTCTAAGTGAGTAAGTAAGTGTAAGTCAAGTCGCTCAGTCATGTCCGACTCTGCGACCCAATGAACTGTAGCCTACCAGACTCCTCTGTCCATGGGATTTTCCAGGCAATACTACTGGAGTGGATTGCCATTTCCTTCTCCAGCGGATCTTCCCGACCCAGGGATCGAACCCGGGTCTCCTGCATTGTAGACAGACGCTTTACCGTCTGAGCCACCACTCTGCCCATGGGATTTTCCAGGCAAGAATACTGGAGAGGGTAACCATTTCCTCCTCTAGGGGATTTTCCTGACCTAGGGATCGAACCCATGTCTCTTGCATCTCCTGCATGGGCAAGCAGATTCTTGACCAGTGTCACCTGGGAAGCCAGCATGAAAAAAATACTAACGCACAAACATGCACACACACAAACACACACCACACTTGACTGTCATCTACTATGTTTCATTAAAAAATAAACTTAAAATGTAGGATGAACACCATTTCAGGATAAAGAACAGTCCTTCTCAAGAAAAGCTGATACCATACAATGAAACATGACACACACAAACACTCTGGCTTTCTCAAGGTCATAACAACTCCAGGAAAGTCTACTTCAGTTCTTCCATACATGTAACTCTAATTAATCATTTTGAAACTTAGGCTTTTCACTAATTCAGACTATTCTTTCTAAACTGTCTGAAAAAACAGCACTTTCTGAGTCTCTTCTATGCCACTGGGTGGAAACCTGTTAATCTGAGACTATTTTGCCTATGAGGAAAGTCTCTGATCAGGTTTAGAGAAAAACACATGAATATTCAAAGCTGTTTCCTGTTGCTCACCTTCCATGTACTTTTATGATTTAATAATTTTATAAAATTACAATCCTATAATTTATTTTATGTTTACGTTTCTATCATGCATGCGTGCTGAGTTACCTCTTTGCGACCCCATGGGCTGTAGCCTGCCAGGCTCCTCTGTCCATGGGATTCTCCAGGAAAGAAAACTGGAGTGGGCTGCCATGCCCTTCTTCAGGGGATCTTCCCAACCCAGGGATCGAACCCATCTCTTCCGTCTCCAGCTTTGGCAGGCGGGTTCTTTACTACTAGCGCCACCTTCTATCGTGAGGATGCAAAAATTTAGGTACGTGCTCAAGGGAGTTAACTTCTCCCTGGTGGCTCAGGTGGTAAAGCATCTGCCCACAATGAGGGAGACCCGGGTTTGATCCCTGGGTTGGGAAGATCCCTGGAGAAAGAAATGGCAACCCATTCCAGTAGTCTTGCCTGGAAAATCTCATGGACGGAGGACCCTGGGAGGCTACAGTCCATGGGGTCGCAAAGAGTTGGACACGACTGAGCGACTTCACTTTTTCAAGGAAGTTATTGGGTTGGGGAGCCTACAGGAACATCTCCGAGGCATCTTGATACCTCACAGACTCTCTGATACCATCCCATTCAGCTAAGCACTAAGTGATGCTATTCAGCAGACTGAATCTGATTCCTATTTCTGCTACTCACTAGCTCTATGACCTTAGGCAGGTCACCTGTGGGTCTTGGCTCTGGAGTCTGTACAGTGATGGGTAATGTATCTTTCTCACCAGGTTGTAAAGATGAAATAAAATGTTCAGCACCATGTCTGGCACATGGTAAGTTTTCGGTCAAACAGAAAGAGTGATATTCTGCAAATTAAAGGATATCAAATGTTTCAGGCTGCCACTGCATTTATAGCTCACGTAGGTGTGGTAAGTAGGTGAAGCTGGAATATGAAAGCAATTGGAAAAAGTGAAGGGACCTATGGCATGGACCTCAGAAGACCTTAAACTTTTTGGTTATTTGCGTAAGCAAAATGCCGTACCTGGAAAACAACACATTTGGGGTCCAAATGTAGCCCTAATTCCTAGTTTCGGATCTTTGGCGGGTAGAATCTGGCAAGATAGTGAAGAGGAGAATGTTTTAGTGAATGGAACGTCTTAGAAAGCTACACCTAAATTTGTAGTAACTTCCCTTTAACACATCAGTCTGTTTTATTCCTGTGCACAACACTTAACAGTCTCTGATATTCTTCTCTACATTATTTCTATTTTGATCTGCCAGTTTCTTGCTAGAATGAAAGTTCTATGAGATCACAGGCATTATTCCTGAGCCCAGCAGAAGATGGTGTTCTACCAATATTTGTTGAATGACTAAAGGAAAGTTATGATTTGATCCGGCAGATTTCTACACAGAATCATTACTTTCAGATTAGGAATTTTGGTTTCTGAAATCTAACAGATTTATCTTCCCCTCTGAATAAGGACTCCACAAAGTGATCAATGTACAGGTAGCCAGGTAATTCAATAAAGGGATGAATATTAATATGGAGAGTTTGTTCCAAAGCTGCTTAAGAGGAACTTGGATTTAGCAACTGTAGGATGCGACTGCCCTCCCATTGAGCTGGAGTGACGAAAAGAGAGGGTACTGTTGCCAGTGGTCAGGCCCACCCCAACAACCGAGGCCATAATGGCTCACCCAGCAGAAGCTGCGCCTCTGCAAAGGGGATCTGGAATCCCAGCTGGTAGCAGTTGGTCCACCCTGTGACCCAGAGCAAGGGCAGGAGCAGGGCAAGGGCAGAGAATGGATCTGATGCAAAGAACAAACGATCAGCATGACCTGTGAGTTATAATACCAAAGGGGCGATGACTTGCGTGGATCTAACCATACGTCAGGCACTGAACTGGTTCTGTTATCTGCCCCCACTTTAAAGGCTTTTGCAAACTGAACACAAACAGTACTTTTGGGGCCTCAAACCTACTAAAGATTAAACCACATTTGAAAGAGAGAATTATTAAGACCACATCTTTCTGATTCTCCTGAGCAAACTGGTAAGACTGGGAGGCCATGTTTAATACTATAGCTATCTGAAATACTTCTGAGTCTCTGAGTTGAAAGACAGAGAAAGAAAAAGAAATATTATAACAGATACTTTCAGCATATACATATTTCAAATATTTTACCTTTACACATGACAGAATAGTTCACAGAAATATTTAATCTCTGTTTGGTTTTCCTCTGTCTTTCTCTCCCTTATTCCAAGAAGGCCTTTGTGTTGCTTTGCCTAAGGGGAGTTTGTATATCACTGGTTAAGTGGAAGTTGCCAGAAACAGCCCTTACCCCCACCCTTCCTGGCTTTTGTTTTCACTGAGGGCTTGAGGCTAGGTCAACACCCTGGGGAGGGAAGCCTGGTCAGTGCCCTTGGGTTGGGGTGCAGTGTGTGTGTGTGTGTGTCTGTGTGTGTCTGTGTGTGTGTCTATGTGTGTCTGTGTGTGTGTCTGTGTGTGTCTGTGTGTGTCTGTGTCTGTGTGTGTCTGTGTGTGTCTGTGTGTGTGTGTCTGTGTGTGTCTGTGTGTGTGTGTGTGTCTGTGTGTGTGTGTCTGTGTGTGTGTGTGTGTCTGTGTGTGTGTGTATGAAGGTTTACCAGCAGGTTGGGGAGGGAGCTTCTCTACATGAAATGGGAGGCCTGTGTGGAGCAGTGGGGACTCAGCTGGAATTCTTGCCAAGGGGGCATGGTGGGTGGGGGAGTGACCAGCCCTCAGCAGCAACCACTGTGTGAGGTCCCTCGGGAGGCCAAACCACGCCCTCACCCCCAGCTTGGGCAGAGATCCCCCAGCCTGAGTCAGGGAAAACACAATCATCACCTGCTTTCAAGGGACCATGCAATGCCACCAAAGAACTGAAGTCCAGAGGGCTCCCTCCGAAAATCTCATTCTTCTCTCCAAGGCCCCTGGTTGGGAGTGAGGGCAAAGGGAGCCTCAGTCATGAGCAAGATCTAATTTCTCCAACTCTAATTCTAATTTACTCCAACTCTAAAAACAAGCAAACAGATAAGCTGATGTGAAATTTCTTGCATCTGTGTATCCTAGTGGAATAACATTCACACCTGCTACACATGTTTAAATGTTTAAAAACTCAAGTTGTTGGTGCAGAGTTATTGCTCACGCCTTGGGCTTTCATCAGCACATGCAGCTGTGGAACTGCTGGGTGTGAGAAGGGGTGGGTTCTGTTCAGAATCTTACCTCGGAGATGGACTTGCTGACAGTCCAGCAGAACCACGGTAAGATGGCAGGGGTGTCCCGGAGACTAACTGAGAAAGGACCGACCCCATAACCTCTCCAGAGAAGAGGACACAAGTGAAAGATGCTGTCTATTACAACAGGGTTTCCCAAGCTTCACTCCTCATGTACTCGAGTCATGATTCATTTGCCACATCTGTGTACCACCTGAACTAATATTTACTAAATATTTCTCTGCATATGGCCTCAGTTTTAATACTTAAAGAAGTTTATCCTCACCGTAAACAATAACATCCATTTAATCACAAGTTTGGTGTACACACACACACACACTCACTTTTCAATATGCATGCCATAAATACAACATTACTAAAGGACACACGTTCATCTGTGTACTGCCTGGGATGATGTCATGCTTCGTGTCGTGTTAAGCCGCTTCAGTCATGTCCGACTCTTTGAGACTCTATGGACTGCAGCCTGCCAGGCTCCTCTGTCCAGGGGATTCTCCAGGCAAGAATACAGAAGTGGGCTGCCACTGCCTCCTCCAGGGGATTTTCCTGACCTAGGGATTGAACCCACATCTCCTACGTCTCCTCCACTGGCAGGCAGGCTCTTTAACACTAGCACCACCTGGGAAGCCCTCAGTGGCATAACTTGGCCCACTTTGTAGGAGGTATGGTTGTTTGGGATATTCTGATCACACTTTTGTCTTCCCTTCAATCCCAGTCTCCCGACTTTCACATCTTTCTAATGATGAATGACTGAGAGAGGGAGAGAGAGAAAGGGAGGAAGGGAGGAACAAAGAGAGAGAGAGATAAAAAAGGGGGACAGAAGGAGGAGGGAGAGGAAAGAAACGGAAAGAAAAAAGAAGAGAGAGAAGTTGAAGATGCTCAGGCAAGAGATCCAAACTGAAACAGACTTGGAACCTCTCATTTGTGTCTGTGTGTGTGAACGAGGCACGCACGCCAGGAAGTCTGTTTATCAAAAACACAGTTGCCCCGCGAAGGGCCAATGTTATCCTGAACAATTACACAATGCTGGTCCCAAGCACAAACCTGGAAATAGGAAGCATTTGTGCTCTAATCCTCCCGAGTCTTCCCCTGTAGCTCCCCTGGCCACTGGATCTTGGCCTCTTCAGAGGCTCCCTGCTGGCTGTACGGCCAGTCTTGCCTCCACCCTTCCCTTCTTACCTCTCTTATCAGCTCAGGAAGAAATTTCTGCAAAACTCTTCCTCTGGTCACTGATATCTCTGGGAACCAAATCCATTAAGATATTTTTGATCCTTACTCATGCTATTTTGAATGTCTGGTGCACAGGAAGGAACCGATAAAAATAGAATTACAATGCCCTTACCGCCAAAGTAGCAAAGGGGCTGATGAAGATTGATGTCTGAATAAACATACAATAGCAGGCTCTCCAACTTTAATAGCCTTTGATGGAAGCAAAAGGAGTGAGTTTTCCCTGGCTGTGTGTGTTGTATATTTCTGTCCCCTGACTATGTATTTTTTTTTTTCCTTAAAATATCGTCTTTTTTTAAATATTAAAAGCTCCCTGGTGGCTCAGAAGGTAAAGAATCTTCCTGAGATGCAGGAGCCCTGGGTTCAATCCCTGGGTTGGGAAGATCCCCTGGAGAAGGGAATGGCTATTCATTCCAGTATTCTTGCCTGGAGTATCGCCTTGGACAGACAAGCCTGGTGCACTTCGGTCCATGAAGTCAAAGAGTCCGGACACGACTGAGCCATTTCTTTAGTTTAGTTCCTTAGAACAACAACAACATAATAATATACTATAATGGCTAATGTTCGTTGAGCGCTTACTAGATGACAAGCACGGTTCTAGGAAGTTTACACGTACCGACTCATCCAATCTGCACAACAAATAACCGAATAGGGATGCAATTCCTCTTTACTTTGTTTTTAGTATTTACTTGTTTTAGGCTTCCTCAGGTCTTGGCTGTGGCACATGGGTTCGGTACCCTGTGGCACTCAGGCTCTCTACATGTGGTGTGTGGGCTTAGTTGCCCCTTGGCATGAGGGATCTTAGTTCCTGGAAAAGTGAAAGTGAGTCACACAGTCGTGTCCAACTCTGCGGTTCCATGCTCTGCAGGCTGTCCCGCTCCTCTGTGCCGAGGAATTCTCCAGGCAAGAGTACTGCGGTGGGCTGCCATTTCCTTCTCCAGGGGATCATCCCGACCCAGGGATCGAACCTGGGTCTCTTGCATTGCAGGCAGATTCTTTACCAACTGAGCCACTGGGGAAGCTACCAGCTCCCGGACCAGGGGTTAAAGCCATGTCCCCTGCATTCGAAGGCAGATGCTTCACCGCTGAACCACCAAGGAAGTCCTTGCATGGTTACTTTTACTCCTTTTTTATAGACAAGGAAACTTAGAATTAGAGATGTAAAGATAGCATAGCAGAGAAATCCAAGTCCGGCCCTGCTTCTCCAAATATCATGTATATCTCCTTGAAAGCTCCATAAGCATCGCTTCTTCCCAGCCTCCTGTGTGAGAAGATCTAAGATGCAGGTTGCTATGAGGACTAAAGGAGAGATGTGTACAGTCCTTCAGATTCTGCTGGCCACAGAGTAAGCCCTCAAAAGCAAAGCATAATCACCATCATCACCATCATTCCTTCTTCCATATCCTCCAACTGATTATGAAGATAACCATTTATCTCTCTCTCTAAATATAATATTAATCGAGTAAATTTCAATGCAAAGAGCATGATCTAACCCCCATACTCTCTCCAAGAAAATGAGCTTCCTGGTCACGGTGCCCTGGAAAGCATCCAGAGAACTCCACAGGAAGTGCCTTGAGCCCATCAAGAACCATGTCCCTTAACCAGCAGCATTCGAAGTATGGTTGGCAGTCATTTCAACTCAAAGAGTCTTGCTTGCCTATGAGTGGTTATTCTTGTGCCTGTGATTGAATTCTTTCAGCTGTTCATTTAAACCACTCTATTTTTATTTTAGCATGCTTCTTTATGTAACTTGACTATTTAACTTCATTTAATATTTTCTTTTTCAGGTATAAGTAGAATGGTGCAGCATGCAGTGGTCAGTGGGAAGACAGTGATTTGAATACAAAAGTTCTTGATGCAAACACAAGAAACTTCACAAAACATTCTGCCTTCATTTGTCTCCTACCATACTGGTTCAGCTTGAACCTTCAAGCCAGCAAGTCCCCCGTGATCAGCAGCAGGCACCAGATAAAAGTAGAGTGCTCACATCTTCAAATCATTCACAGCCTTATTTAAATCACCCATGCTCTGAGCTACTTGTATCCATGTTCCAAAAACCTCCCACTTCTCCCAGCTGAGGACCTGGGAGCTCATTTCTTGCACATCCACTTTGCTACTACTTTAGCCCAACACTGGGCACCCAAGGCCTGTTTTCAGTGGATGCTTCTCTCCTTACTTCTTCTCCCACCTTATTTGCCTGGAGTCATCCTCAATAGATTTCTGATCCCTAAGACTCCACATGAATAAGCCTCCAAGAACAATGAAAGAAGAAAGCTTGCAGAATGCGCCAGTTATGAAAGCACCTGGCTATATTCGAGTCAAAAAGTCCAACATCTCTCAAAATAAGACTCCTCGGAAAAAGACTCAGTTAATGTCAATGGTCTATTATCAGGTTTCTGGAATTATTTAATATTAGTTGGCAAGCCAAAATCTAATCTTAATTTCTCCCTTACTGTCGGTCCATCAGCCCTATATCTTTCAATACCATCTTCTCAACATGTCTGGAGTCTTGCTGTCCTTTTCATCCTTGCCCCTCACCCCAACCCCCAGACAGTATCTGAAGGAAGATTCTCTTCCCAAGCTTCTTCTTGGACAATTAACAACATTTCTGACTATTGTTCCTAGTCTCATTTCCTTTCTTGCTCACTTCATTTTCATTACACTGCTGTTAGAGTTCTTCCCAACAGTGTCAAATCATTCTCCCACTTTGAATTCATGGCTCACCAGAACCAGAAGATAAAGTCCAAACTCTTCCACCCGGCTCTTCTGGCCCTTTATGGCCTTCTTACCCCACCACACCCAGCATTCTCGCAACAGAATTATAATACTTCCAGATCCTAAATTCTGAACTGCTTCTATTCATTGTATGTGTGGCTCTTTCTGCCTGAAATATTCTCTTACAGATTCGTCTCAATCTTCCTGAAGGATTTCCTTACCCACCCTAAGCTCAATTGGGTGCTTATCATGTCTGTCTCTAAAGGAATCTTAAAAAATTAGCTTGTGAAACTTGGCTGTTAAATGAGCAACTTGCCCTCTCTTTAGTAAGGGTCAGTATTTTGTTTTGTTCATTCTCATATTCCCAGTACCTAGCACTATGCCTTACACAGAGCAGGCAACTCAACAAATGTTAGCCAAGTTAATAAACAAAACCCAAGGCATCATAAAAGAAGTTTTACTACTGAGTACGGACTCTAGAAGGATCCTCTGAGAATATCCGTCTTCCTGAATTTGCTTTATTTCTCTCATGGACCCAGAATCCAAGGATCTCTAAAGGACAACGAATCAACTTAAAACACAGACTCAGAATAATCTCTAGAAACCTCCTGCAATCAAATCAACCTCATGCATATAAAATAATCTCTAGAAACCTCATGCAATCAAAAGTATTTTTCTTTTCAAGGATGGTAAAGTCAAGTGTGACTCTTGTTATTCCCGGATACAGTGCACACTATTTGTGGACTGTTTGTGGATACTTGTACGGACTGTGTTTAAGCTTCTCAGGTGAAGCATGAAAGCCAGAGGAAAGAACCCAAGGACAGTTCAGGATACTGTCAGCCAACAAGAGTTTTTAACTGGATGCTCATGGGGAGGCTTCATATTTCTGCTCCCAGTACATTCACACTATCTCCGAATCCTCCTCTTAGCACACCAAGCACATTTTCCTAGTCTCTAACAGCCTGCTGCTGCTGCTAAGTCGCTTCAGTCGTGTCCAACTCTGTGCGACCCCATGGACGGCAGCCCACCAGGCTCCCTCGTCCCTGGGATTCTCCAAGCAAGAACACTGGAGTGGGTTGCCATTGCCTTCTCCAATGCATGAAAGTGAAAAGTGAAAGTGAAGTCGCTCACTCATGTCCGACTCTTAGCGACCCCATGGACTGCAGCCTTCCAGGCTCCTCCGTCCATGGGATTTTCCAGGCAAGAGTACTGGAGTGGGTTGCCATTGCCTTCTCCATTCTAACAGCTTAAGTGAGTCGTATTCAACCTACTTTGAATGCATCTATTTTTGTGCATTAAAGAGTCTAAGCTCCAGAAAGCAAGGGCCACAACACTTTCACTCATTATCACAGTTTCAGAGTCTGACTCAGTAAATACTTGTTCACTGACCCATTGGGATTCATTTCTTTGGGAATATGCATGTTCCTGTATGTTCTCCTAAATTTTCTAATTCTTACAGTGTCTTTACAAGATCACATCACACACAGGAACAAACTCTCCCTTTTTTATTTAAGAAAAGAAATACATTTTCACTTTCCAAAATTTTGGAAGGACACAAAGAAAATTTTAAAAATCATAGACAATCCTACTAGCTGGAGACAGTCTTAATATTCTGCATCAACTTTTTTGGTCCTACCACTATGTTGGGATCATAATTTGACTTTTTGCATTAAACAATCTCATGAGAGAATTTTTTTTTTCCAACGGAGGATTATGTCCCACTAGCAGGTCATGAAAATAATTTAGTGACCAGCATTTTAAAAATGAAATACATAATGAGATACTACTTCAAACCCATTTGGATAACTATTAGGTCAAAAAAAAGTATTAGCAAGAATGTGGAGAAACTAGGGGCACTTCCCTGGGGGTCCAGGGGTTAAGACTTTGTCTTCCAATGCTAGGGGTACAGGTTTGATCCCTGGTCAGGGAGCTAAGATTCCACATGCCTCGAGGCCAAATAACTAAAACATCATAAAACAGAAGCAATATTTTAACAAATTCAACGTGCTCAGTTGTGTCCAACTCTTTGCAATCCTATGGACTGTGGCCCACCAGGTTCTTCCGTCCATGGGATTCTCCAGGCAAGAATACTGGAGTGGATTGCCATTTTTTCCTCCAGAGGATCTTTCTGACCCAGAGATTGAACCCACATCTCCTGTGTCTCTTTCACTGGCAGGCGGATTCTTTACCACTGAGCCACCTTGGAAGTGCAACAAATTCAATAAAGACTTTAAAATGATAATAATAATAACGTGGAAAAACTGGAACCCTTGAGCATGGCTGATGGAAATATAAAATGCTGTAACCACCATGGACTGGTAAGGCAATTCCTCAAAATATTAAATACAGCATGATCCAGCAACCCCACTTCCGGCTGTATACCTCAAAGAAATGAAAGCAGGGACTTGAACGGGCATTTATACACTCAGGTTCACGGCAGCATTATTCAAAATAGCCCAAAGGGAAATCACTCAGTTGTGTCCGATTCTTTGCGATCCCATGGATGGTAGCCTACCAGGTTCTTCTGTCCATGGGATTTTCCAGGCAAGAATACTGGAGTGGGTTGCCATTTCCTTCTGCAGAGGATGTTCCCAACCCAGGGATCGAACCTGGGTCTCCCACATTGCAGGCAGACACTTTACTGTCTGAGCCACCAAGGAAGCCCATAAATAGCCAAAAGATGGAATCAACCCAAATGTCCTTTGACAGATGGAGAAATAAACAAAATGTGGCATATACGTACTGCTGCTGCAGCTAAGTCGTTTCAGTCGTGTCGACTCCGTGCGACCCCATAGACGGCAGCCCACTAGGCTCCTCTGTCCCTGGGATTCTCCAGGCAAGAACACTGGAGTGGGTTGCCATTTCCTTCTCCAATGCATGAAAGTGAAAAAGCTCAGTCGTGCCCAACTCTTAGCGACCCCATGGTCTGCAGCCTACCAGGCTCCTCTGTCCATGGGATTTTCCAGGCAAGAGTACTGGAGTGGGGTGCCATTGCCTTACAGTGGAATATTATTAAGCCTTAGAAAGGAAAAACTTTTGATACATGCAACAACATACATAAAATTTGAAGATGCTCAGTGAAATAAGCCAGTCACAGAATGAGAGAACTGTATATACATATGTAGGTATATTTCAATTATATTTACGATCCTTCTTGTATAAGGTACCTAGAATGGTCAAATCCATGGAGGGAGACAGGATGTAGAATGGTAGTTGCCAGATCTGGGAGAAGGGGAAAAGGGTATTAATGGTTAATAGATACAGGGTCCAATCGAGGAAGATGAAAATGTTCCAAAGATGAGCAGTAGTGATGACTGTACAACAATGTGAAGGCACAGAACGCTGCTAAACTGTACAACTAAAAATGGCTAAAATGGTAAACTGTATGTTATGTATATTTTGCCACAATTTAGACTATGAAATCAAATAAAGTAAAAAATACAAAAGTACATCTTATATACAAAAGATAAGCAGGTTCTATGAACTTTTATTTTCAAGTAAAAGTTTGTGCATATTTAGTTTTGGTATAAACAGATTTTTTTATTGTGAGTTGTGGTCAAAACAGTTTAACACCACTGTTCCCCAAAATTATTTTTAATAACTACAGGACATTCTATCAAGGATATACTGCAATTTTTAAATCAGCTTCTGCTTTTAGACATTTAAGTCTTTTCCTTCCTCTCTCCCTCCCTCTCTCTGCCCTTCTATTATTTTTTCTTTTTTTTGCTTATTCTCTGTGAACATTCTTAAACATACCTCTGTGTACGCATCTCTATTTCACCTCAATATGCAATTATTTTTTTAGTTTGTTTCTGTCATCATTTTTGTATCTTATAATCCAACTTCTAACCATAAACATGAAACCCCTCCTGCCAAAGCTCTCACCCTACTATAGGAATTTCCTTAGTCTACTTCATGTACACAGGCCACCATTCAAAGCTCTCAAAAGAAAACTTCAAGGGCAAGAAGGGAGATGGGCAAATCCCTTCCTCTACAGCCACTGCCAGTGGCACTGTGATGCACAGCTTCTAAGATGCTCCCAATGATCCTGCTTCCTGGCATTCATGCCCATGTGTTATCTTTTCCCCCTCGGGTAAGGGAATGGCCTGGGCCTAGTGATGTGCTTCATAACAGTATGGTAAACCGACAGGCTGTTCCTTCTGAGATTGGATCACCAAAAGACCCTGGCTTCCATCTTGCTGGCCCTGTCTTGCTCTCTTACTTGCTCCCTCTGATTCAAACCAAGCTGTGAGCTAACTCTGGAGAGGCCCACATGGTAAGGAATGGAAGAAGGCCACTGGCCAACAGTTAGCAAGAAACAACAAGAAACTGAGACTCTCAGTCCAACAACTTGCAAGAAACTGAACCCTATCAACAACCACTAAAGTGATCTTGGAAGTGGATTCTACCCAAGTCCACTCTGGTAATGAGAACACAGCTCTGGACAACGCTGTGATTATACAGTCTATAAACCCTTAGCCAGAAGACCCAACTAAGCTGTACCTCAATCCTCACCTATAGAAACTGTAAGAGATGTCTATTCTTTGAGCAACTAAATTCTGTGATGTTTTTACACAGCTATAGATACCCACTACAGCTGCAAGGTTACAATCTCAGATTGACGAGCCTAATACAAATAAAGACATTTGCTATTCCAGTCTTTTCAATTCAAATCATCGCCACCACCCACTGGTGAAAGTGTCTCTAGCGACTAGTACCAGAAGCAAAGATACTGGGATGAAAAAATGATCATGGTTCTTGAAAAAATAGGTTTCAAGATAAACAGGACAAGAAACGTTAAAAATTTTATCACTGGAAGATAATTCCTTTTCTTAACCACATCAGGTATCTTGTGTGTGTGTGTGTGTGTGTGTGTGTGTGTGTTTGGATGAGCGAACTATTATTTTGTCTGTGGAACATTTACTCCACCTTCTTCTGCAAAACCGCATGTTAAATTTTCCTGTAAAACTTACCTCGGTTTCATTGTTAATTCAAGTGGTGCAGGTGGGGCTCACCCCACCCCCTGCCTGCCTCAGAGTGTATGACTGCTGTTGTTGCTAAGTCGCTTCAGTTGTGTCCAACTCTGTGCGACCCCATATGAGATGGCAGCCCACCAGGCTCCCCCATCCCTGGGATTCTCCAGGCAAGAACACTGGAGTGGGTTGCCATTTCCCTCTCCAATGCATGAAAGTGAAAAGTGAAAGTGAAGTCGCTCAGTCGTGAGCGACCCTCAGCTACCCCATGGACTGCAGCCTTCCAGGCTCCTCCATCCATGGGATTTTCCAGGAAAGAGTACTGGAGTGGAGTGCCATTGCCTTCTCCAGAGTGTGTGACTAGGCCAAGTCAGTTGGAGTGTTTCATCTTCCTTCCCACAATGACTGGTTTTAGGAAGGCCATGTAAATCAAGCTGAGATCATTAGACTGTCTCGATTGACTATAAAGCTGAAAGTGTCAGCAGCCATCACAAGGGGAGAGTCTGTTTATAGATGAAGTCAACACCTAAAGATCTAGCCAAGAAATAGAGATGGATTCCTATCATAATGCCTGGGCATCTGGATCAAACCATGCCTGATGTCATTATCCCCATAGACTTCTAAGTTACATGAGTCAACAGTTTTCTATTTTTGCTTGAGTTATTTTGAATAGCTTTCTGTTACATGTACTCCAAAGAGTTTTAATGAATACCTTCCTCTTGCTTTGCTGCTCCAACATGAAAAAACAAATTAAAAAAACACCGTATAATTTGACCAAGAATGTTGTTGAAACAAATTGACCTTTTCCTGATTATTAAAAGCAGCAATAGCCCTGGGATGTAAGTTACTGGTAAACTTGATTCTAGAAAGGCCATTCTCTCATATTTAAGATGGACAGATAATGGAATCTAGAATTTGAGTTTTGTTTAAGACTTGAACTTTTTCCCATATTTCTGTTCTCTACTATGAAAGGAATGACATAAATATACCTCATTAATTCCTTCCTTTATTCCTCAAATATTTATTTAAACATAGTAATAAATGTTGAATGAAGTAAGAAAGCCCCAGCAGACTATATTTAACCTAACGTCTTTTTACAGTCAACTGTATTTGGAAAAAATTTACAAACAAGTTTTATCCATTTAAAGTGCACAATTTTGTGGAATTTGTGATATGTATACATATTTGTGTTGATGAAACTTGGCCACAGTCACAACACCAAATCCCCATCACAACCCACCCCCATGAATCTTCCTCACATCTTTGCAGTCTTCCCTTCCCTCTGTGCCCAGTGTAAGCAACTGATGATTTTTTGCCAAATCAGTTTGTGTTTTCTAGGATTTTATACAAATGGAACCAAACTTTACATACTATTTGGGGTCTGGCTTCTTTCATTCAGTATAACATTTTGAGATTTATCCATATTATTGCATGAGTCATTCCTTTTTTGATGCTGAATAGTATGAGTCGGACACGACTGAAGCGATTTAGCAGCAGCAGCAGCAGCAGTAGTATTCCAATGCATGGCCATATCAAAACTGTTTATTCATTGGATGTATGGAAGGCTTCCTGGGTTTTGTTATTGTTAATAAAGCTTCTATAAATGCTTGTGCACAAATCTTTATTTGAACACATATTTTCATTTGTTTGCATAAATATGTAGGAGCAGAAGGCTGTTATATGGTATGTGTGGGCTAGCTTTTTAAGTAACTGCCAAAAGTTTTCCAAAGAGACTACCATTTTATATTAATTCTGCAGTGCATAAGAACTCTATTTGTTGCTCTATACTTGAAATTCTCAGTATTAGAAACTTCAGTCACTCTACACAGTGTGTTGTTGTATCTCTGTGTGGTTTCAGTCCATATGCTCATCATGGTTAATGATGGTGAATATCCTTCTGTATGGAAAAGGTCAGTTTTCATTCCAATCCCAAAGAAAGGCAATGCCAAAGAATGCTCAAACTACTGCACAATTGCACTCATCTCACATGCTAGTAAAGTAATGCTCAAGATTCTGCAAGCGAGGCTTCAGCAGTACACGAACCGTGAACTTCCAGATGTTCAAGCTGGTTTTAGGAAAGGCAGAGGAACCAGAGATCAAATTGCCAACATCTGCTGGATCATCGAAAAACCAAGAGAGTTCCAGAAAAATATCTATTTCTGTTTTATTGACTATGCCAAAGCCTTTGACTGTGTGGACCACAAGAAACTGTGAACAATTCTGAAAGAGATGGGAATACCAGACCACCTGACCTGCCTCTTGAGAAACCTATATGCAGGTTAGGAAGCAACAGTTAGAACTGGACATGCAACAACAGACTGGTTCCAAATAGGAAAAGGAGTATGTCAAGGCTGTATATTGTCACCCTGCTTAGTTAACTTATACACAGAGTACATCTTGAGAAACGCTGGGCTGAAGGAAGCACAAGCTGGAATGGAGATTGCCGGGAGAAATATCAATCACCTCAGATATGCAGATGACACCACCCTTATGGCAGAAAGTGAAGAAGAACTAAAGAGCCTCCTGATGAAAGTGAAAGAGGAGAGTGAAAAAGTTGGCTTAAAGCTCAACATTCAGAAAACTAAGATCGTGGCATCCAGTCCCATCATTTCATGGCAGATAGATGGGGAAACAGTGGAAACAGTGGCTGACTTTATTTCTCTGGGCTCCGAAATCACTGCAGATGGTGATTGTAGCCATGAAATTAAAAGATGCTTACTCCTTGGAAGGAAAGTTATGACCAACCTAGACATCATATTAATAAGCAGAGACATTACTTTGCCAACAAAGGTCCGTCTAGTCAAGGCTATGGTTTTTCCAGTGGTCATGTATGGATGTGAGAGTTGGACTGTGAAGGCAGCTGAGCACCGAAGAATTGATGCTTTTGAACTGTGGTGTTGGAGAAGACTCTTGAGAGTCCCTTGGACCGCGAGGAGATCCAACCAGTCCATCCTAAAGGAGATCAGTCCTGGGTGTTCATTGGAAGGATTGATGTTGAAGCTGAAACTCCAATACTTTGGTCACCTGATGTGAAGAGCTGACTCATTTGGAAAGACTCTGATGCTGGCAAAGATTGAGGGCAGGAGGAGAAGGGGATGACAGAGGATGAGATGGTTGAATGGCATCACAGATTTAATGGACATGGGTTTGGGTGGACTCTGGGAGTTGGTGATGGACAGGGAGGCCTGGCATGCTGAGGTTCATGGGGTTGCAAAGAGTCGGGCACGACTGAGTGACGTGACTGAACTGAACTGAACTGAACTGAATGGCCATTTGCATGTATCTCTTTATGAACAGTCAATTTAAACTTTTAACCATTTATTGTTTTTTTTTTATTATTGAGTTATAGGAGTCCTTCAGATATTCTGAATATTGATTTATATAATTGTGAGCTTCATATACTGAGAATATGTCCAGATGATGGACTGCCTTTTTTATTTTCATAATGGTGTTTTTTAATCAAAGTTTTTACTTTTGATACAGTTCAATTTGTCATTTTTCACCTTTTAGGCTCATGCTTTTTATGTGTCCCAAGAAATCTTTGCTTATCACAATATTTTAAGTTTTCTTCTAGAAGTTTTATAGAATTAGTTTTCCTATTTCAGTGTAGTATCTATTTTGTATTTATTTTTGTATATGGAGTAAGGTATCAGTCAAAGTTTTCCATATGACATTTATTTTTCCAAGTACCAATGACTAACGTCTACTATTTCCCCTTTAAATTGCCTTGGCACTGTGTCAAACCTCATTTGACCATATACGGGTAAGTCTGTTTTCAGACTCTTTCTCTTTCATTGATTTACATGTCTATCTTTCATACCATAACATCATTATCACAGAGTTTTGGTTATTAAAAGATTTACAGTAAGTCCGAAAATTAGAAAATATAAGTCCACCAACTTTTATTTTTTGATTTCTTTCAGCTATTCTAGATCTTTCTTCACTTTCAAAAAAATATTAGAATCAAACTTGTTTATTTCCAAAAATCGTTAAGTCAGCTGGTAGACTAAGTTTGCACCTATAGATCAATCTAGGGAGAACTGAACAGTCTACAAACATTGTATATCTTCACTTGTTTAAGTCTTCTTTAATCCTTTCGGAAATATTGTTTAACTATCAGTGGAAAGACCCTCAGATCTTCTATTATTAATATATTTACCCTTTGCACTTTATGGTTCTCATACTATTGTGTGTGTTCAGTTACATCTGACTCTTTGCGATTTTATGGCCTATAGCCCACCAGGCTCCTCTGTGCATGGGATTCTCTAGGCAAGATAATTGGAGTGGGTTACTATTTCCCTTCAGGGGATCATCCTGACCCAGGGATCAAACCTGAGTCTCCTGTGTCTCCTGAACTAGCAGGCAAATTCTTTATCACCGTGTTACCTGGGAAGCTCTGGTACTACTGTATTTTAAGATTTTAAAAATTCATTTTCAATTTTATGTTGAGTACATAAATAAAGAGTTGCTTTTTTATATAGTTGTCTTTTATTCTGTAACCTTGCTAAATTTACTTATTATTTCTTAATTCTTATAAATTGCTTACAATTTTGTTGTTTTGGAGATTCCTTCCAATTTTTTTCTTCAAAATTAACAATCATGGCACATGCAAAAAAGAGAAAATTTTACTTTTTCCCTTACAATCTTCATTCTTTCTATTTCTTTTTTGTGCTTTATTATGCTGTTTAGGACCTCCAAAAATTGGTGACTAGAACTATGAGTCCAGGAAGCCTTACATTTTCCTGATCTTAGTTTGAAAGCATTCAATGCTATACCATAAACTCTGATGCTAACTGTAGGTTGTGACCATGTATAAGATGATGAGGCTCCTTTCTACTCCTAACTGCTGAGTTTTTATGAATGAATGTTGAAATTATTCAAAAGCTTTTCCTGTATATATTTGCAAAGACAATATTCAAATTAATGTATGCGTGAGAAGGATGACGGAACAGTAACAGAGGTGAAAGCACGTAGACAAACACGAATTACTGTCATAGGCAGTTTTCTGTGTGGTGTGCATCAATGGACGTTCACTAAGTTATTCATAAATGGATAAATAACACAATAATAATAAGGGATATGCAGGAACTCATGATAACAGTATGTCATGAACCAAGGACCTGGATACATTTAATTTTGTCCATCTAGAAACAAACCTTTACAGAGTCTTCATCCAGATCCTATGGGCTTCCCAGGTGGCTCAAGTGGTAAAGAATCTTCCTGCCAATACAGGTGACTCAAGAGACGCAGGTTCGACCCCTGGGTCAGGAAGATCCCCTGGAAGAAGAATCAGCAACCCACTCCAGTATTCTTGCCTGGAGAATCCCATGAACAGAGGAGCCTGGTCCACTACAGTCCATGGGGTCACAAAGAGTCAAGCACCACTGAGCGACTAACACTTTGCCCTTTTTTCCCCCCCAAACACATGGTTAATAGAGAGAAAACTCCCTAAATAATGTTGTCATTTTGAATGAGGAGGATAAAAACACAAAATCAGACGTGTGGATTGTGTCTCTGTTCACAATACATACAGGCTGTTTGACTGAGACAGGAAAAGTTCCTGTGGGTCAAGAAATAAGAGTGACTGAAGGTAAGAACATTTTTAAAACAAGAGAAAACTTCAGCTCACGTGCCTGAAAGCATATCCACATGTCAAGGGCCGTGGGATACTCTCCCAGGGGGCCTTAATAAGAAGCCTCTCTGGTTCTTAACCAAGGCTGAATGGAACACCAGGGAATATGCTGGAGGGAGGGGAGCCATTGGCCAAAGGGGTGGAAAAACTGATGCAATCAGAGAGCTCCTGCCCATCACTAGTTTTATGACTCTCCTTAAAAAAGGAAGGAGAATTCAAACCACTTCAAAATAAGATCACCGGAGGAGACCTGGCTTGGAAGACTGGTTCTGATGAGACAGAAGTTTATAAGGATTTATTTTCCTGGTTGATAATCACAGTCCATGCCAAAGGACTACTCCACCTGACTACTGCTTTATAGCAAATATAGGCTAAATTTTAAACTTACACAGAATAATTTCTCTGGGAATTGGGAACAGCAGGCAGAGAATCTACAAACAAATGACGCTGAGAAATAAAGGCTCTCCTTCCCAACAACCCAAAGCTTGACGAATCATATCAATGTTTTACATCTCAGTATATTTAAAAGTTCGCAACAAACAGAAAGCTCTTCTCTACCTGCTCGCTAACTGGTTTGATTTGAAGAAGAGTGTACTCCCAAGGACAAACCTCTAAAGAAAAAAAAATACCATTAGATTTTCTTTTTTTTCCTTATTTGATGCCATTAATAATAAATAGTATGTATTTTCCTTACCCAATTCAAGGGGGAAAAAAAAACCCTTTTTGTTGCTTTTCATATAAAGACACATTTTAAAAGTTATGCCTATAAAGAGTCCATTAAAAAAAAAAGGACAGAGAAATATGCTAATTGCTCTAAAATTCAAAGCTCCAATCAAGTGAACACTCTCATGGGTGTGAGGACACAGGGCCTCTTCAGGGGAAGGTAATCGTAATTTTGCAGCATGAGGCCCCAAGTTTATGTCAGTAGCAGATTCTGATAAGATAGGCACCAAAGGAATCACGTCTGGACTGCTTCAATGGGAGGGTGTTGGTGTAGCGCTGGTATTTAGCTGTGATCTAGAGGCCAGCAAAGGTCAGTCTGGACAAAGCAGAGTCTAATGAAGCTGCTAGTGTCTGGGGTGAAAGAGCCACAAGGCCTTTCAAATTAGCAGCTGAATCCTGACACTCATTAGTGACTCTATATGTAGAGGCTGCAACTTAGTCCCAACCAGGGAAACAGCCTAGACACCCTGTATACACACGGAGGAAATAAAGTATGCACAAAATAAAGAACTGGAACCGCTCAAATGTTTTCCCTTTTGCATTTTGACATTTTTCTTTTTCTTTTTTTTATATTAATGACAGAACTGCAGTGTGCTTACCTTCCAATTTGGCACTAAAATAATTACCACAGCGACTAAAGTGAGACATCATTTTTTTTTAATCAAGGAAGCTCTAGTCAGAAATTGCTTCTGCTAAGTTCTATACAAGACATAATATACTCTTGTTAACTAACAAAACCAATAAATCAAGCTGAAGCACTTATTAAAGTATCTTACAGCACTAAATTTATCACTGATGACAAATTTAATTTGGGACTCTGACAATTTTGCTCCTTGCATATACTTCAACAGATTTCTTTATTATTATTTGCTGGGGGGGGGTGTAATTTCATAAGAAATTTTTAGAGATGTAAAAGATGACTTCCCATAGAAAATAGTGTTTGTGCCACAGTGTTGCTGTCACTGGGAAAAGTTACACACTAAAATTCTTTTCTGCAATCCTAGCCTTCGCACACTAGAGTTAGCAGAATTTTTTAAATGGTGATAATGACCATTTTACGAAGCAATTTATAATCATCACTCAGCTCACCGATACTCGATCTCACACAGTCAGGTCAATGCTTGTCCCCTGATAATGAAGATAACAAAACTGAGACACAGAGTTTCCTCCTACCTAACAGGTAGGGGAATTTTAATCTGTGGCAAGGTCTTTCAGTCAAAGGAAAATGGAAAGAAAAAAAAGCAAAGAAACGCACACAATTGTATTGGTCTGTTTATAATTATTCAATATTGTAGCTAAAATGACACTATTTCCACTTAAGCATCAAAATAAAATTACACTTCAAATACACATAAAATGACTGTCTGTAGGCAACCTTTGTTGGATATCAAACTTCTCGGCTATATAACATAAATAATGCTTTATTTTCTTTTCCAGTCTATTGCACTCTGCAGTGCATTCTACAACACACCCGGGCGGCGCAAGTTATATTTTCCATAAACTTTTCTGCTTCCTGAAACACATCTCAATAATTCTACATTAGCATTTTCCTGTTGTCTTTTCCAAAGGTGTTTTCTCTCTTGACAATGCAATCGGTATATAAAAAACAAATTTCACTGCCTGGTCCCGTTTAAGGCAAACCGCGTAGCCTGAACCACAGCCTGACAAGGAGAACACATTAAGCTCTGGAACAAAAGCGTCCAAGTCGACCTGTTTTGCACGCTGATTAATAGAAACAAGCTCCAAGGACTAATCACAAGTCGAGCCCTGTTTTGCAGATTAATAGAACAAAGACACAGGAGAGGAGGGGAGGGTACAGCACTGGAATACAAATAAGCAAAGGTAGGCACCAGGCTTTCTCTGACGGAAGTCGCATCCTGTACAGCCAGACCCACAGACCCAGATGACACTCGGGGATGAAGCAAAACGCGGCACCGAAGAGAGCGGGGCTCCATCAGTCACCCCAGCCCCAAATGAGGCGTTTGGGCTCCACCTTCTGTGGGCTTGTCTGAGTTAAAAGAGGAAGGAAGAATTTTCAGCCGAATGAGGTACAGCTCTGATGCTTTCAGGGAGTCCTTCCACTCTTCAGCCAGGCACACAGAGCCTTTGCTGATGAACACAGACACACCCACCTTCCCATTTTTGCCAATGGCCTGTCACACAGGTCACCCTGGGAGTGCATGCATACGTGCAGGCCCACAATCACACAAGAACTAGATACACACCAGCGGCATGAAGTTAGAAAAAAATAAGAGAGTCAATGTCCAAATTACCCTGGCATACATTTTACAACTAAAGAATATGGCCTTTTCTCCTGACTGTAAAAATAAAACCTACCCACTGTAAGAACATATAAAGTCTCAGGCAAGTAGGATGAAAGAAAAAATATTCATAAGAGAAAACCAATGTTATACTTGCGGTTATTACCTTTCAGTCTTCCTTTTCTGTATATACATTTTCATGATGCTATTGATACACCTCTGTGTATTTTAGGCGGGCACATGGCTTTTGAAAAGCTTACTGCTAAATTTAAGAAGAAACACATACCATGAACCTCTTGATGTCTGATGCCAATTCTTGAATGAGAAAAACCAGGTGAGTGGGTGAATTTTTTTACTGCAATTGCAAAGCTTTCATCCATGTGCGTGTCTGGTTAACTGAAGACAGTTTACACAGCTTGAGAAACATAATCTTTAGGAATTGAGATGTCTGTTTTTTGTATGATTCCTAACCTTGATATTCTGCAGTATTTTCCTTTTACTTTTTTTTTTGATTCTGTTCTTACTTGTAGAAATCCAGAAAAACCAGTTTTTTGGTCTCATTCACAAGAAGAATACTTGAATCAATGGACAAAGAAAATGAATTTTCTCTGGCATATTCGTATTTTATTCTATTAATAATCCAATGATTTGGTTGATTGCGACAATCCACAAAGTAACACAATGAAAATCATAAATATCAACAGTTACAAAACCTCAGAACTGACTTTAGAGAAGGCTTATGAGTTTACAAGCTAGACAAACTTCCAAAATTCCCAAAGAAATAATCCTGTTCTTTCAGACTTTTCAGAACATAGTTCAAACTACAGAGGTAATTTCTAGAGCAAATAACCTTAAAAACCAATACCCCCCTTAATATTAGGTTTTCCCTTTACAAGTGGTACAGAACTGCACATATGGTGTGTTTGAATGCAGGCAGACAGTCAATACCCTGAAAATTCCCTCACCTCTCCTGGGCCTGCCTCCGAAGCTGCTCTGTAAGCCAGCAAACCACACAGAATTTGCCTCCAGGAAAAGCTATTTAAAAGCACAAAGGTCAGGGCCAGCATTATACAAACACACTTAGGTCTCCTGTCTCTCTTATTCATTCTGCGGGAGCTACAGGTAAGTACTTCTTACAGAATTATGACATTTTTTTAAGGGAGAGACAGAATTGAGGTTAAAAAAAAAAAAAACTTAAGTCTTGGCTGTTTCGCTGTGAAAAACGGTAAGCATTAAAAAATGTTTAGTAACAAAGGCATCATAAACACAGCTTAAAATCCTCAATCTCAAGAGCTTCCTATGTATTAATTTATTTAAATAATGTAAAAACAAAACTCACAGATTGAATTTCTTAAACAAATGTCCTCTCCACAAATTTTCTCATCATAACACCCATAAAGAAAAATGAAAAGTAGGGATTGGCTGATAATAGCCTAACAGCTTATTTCCAACTATTAAGAGTTTTACCTCCAACAATTTCTGCTTAGGTTTTAATCCAGCATCTTTTACTTTGTTTCGAAAAAATCAAAGCAAGACGGTTTTCTCCTACTGTTTCTTGATTCAGAATATAGGCCCCAATTACAACTAGTGATTTAAGAAGCTGGCCATTTTTGGGTTTTTTTGGTCAACTGATTTTTTTTGACAAAAACCTTTTATTTTCTACTGGCATGCATGCGTCTTCAGTCACTTCAGTCGTGTCCAATTCTTTGTGACCCTATGGACTCCTCTGTTCATGGGATTCTCCGGGCAAGAATACTGGAGTGGGTTGCCATTTCCTTCTCCAGGGGATCTTCCCGACCCAGGGATTGAATCCATGTCTCCTGCATTGCAGGCAGATTCTTTACCAATGAGCCACCTGGGAAGTCCTTTATATCAGAGTATAGCTGATTAATAATGTGATAGTTTCAAGCGGGTAGCAAAGGACTCAGCCATACATACATGTATCCATTCTCTTCCAAACTCTCCTGCCATTCAAGCTGGAGGGACTGGACTTTTAAAGCATTAAGACAATAAAAACTTTTTTCCCCTAGTTTCATAACCCTGTTTCTGGAATCACAGTGCTCCAAGCTACTTATTGCTTATAAAGCCTTGTTTGGCATTGAAAGTCAGCACTCCTTACTGGATTCAGAGTTAGGACTGATTTGTCCCATCATTTCAATACATACAGCAGCTTGAAATGTAGTGAGAGAAATAGTCATCTAAGTTTATGAAGCCAGACAGGCATCAGAGGTATTTCTTTTTATGTTCCATCATTTTGTACATCATATGTAAAAGAAGCTGGTAACAAATTAGGGGAGAAAACGGAAAATCAGTCTGTCAGCTCTGATTTTTTTTCCCCCTGTACACACTTAGCATTGGTTTTACTTAGTCTTCAATGCCGATTTACTGTAGGTTCTATGAAATTTTAGCACGACTTAAAAAAAAATAGAGATCCATCCAAAATCCACCATGCCAGACATTAGGCTTTTATAAACCAGGTGCTTCTCTTCATTTATTTTTCATTTTTTTGTTGCAAATTTCATACTTAGACACTTTAGTCACAGTGATTATATTTACACTTTAACCAAGCGGACCTTTTCTAATACTCACAGTCTTCCTGCATCTCCTCCTGAATTAAAGCTGGTTTGCAACTCATTTTTTCTGCTCTTTAAGGAATGCAGACACATTCTGCTAACCCAGAGGCTTTCAAAGTGTGCCACTAACTTCCTGTTTCAGGAACCCTCACGGAACATTCCATGTTCAATTTATAGTTCCCATCCAAGATCACCTTTATTTTTTCTGGGTGAAAACGCAGTACCCAATGTTACTCATACATTTAAAATGACGCTCCATGTAAGTGACCTTAAAACACCCCATACATCTTCATTTAACAGACATCTATTTACTCTTCCACATCCTTTGATCACATGCTGCCAATATATGGGTTCCTTTCCTAAATGGTTTCCACTTATCCAGATCATTAGGAACTTGTATAAAAAATACTGTACAATGTTTGCTTTTAAAAATTCTCTCCCCTGCCCCACACACATACACATACAGGGTGACTCTTTTCCTAGACTAAGTTTCCTATTCACTTCATTTCTGTCCCTTTTTGCTTCTTCCCTTCTACTCTGGTATATCATAATAGAAAAGAAAGCTGACAAACAAACAAAAGTAGCCATCACAAAACTACACAACTATCGATATTACCTCCCAGGGAAGAAAATCGTATTTATTGTGGATTTACTGAGTGCCAGGAACGTAACATACATAATCGAATTTTAATGCCATGAAACATACATGGAGTAGTGAAAAAAATAAAGGCTTTGGGGTTAGACTTCCAGTTCTGTTGTTAAGGAAATGATCTAAAGGCTGCGGCTTCTACACACTCCCCGCTTCTCCCGTCAGTAGGTAGAACACAGCTGCAGCTGTTTAAGCCATGTCCAACCTGGGAATCAGACCTTTCGGGGTGTATCTCCCTGATGGGGAGGTCCAGCTGGCAGTTTGCTAACCTGAAGAACTAACGGTTTAAGGGAAGAGGGGACCAACAAGAGGAACTCAGCCTAGGTTCAACAAACCCTTCACTGTTAGAGGGATGTCCCTGAACACAGCATCTTTTCCCCTGTCCCCCAACAAGCTCCCACAGGCTTACAGGTGACTCCTTGGGAGGCCACGTGACATGCCTGGATGGCCTTCTTACAGACACAGCCTAACAACTCGTGTCTCCGTTTTATCATGTAGATCTCAGTCTCTCCTTAAGTAAGTTGCTTCATCTCTGAGCCACAGTTTCATCTGTGAAATGGGATACGCAAAAGTTATGCAAAAGGCAGAGGGCCTCTCCCAGAACACAGCATGGCTTTGATTACCATGATTCTGTTGTGAAACAACTCTGGCAATGGGGCAGACGCATTAGAAAGGGCAAGTGGGCCACCTGAGCAATGCTTAGTCATTAAGTCACGTCGGATTCTTTGTGACCCCATGGACTGCAGCCCGCCAGGCTCCTCTGTCCATGGGATTCTCTAGGCAAGAATATTGGAGTAGGTTGCCATGCCCTCCTCTATGGCATCTTCCTGACCCAGAGATCGAACCCGAGTCCCTACGTCTAACCTGCAGTGGCAGGCGGGTTCTTTACCACTAGCACCACCTGGGAGGCCCCTGTGCCTGGCAAAAAGGAAGAACTGGGTAGAAGGGGCAGCTTCCTAGCTGGACTCCAAAGCCCATTCACTCTCATCATCAGGAGGACTAAAGGAACCCACACAGTTACCTGGACTTACTCATGGGCACACCTGAATGGGGAAAGGTATGCAGGAAGTGCAGGAAGGCAGAGCATGGAACCAGGCAAACATGCGTCACAAGTGTCAAAGGGACCCCAGTGGGCTCAGTGTCTGGTAGTATCTGGAGAAATTTATGTTACACTTACAACTCAAAGGATTAAATAAGAAATACATGTTTGTAACATAGCTTGAAAATAAATGGTACAAAATCTATATGGCTTTAATTCAGCTCTAAGAATTCAGCCATTGAGAACGCAACCATCAAGAAATGTCATATGTTCAATAACTGGTTTCTAATGTCCAAAGGACATTCTGAAGGCCCACTTGGTTCAGCTTCTGGCCAAACTCACACTTTACGCTGGTTGCTTTTTACTACAGTTTAAAGAGAGAGTCTCCAAAGCTAAAAGAAACTTCTGCAGCTACCCAGAGCATGGCAATAACGCAAATGAAGTAAAGAACTGACAACTGAGAGTTTAAAGATACTGTTGGAGCCTGTCTTTGAAAGTTCTCACTGCCTTCAAGATCTGTCTCACCACTCCCCTTCCTCACCTTCATGAGACCATGCACACCCGGAGAGATTTCATGCACTCTACTTTTTGAACATTCGGGAAGGATCTAGATGTGTCCATGAAGAGCTCATGGGCACAGGTTAGCCCCTTCTTTGGCTCCACTTTGTTCTATCATTGTGCAGATTCATGGCAATGCTTGATCTTGTCTTAGAAATATTCTCTTTTGCAACTGAGTGTCTCATAAGTGTAGACCTACAGTCCAAGAGCCACATACACATCTCTACCACCGCCACACTCATTCATTCATTTAGCAGAAACAGACTGAGCATCTACTGTGTGCCAGGCTCCAGGGTAGGCATGGAGGCCCCTGCCCTCATGGCACTTACAGCCACTGTATCATCTCCTTCTATCCACCCCAACAACTCTGGGTTAAAAAGGAGCCTGTCAGTGTGACGTGAAGAAATGAAAGAATGCCCAGTAGCCAGCGCCGGGGTCTCAATGTGGAAGTCCAAGTCTGCCTGGAGCAGAGTGCATGGGTCCATGCGACCCCGACTTCAGTGGGGACACTCGGCCAGCACTTCCTTCTTGGTGCATGTGCCCAGGGCTACCGTCTCTCTCAGCAGCTCTTTGGCGAAGGACATGAAAGTTGTCCCCATGAAGCAGAAGGACCAGAGGAACTGGCCCACGTCTTATGATACACTGAGGTATTCAGTTCAGTTCAGTTCACTTGCTCAGTCGTGTCCAACTCTTTGCGATCCCATGGACTGCAGCACACTAGGCCTCCCCGTCCATCACCAACTCCCGGAGTTTACTCAAACTCATGTCCATTGAGTTGGTGATGCCATCCAACTATCTCATCCTCTGTCATCCCCTTCTCCTTCTGCCTTCAATCTTTCCCAGCATCAGGGTCTTTTCTAATAAGTCAGCTCTTCGTATCAGGTGGCCGAAGTATTGGAATTTCAGCTTCAACATCAGTCCTTCGAATGAATATTCAGGACTGATTTCCTTTGGGATGGACTGCCGTCTAGGTTCCCATTTTTTAAACCCTAGATTCTGCAGCATATCATGCAACAGAGGCTGGATCATTCTTTTCTTCTGTTCTCTCAACATTCCCAGTGTCCCCCCTCAAACACCTCCCCACTGAAGCCTGAGAGCTCCTGGAAGGACTGGCCTGGATTTCTGTGTGTCGTTTCTTACAACCAGACAGAACAGTCAAGACTTCCACGTGGCCACTTCCTGAGTTGCCTCAGGTCAAGGAGTAGAGTGACATCTGCAGTTACTAGGATATTCTCCCTCAGCCTCGAGAGCTCCTCAAAGTAACACTGGATTCTAGTGCTGTGTGCATGTGTGTGCCTCTGTGTGTGTGTGTGTGTGTGTGTGTGTGTTAGTCACTCAGTCGTGTCCAACGTTTTGCAGCCCATGCACTGTAGGCCCCAGGCGCCTCTATCCATGGGATTCTCCAGGCAAGAACACTACAGTGAGTTGCCATTCCCTTCTCCAGGGGATCTTCTTGACCCAGGGATCGAACCCGAGTCTCTGGATTTGCTCTGTATTGCAGGCAGATTCTTTACTGCCAAAGCCACCAGGCAAGCCCTGATTCTAGTCCTGTCTCTTCCCAGACTAACTTTCGGCCCGTCACCTTCTCTGCCAAAAACTCAGTCTTGGTCTTCTTTGGCAAATGAAGGCAACACCATCATGACATACTCAGTTCAGTTCAGTTCAGTCGCTCAGTCGTGTCCGACTCTTTGCGACCCCATGAATCACAGCACGCCAGGCCTCCCTGTCCATCACCATCTCCCGGAGTTCACTCAGACTCACGTCCATCGAGTCCGTGATGCCATCCAGCCATCTCATCCTCGGTCGTCCCCTTCTCCTCCTGCCCCCAATCCCTTCCAGCATCAGGGTCTTTTCTAATGAGGCAACTCTTCACATGAGGTGGCCAAAGTATTGGAGTTTCAGCTTTAGCATCATTCCTTCCAAAGGAATCCCAGGGCTGATCTCCTTCAGAATGGACTGGATGGATCTCCTTGCAGTCCAAGGGATTCTCAAGAGTCTTCTCCAACACCACGGTTCAAAAGCATCAGTTCTTCAGCACTCAGCTTTCTTCACAATCCAACTCTCACATCCATACATGACCACTGGAAAAACCATAGCCTTGACTAGACGGACCTTTGTTGGCAAAGTAATATCTCTGCTTTTCAATATGCTATCTAGGTTGGTCATAACTTTTCTTCCAAGGAGTAAGTGTCTTTTAATTTCATGGCTGCAGTCACCATCTGCAGTGATTTTGGAGCCCAAGAAAATAAAGTCTGACACCGTTTCCACTGTTTCCCCATCTATTTCCCATGAAGTGATGGGACCAGATGCCATGATCTTGGTTTTCTGAATGTTGAGCTTTAAGCCAACTTTTTCACTCTCTACTTTCACTTTCATCAAGAGGCTTTTTAGTTCCTCTTCACTTTCTGCGGTAAAGGTGGTATCATCTGCATATCTGAGGTTACTGGTATTTCTCTCAGGAATCTTGATTCCAGCTTGTGCTTCTTCCAGCCCAGTGTTTCTCATGACATACCAGCACTTGCAAAAGCTGGCTATTGTTAATAATTATTAATATACACCCTTTGCATTCTAATTGTTTAAAATTTTTAAAAATTTTAACTATTTAGAATTGTTTTGAAGCCCAAATGAACACATATGAAAGTTCCCTAAGTGAAATATACCATCCAAATATGTTTATCATTGTTGGCTAATTGAGTTGGTCTCTCAGAATTTGCAGGTAAAAATTTAAATCATGCCCAGTGCCGATATTAAGCATAAATGATTGCCAAAGAACACATATATATCTCCTTCCACATTCGCTTATACAACCCATAAAAGCACATGACAGGTTTTAAAGGTTTGCACCCAGCGGGCAGAGAAGTACGAGTTGGATCCAACATCCCAAACTCCACACACACAGCTTCTGCCATGGTATTTACTGACATGGCCACCGATGGGAGGTAGGAAGCCAGGGGACTGGTGTTGCTTTCTCCTTTTCCAAATAAACAAGGCAGTTGTTAAACCAGAAGTGAATCTGATCCCGTGCAGCTTTAAGAGCAAGTCAGCTGCATTCTGAAGCAGGCGAAAATGTAAACAGAGCCTGAAACTCTAGAGCAGGGCAGACCCACCATAGGTTTCAGAATGGGAGAGTCCATGGGCCTGGGGCCAAAAAAAATGAAATGTTAGCCTGGGTCTTTAAACAGAATCATGTAGAAGCAGAGTGCATATTTGTTTAACACACATACACAGACCTTCTTCTGTGCCAAGACCTTCCTGAATCCTCCTGAATAAAAGCTGGAATCCTTGAGACGGTGGTACAGAAACAAAATTGTTCCTACATTGCTGTTCTTTAGCGTCCATGGACTTTCCTCTTGAATGCAGAGATGTTTCTTTTCTTCTTTTTTTTTTTTGGCCCAAGTTAATTACAAAGTATGACTATGAAAATAAAATAAATGAGCCCATTCCACTCATCCCCGTATCTGAATTCTATCATATGAGTTGCCCATTGGTTTTCTAATCCTCTCACTCAATATCTGCTCTTAATTTGTTCGCTATTGCCAGAACTTGAAGACTGTCAGCAAAATCCATGATGCATCACAAAACTTATAATTGGAAATAAAAACATCTGAAGCTCTTCTGACAGAGTAAAGTACCATGGTGCTGATCAGAACAAGGCAATGTGAGCAACCTTGTAGCTGTTTGTGTGCAAACACAATTATGTATAAATGCAGCAGAGAGTTGAATCAACACTTAACTCCCACTCTGAAAAACACTGAGAAAATTACATTTAAAGGCATGGACGAACTCAACATATTGATGATCCAAAATGAGGGGGAGAGAAGAAGGGAAAAAATACATCCTGCTCACACTTCCTTTGAAAACGCAGCTTGATGGGCTTTCTCTTGCTATTTCAACCATTTTAGAATTACGCTGCCTGGGACTCCATCTAATTTTCTGGCTGCAGAAGTTAAGGCACTTCCTCCACAGTTACTAAATCTGACAAATTACACCTGGGTCTACTCTAACATGAAAAAGTGCGCTCTTTGTTCCTGACCCTTGGGCAGCATAGAGATCAAATTCCTGGACACTGGAAAGCCCCACTCATTTTCATTAAAAGCCACGGGAGACTAGCTCTGCATTTCTGTTCAGGAGGGGAACAAGTCACACTGCCGAACAACACAACTGCCATGCTCAGGTCAGAGCAAGAATGACTTTTTACTCTTTGCAGCTTGGCTACTGATCCGTTTGTACCCAGATTTTTTTCTTTTCTTTTTTTTATATATAAGCATCTTGGTAGCAAAAGAACGACTGAAATTTAAAAAAAAAAAAAAAGAAGAGGCTAGTCAATTTTTAAATACCAAGTGCCATGAGTGAATTTATTGAAATCTGCTAGCACTAAAATGCTGGCTACAGATCCAGTAACCAAAAATACGAAGATGATTTCAAAATGCCACCTCTCCTCCATCCTGGCCAGACAAGCAGTGAGTGAGTTAGCACAGTGGCCGATACCTGACAGATTAGAATGTTCTCTCCTCTGATCAGCATTTGCAAAAGAAATACAAGAGCTGAAAGTGATCATAAGAGATTAGGAACCATCTCGGTGGCAAAGAACAACATGAGGGATGCAAGAAATCCACGAGCTTTGCTGAACAAGAGCAGAGTCCTGGGCAGATCTAACCACCAGGCCCTACAATACCCTCTCCTTCTGTCCCCCAGAGAGGGAGAGAAAAAGGTAATAGGAGAAATTAAGAATAGCTTTAACTGCACTGTTAGTCCTGTGACAATACATCACACCTGAGTCCTTTCTTTAAGACTCCTAGAAAAATGATGAGGTGAGGGAGTATATACACAGAAGCCACAGAATCGGGCAGAAGGCCTCCTAAGCTAGGTTCCCACCGCCCACCCTCCCACCTCCTCTCAGGAATAGTCAACTCTTGCCTTCCTTCCAAGGAAACATCTTTCTTCCAGGACAAGGCACCCCATTTTCTTCTTCAGTGTAGGTCACTGGATTTTCCCAGACCCATCAAACCACAGCCAAACCCTCTTCCTTGCAGATTTAATAAGCACCACAGTGCACTCCAATTGCAAACACCCACGAGGGCTCAGGATTGTTTTAAGCTATTTTCCACATACAAATTCCTCCTAAATTGTAAGTCAGGAGACATTGCGTTAATTCTCTCTGGTCTTTAGGAAGCTTTCAGCGGTGCTACAAGCTATAAACAGGGAATGAATGTGAGCTAATATACCTTGTTTAGAGCAAAACTGAGTCACA